>NC_041390.1:478788643-478812248 GCF_002162155.2 Triticum dicoccoides | reverse complement strand
GGTGGGGTGGATGAACATGACCCCGTGGTGTTGCCTCTGGATGAACAGGACCTCGATCGATCGAGTCGGTTGGGGCTGGATGAACAGGACCCCGTGGAGGGCTGGACGAATAGGACCACCCCGTGGAGTGCAGGATGAACAGTAGACGGCGGAGGGCAGGATGAATAGTAGCCCGTGGAGGGGTGGTTGAACAGGAGCCCGTGGAGAGGGCTGGTTGAACAGTAGCCGGTGGAGTAGCGTGCGGTGGACGCTGGATGAACAGGAGCCCGTGGATGAACAGTCACACGTGGAGGCTGGAGGAGGTCGACGGTGGATGAACAGTAGCTCGCGGAGGCTGGAGGGGGTCGATGGTGGAGATGAACAATATCCCGTGGAGTCCCGTTTTGCGGTACGCCACACCCCTTCCGATGAACAGGACCCCCGTTTCGATCGTAGCGCTCCAACACAAGTTCGTTTCGACCGTAGAGCTCCAACACAAGTCCGTTTCGTACATTTTGCGGTACGCCATACCCCTCCCGATCAACAGGACCCCCATTTCGACCGTAGGAGGTCCGTTTCCTCCGTTTTGCGGTACGCCAGACCCCTCCCGATGAACAGGATCCCGTTTCGAACGTGGCCGGTCGAACACAAGGCCGTTCCCTCCGTTTTGCGGTATGCCAGGCCTCATTTCCATCGCCTGTTCCGTCCAAGCCCTCTCGATGAACACGACCACGCATTCCGTTTCGACCCAGCCGGTTGGCTCCCACGCGTTCCATTGCCTTCCCATGAACACGACACATTCCGTTGCCTTCCCATGAACACGAGACGATGTTGTTTCTCTGTTCCGACCCAGCCATGTACACGAGCCCTGGCCGTACGTATGCGCGAGTAGGCGTTCGAGACCCCGCCCGTATGTACACATACGTGGCCGTATTTTCATTCTTGCACCCTGGCCGCTGTACGTACGTGTACATGCTATGTGCGCGCCTCTACTACAACACGTGCGCGCCTCTACTACAACACGTGTGCGCCTCTACATCGACCAGTATGTGCGTACACGTTCGCGACCAGAATGACAACACTACGTACGCTTCGACCAGGTGGGTCCCGACTGTCAGGCACTTCCTTGCGTGCGAAGATGTAGCTGGTGGATCCCAAGAGTCAGGGGCAAACGTTTTTTTTCGCGAAATACGGTGGCCCGTCCGGTGGGTCCCCGCTGTCAGGTGGAGGAATAATTATTTTGCACGTAATAAGGAGGCACTTCCTTGCTGCGGCCGTGGACCCAGCTGTCGGCCTCTCCACGTACAGTCCACGTTCGATGGAAGCCGTTCCTTGACCATGTTGACCACGCTGCGCTGAGAGCACTAGGGCAGTGGACGACGTCGAGGCCAAGGAAGGGGACGACGCGGAGCCGGGGAAGACGCGGCAGTGGATGCCCACGCGTAGAGGAGTATGAGGGTTCACTGGTTCGCTGCTGTGTGAGGCTGCCGTCGCCGCAGAATAACAGGGGGTGTGGGTGAGTAGAGGGATGGCCTGGCCAGCGGTGGGAGTAGTAGGGGGCGGTGAGGCCTCCGCCGCATCGCATCCGGCCATGGGAGGCAGGAGCACGAGGCACGACCGGCGCTGGTTTGGGCGGCTGAAGTAAGAAGACCAGAGGTTGAAGAAGCACTACGGCCGTTGGATGGACATCGTACGGTTACTGGAGCTAGAATCGTGCATATTGACTAAGTTGACAAAGCCCTCCGTCCTCATCAACTTAGTAGGCCCCCAAGTCAGCCTCCCACCAAGGTGGGTCACAGCTAGCAGGGGTATTCATTTTTTGTGCGTAATAAGGAGGCACTTCCGGTGGGTCCGAGCTGACAGCAGGGGGAACATTTTTTTCGCGAAATACGGTGGCCCGTCGGTGGATCCCAACAGTCAGGGGCAAACGTTTTTTTCACGATATACTGGTGGGCGTCCGGTGGGTCCCTGCTGTCAGGTGGAGAAATAATTATTTTCCGCGTAATAAGGAGGCACTTCCTTGCGGCTGCCGTGGACCCAGCTGTCAGCCTCTCCACGTACAGTATTTTTCCAATGGAATTCAGTCGTTGACCACATTGACCCCGCCGCGCCGACAGCACCACGACGGTGGACGACGGCGAGGCCTAGGAAGGGGACGACGCGGAGCCAGGGAAGACGCGGCAGTGGATGCCCACGCGGAGAGGAGTACGAGGGTTCACTGGTTCGGCTGCGCTGCCGTCGCCGCAGAATAACAGGGGGTGTGGGTGAGTGGAGTGGAGGGATGGCCTGGCCAGTGGTGGGAGTAGTATGGGGGCGGTGAGGCCTCCGCGGCAGCACAGTCGGCCACGGGAGGCAGGAGCAGGCGGCATGACCGGCGCTGCTTTGGGTAGCTGGAGCAAGAAGACCAGAGGTTGAAGAAGCACTACGGCCGTTGGATGGACATCGTACGGTCAGTCGAGCTAGAATCGTGCATATTGACTAAGTTGACAAAGCCTTTCGTTCCCGTCAACTTAGTAGGCCCACTATACTGGGTCCCAACTAGCAGGGGGAGTATTCATTTTTTGTGCGTAATAAGGAGGCACTTCCTTGCGTGCGAAGATATAGCTGGTGGGTCCGAGCTGTCACCGACGGTAACATTTTTTTCACGAAATACAGAGGCCGTTTCGTTGGGTCCCAGATGTCAGGTGGAGGAAATCATTATTTTGCGCGTAATAAGGAGGCATTTCCTTGCGTGCGGCCGTGGACACTGCTGTCAGTCTCTCCACGTACACTCCACTTCAGATGCATGTCGGTCGTTGACCACGCTGACCACGCCATGCCGAGAGCACCAGGACGGTGGACGACGGCGAGGCCTAGGAAGGGAACGAAACAGAGGCGGGGAAGACTTGGCCGTTGTTTTTGTTTCCCACGCGGAGGGGAGTACGACTGTACGAGGGTTTACTGGTTCGTCTGCCGTCGCCGGAGAATAACAGCAGGTGTGGGTGAGTAGAGGGATGGCTAGGCCAGCAATGGGAGTACAGTGGCGCGGTGAGGCATGTGCGGCAGCACAGCTGGCCGCGGGGAGGAGGGAGCAGGCAGTCCCGCCGGCGCATGTTTAAGCGGCTGGAGTAGGAAGAGCAGAGATTGAAGAATCACGACGGCCGTTGGATGGACATCCAACAGTATACAAGCCATCTGTGGAAAGCCTCAAATCTGTGGAAAACAACATACAACCCATCTACCATTATTTCAAATAATTTATAACCCATTTGCTAATTCTTACGGGTTTTTTTGGAGCCCATATTTTTAATGTTAGCATTACAACCCATATTGTGGGCACGGTTAAAAAATTATACGAAATTTTGCATATGTCGTTGCGGTCTGAACTGTTTTTAATCCCGAAATTTCGAGTCACATTCAGACTGATTTTAAAAATAAATATATATATCAATATAAAATCCAATAAATTGTCCATGCATAAAAATCAATGCAATTTAAAATCTCGAAATGAAAAAAAAGATATTTAAAAATAATTGCCCGTTTGATGTGTTCTAAAAATGTACAGTCCATTTCTCATTACTGATAGGCCATTTTCTCGGCCAACCGAATGAAGCTCTCCTCGTCTTGAAAGATTTGTAACCCAACAGGCCTAATAAAGCGACTTACTTGACAAATCACAAAAAAAGGGGCTAGCCATTTTTAGAAAGAAAAAAACTACCGGGCTGGTCTGTGGTAAACATAAAAGAAAAGACTGTCTAGACAGACCAGAGTGTCCCGCATAGCCCAGTTGACACCCTGCTTCCGTTTCAAAAACAAATTAGATAAATGCCACTCCAATTATGGCGATTCATAAAAATGCCACTGCAATTTCCAAACTTTGAAAAATGCCACTGCAATTTTTGCAAACTTTGAAAAACGCCACTGCAGTTTGCAAACTTTGAAAAACGCCGCTCCAGACTTCGAAAAATGCCACTAGAAATGGCATGAAATGGCATTTTTCAAAGTTTGGAAATTGTAGTGGCATTTCTCGGATACACCAGATTTGGAGTGGCATTTATCAAATTAACCCAAAACAAAAATAAATGGGCGAGCTGCTGGGTCCCTGGTGTCAGCCGCTCGTTGTGCAATTCTCTCGTTTATTGACTACGTTGACAATGGCATGGGACCCAGATGTCAGAAATCCACTAGGAGGAGCAATTTTTTTATTGGCTTGAAATAAGGAGGCACTTGCTTGCGTACTGCCATGACCTTGGCAGGTCCCTGCTGTCATCCTCTCCACATACAATCATCTCTTGATTGTGTACGCATCAACTTGCTAGGTCCACAAGTCAGCCTCTAAACCGTGGAGGACAAATACAACCCATTTTCTCTGCGTACAGTACCAGTTAGTCGTGCTTCAAAACTGATCGACATGCCATTAAAAAAATAAAGGTAGATAACTAATGCGGCACCTCGGGCTAACGCGGCCAGATCACATTTTGCACGAGTAATTACACACCATGTTTCCTTGACATGTGGTCCCGTTCCAACATATCAGTGAGACGACGGCAAGTAGTAGGAGTATTTCCGAACGGACGTGTAGGCCGGGACGCCTCTTCGTGAACCGTGGCAAACTCGCAACCGTCCATCGACTCTTCGCCTTTCCCTCTCGATTTGGAACTGCTGTCACACGCTCTTCCTCTCCCTCCTTGATGACCCACAAGTATAGGGGATCTATCGTAGTCCTTTCGATAAGTAAGAGTGTCGAACCCAACGAGGAGCAGAAGGAAATGATAAGCGGTTTTCAGCAAGGTATTCTCTACAAGTACTGAAATAAGTAGTAACAGATAGTTTTGTGATAAGATAAATTGTAACGAGCAACAAGTAACAAAAGTAAATAAAGTGCAGCAAGGTGGCCCAATCCTTTTTGTAGCAAAGGACAAGCCGGAAGAAACTCTTATAATAGGAAAAGCGCTCCCGAGGACACATGGGAATATCGTCAAGCTAGTTTTCATCACGTTCATATGATTCGCGTTCGATACTTTGATAATTTGATATGTGGGTGGACCGGTGCTTGGGTGTTGTTCTTACTTGAACAAGCATCTCACTTATGATGAACCTCTATTGCAAGCATCTGCAACTACAACAAAAGTATTAAGGTAAACCTAACCATAGCATGAAACATGTGGATCCAAATCTTACGAAGCAACGCATAAACTAGGGTTTAAGCTTCTGTCACTCTAGCAACCCATCATCTACTTATTACTTCCCAATGCCTTCCTCTAGGCCCAAATAATGGTGAAGTGTTATGTAGTCGACGTTCACATAACACCACTAGAGGCTAGACAACATACATCTTATCAAAATATCAAACGAATACCAAATTCACATGACTACTAATAGCAAGACTTCTCCCTTGTCCTCAGGAACAAACGTAATTACTCACAAAGCATATTCATGTTCATAATCAGAGGGGTAATAATATGCATATAGGATCTGAACATATGATCTTCCACCAAATAAACCAACTAGCATCAACTACAAGGAGTAATCAACACTACTAGCAACCTACTAGCACCAATCCCGGACTTTGAGACAAGAATTGGATCCAAGAGATGAACTAGGGTTTGGAGATGAGATGGTGCTGGTGAAGATGTTGACGGAGATTGCCCTCTCTCGATGAGAGGAGCGTTGGTGATGACGATGGTGATGATTTCCCTCTCTCGGAGGGAAGTATCCCCGGTAGAACAGCTCTGTCGGAGCTCTAGATTGGTTCCGCCAAGGTTCCGCCTCGTGGCGGCGGAGTCTCGTCCCGAAAGGTTTTCCTCTTATTTTTTTCTCATCGAAAGACCTCATATAGGAGAAGATGGATGTCGGAGACCCACCAGGGGGCCCACGAGGTAGGGGGGCGCGCCCCCACCCTCGTGAGCAGGGTGTGGGCCCCCTGGCCTTCATCTTTGGCGAGGATTTTCTTTATTTATTTTAAGATGTTCCGTGGAGTTTCAGGACTTTTGGAGTTGCGCAGAATAGGTCTCTAATATTTGCTCCTTTTCCAGCCCAGAATTCCAGCTGCCAGCATTCTCCCTCCTTATGTAAACCTTGTAAAATAAGAGAGAATAGCCATAAGTATTGTGACATAAAGTCAAATAACAGTCCATAATGCAATAAATATCGATATAAAAGCATGATGCAAAATGGACGTATCAACTCCCCCAAGCTTAGAACTCGCTTGTCCTCAAGCGAAAAGACGATAACAATAAATATGTCCTCATGTTTAGAGGTAGAGGCATCGATAAAATATAAAATACGGACATGAAGGCATCATGATTATTCTCATAACAGCAACATATATAGATTTTGTCATATGATTACTTATGTTTGAGTGATGATCTATTCACAATGCAAGAGTATAAATCATAAACCTTATTGGGCTCCAACAAACTATAATCTCGGTCATTGAAGCAATTGCAATTTATCATAACATCGGAAAGAGTCTATGTCAGAGCTAAAAAGAAAGTCCACATACTCAACTATCATTTAGTCCTTCATAATTGCTAACACTCACGCAATACTTGTGGTTATGAAGTTTTAATCGGACACAGAGAAAGATAGGGGCTTATAGTTTTGCCCCACAACCTTTTACCTCAAGGGTAATGTCAACAATAATGGTTCATGCTCCCCTACATCCAATTATATATATATATATATCATGTTCTTTCCAACATGCTGAGCTTGCCAAAGGATAAAATGAAAAAGAAAAGGTGAAGATCACCATGACTCTTGCATAAGGTAGAAGATAATAATAAAAGATAGGCCCTTCGCAGTGGGAAGCAGAGGTTGCCATGCGCTTTTATGGTTGGATGCACAAAATCTCAATGCGAAAGAACGTCACTTTATATTGCCCGTTGTGATATGAACCTTTATTATGCAGTCCGTCGCTTTTATTACTTCCACATCACAAGATCGTATAAAGCTTATTTCTCCCACACCAATCAAGCATACATATTTAGAGCATTTTTTTATTGCTTTGCACTGATGACAACTTACTTGAAGGATCTTACTCAATCCATAGGTAGATATGGTGGACTCTCATGGCAAAACTGGTTTAAGGGTATTTGGAAGCACAAGTAGTATTTCTACTTGGTGCTGAGAATTTGGCTAGCATGAGGGGGAAAGGCAAGCTCAACAAGTTAGAGGATCCATTACAACATACTTTATCTCAGATATAAGAAAGACATAACTCATTACGTTGTCTTCCTTGTCCAACATCAACCCTTTAGCATGTCATATTTTAATGAGTGCTCCCAATCATAAAAGATGTCAATGATAATATATCTATATGTGAAAACCTCTCTTTCCTTATTACTTCCTACTAATTGCAACAATGACCAAAGCTATGTCTGCCAACTCCCAACAACTTTTAATCATCATACTCTTTCTATGTGAAGTCGTTACTCTCAATAAGATCAATATGAACTTTTTGTTTCTTTTTATTCTTTTCTTCTTTCTTTTATTCATCCAAGATCATGGCAAAATAATCAAGCCCTTGACTCAACACTAATCTTTATTATATATAGCTCACGGACTCGATTACAAAGAGAGATCATAAAGCAAACTCAAAACTAGATCATGCCATAAACTTTATTCTACTAGATCAAGATACTACTAATAGGATCGAACTAAGAAAAAACGGTAAAGATAGGAGTTGTGATTGTGATACGATACCGGGGCACCTCCCCCAAGCTTGGCAGCTGCCAAGGGGAGTGCCCATACCCATGTGATTATATCTCTTTTGTCGGTGAAGAAGGTGGAGGTGTTGTAGATGATGCGGGCCTTGCGTCCATCTTCCAAGGCATAGGTTCTCCATCATAGAAAGATGATCGAGTCTCCGGGATCCTTAAATCTGTAGCCAAACTCATACTTTTGAATCTATATTCATACTCATAGTTTTGGTTTTGCAGGTCATAGATTTGGGCTTGGAGGTGCTCGATCTTCTCATGAAGCTTGAAGATAGTCTCCCCGATGTTGTCAGCATCCAACTTGTGGTTGCTAGTGAACTCCGCGATCATCATGTGGTTAGAGTTGAGTCCATGTTCCACCATCCCTTGGCACTTGAAAACTTGTTGCTCCACTGCTTCGAGCCTCATCTGCATGCTTCCGGTCCCCTTTGGTCCCTCTTCATCGCGGATGTGCAGCAACTCATCACGCAACTCAATGGTTTGAGGGTGTCGTAGCACCTCCGCGAGGTAAGGGTTGATGACCTTCTCGAAGAACTTGTCCTTGGAGGCGCTTGGGGCCGTCATGATAACCTAGACCTGTCAGAAAAACAGCTCGAAACAAGAACATAGGAGATTTGCGTGATACGGGAGTCAAAACCTTCGGGAGGTTATATAATGAATTTTTACCGACCAAAATATGTAACGTGCAAGAAAACGGAGTCCGGAAGGCACATGAGGTGCTCACGAGGTAGGGGGGCGCGCCCACCACCCTCGTGTCCTTCCCGGACTGCTACTTATTTTTCTATTTTTCTAAATATTCCAAAACGGAGAAATATTGCCTTAAAAATTGTTTTGGAGTCGGTTTACTTATCGTACCACATACCTATTCCTTTTCGGAGTCTGAAACAGTCTGGAAGGTGTCCCTTATGTATTCCTTCGGGGTTACGGTTTCAATAATATTGGTTTCAACATTTATGGGATTACTTGAGATATACTGTTTGATTCTTTGACCATTTACCACCTTCGGATTTGTGCCCTCGAAGTTGTTGATTTTTATGGCACCGGAACGATAGACCTCTGCGATAACGTAGGGGCCTTCCCATTTAGAGAGAAATTTTCCTGCAAAAAATCTTAAACGAGAGTTGTATAGGAATACATAATCACCTACATTAAACTCACGCTTTTGTATCCTTTTGTCATGCCGTCTTTAAACTTTTTCTTTAAACAACTTGGCATTTTCATAAGCTTGGGTTCTTCATTCATCAGGTGAGCTAATATCAAATAACCTCTTCTCGCCGGCAAGTTTAAAATCATAGTTGAGCTCTTTAATAGCCCAATATGCCTTATGTTCTAGTTCGGGAGGTAAGTGACATGCTTTTCCATAAACCATTTTATACGGAGACATACCCATAGGATTTTTGTATGCAATTCTATAAGCCCATAATGCATCATCAAGTTTTTTGGACCAATTCTTTCTAGACCTATTAACAGTCTTTTGCAAAATTAATTTGAGCTCTCTATTGCTCAACTCTACTTGACCACTAGACTGTGGGTGATAAGGAGATGCAATTCTATGATTAACATCATACTTAGCAAGCATTTTACGGAAAGCACCATGAATAGAGTGTGAACCACCATCAGTCATTAAATATCTAGGGACTCCAAACCTCGGAAAAATAACTTCTTTAAGCATTTTAATAGAAGTGTTATGATCAGCACTACTAGTTGGAATAGCTTCTACCCACTTAGTAATGTAATCAACAGCCACTAGAATATGTGTGTATCCATTAGAGGCAGGAAAAGGTCCCATATAATCAAACCCCCCAAACATCAAACGGTTCAATAACAAGAGAATAATTCATAGGCATTTCTTGACGTCTACTAATATTACCAATTCTTTGACATTCATCACAAGACAAGACAAACTTATGGGCATCCTTAAAGAGAGTAGGCCAATAAAAACCAGATTGCAATACCTTATGTGCAGTTCTATCTCCAGCGTGGTGTCCTCCATAAGCCTCGGAATGACACTTGCATAGGATCTGTTCCTGTTCATGCTCAGGTACACAACGCCTAATAACACCATCTACTCCTTCTTTATAAAGATGTGGGTCATCCCAAAAGTAATGTCTCAAGTCATAGAAAAACTTTTTCTTTTGTTGGTATGTGAAGCTATGTGGTATAAATTTAGCAACAATATAATTAGCATAATCAACATACCAAGGAGTACTATGAGAGGTACTTATAACATTTAATTGTTCATCAAAAGCTATCATCAATAGGTAGTGGGTCATCAGGAATATTTTCTAACCTAGACAAGTTGTCTGCAACGGGGTTCTCAGCTCCCTTTCTATCAACAATATGCAAATCAAATTCTTGTAGCAAGAGAACCCATCTAATAAGTCTAGGTTTAGCATCTTTCTTTTCCATAAGGTATTTAATAGCAGCATGATCAGTTTGAATAGTTACTTTAGAATCAACAATATAAGGTCTGAACTTATCACAAGCAAATACAACTACTAAAAGCTCTTTTTCAGTAGTAGCATAATTTCTTTGAGCATTGTCTAGAGTCTTACTAGCATAATGAATAACATTTAATTTCTTATCAACTCTTTGCCCTAGAACAGCACCTACATCATAATCACTAGCATCACACATAATTTCAAAGGGTAAATTCCAATCAGGTGGCTGAACAACAGGTGCAGAGACTAATGCTTTGTTAAGTATTTCAGATGCTTCTACACAATCATCATCAAAGACAAATGGTATATTTTTTTGCAATAAATTAGTCAGAGGCCGGGAAATTTTTGAGAAGTCCTTAATGAACCTCCTGTAAAATCCGGCGTGACCAAGGAAACTTCTTATACCTTTGATGTCCTTGGGACATGGCATCTTTTCAATAGCATCGACCTTGGCTTTATCAACTTCAATACCTCTTTCAGAAACTGTATGCCCCAAGACAATACCTTCATTAAGTATAAAGTGGCACTTTTCCCAATTCAAGACAAGATTAGTTTCTTCACATCTCTGCAAAACTCGATCAAGATTGCTCAAGCAATCATCAAAAGAGGAACCATAGACGGAAAAATCATCCATGAAAACCTCAGAAATCTTTTCACAAAAGTCAGAGAATATAGCCATCATGCATCTTTGAAAGGTAGCAGGTGCATTACATAGACCAAAAGGCATACGTCTATAAGCAAAAGTACCAAAAGGGCATGTAAAAGTAGTCTTTGATTGATCTCTAGCCGACACAGGTATTTGAGAGAAACCAGAATAACCATCTAGAAAGCAGTAATGTGTATGTTTGCATAATCTTTCTAGCATTTGATCAATAAAAGGTAAGGGGTAATGATCTTTCTTAGTAGCCTTATTTAATTTATGGAAATCAATTACCATCCTATAACCTGTAATAATTCTTTATGGGATCAATTCATCTTTATCATTAGGAACAATAGTAATACCTCCCTTCTTAGGGACACAATGGACAGGACTTACCCACTGACTATCAGCAACGGGATAAATTATACCTGCCTCCAGAAGCTTGAGTATTTCTTTTCTTACCACTTCTTTCATTTTAGGATTTAGACGTCATTGAGGATCACGAACTGGTTTGGCATCTGCTTCCAAATTTATTTTATGTTGACATAGAGTGGGACTAATGCCCTTAAGATCATCAAGAGTATATCCAATAGCAGCACGATGCTTCTTCAGAGTTTTCAATAATCTTTCTTCTTCATGCTCTGAAAGGTTAGCACTAATAATAACAGGATATATCTTCTTTTCATCAAGATAAGCATATTTAAGATTATCAGGCAAAGGTTTAAGCTCAAACACGGGATCACCCTTGGGTGGAGGAGGATCCCCTAAAATTTCAACAGGCAAATTGTGTTGCAGAATAGGTTCCTGTTTAAAGAATACTTCATCTATTTCCCTTCTTTCATTCATGAACATATCATTTTCATGGTCTAGCAAATAGTGTTCTAAAGGATCTCTAGGAGGTACGGCAATAGAAGCAAGACCAATAATTTCATCCTTACTAGGTAATTCTTCCTCACGATGTTGTTTACTAAATTTAGAAAAATTAAACTCATGAACCATATCATGCAAGCCAATAGTAACAACATTCTTTTCGCAATCTATCCTAGCATTAACAGTGTTCAAGAAGGGTCTACCAAATATAATGGGACAAAAGCTATCTTGCGGAGAAGTAAGAACAAGAAAATCAGCAGGATATTTAGTTTTCCCACACAAGACTTCAATATCTCTAACAATTCCAATTGGTGAAATAGTATCTCTATTGGCAAGTTTAATTGTGACATCAATACCTTCTAACTTAGCAGGTGCAATTTCATTCTTAATTTCTTCGTATAAAGTATGCGGTATAACACTAGCACTCGCACCCATATCACATAAGCCATGATAACAATGATCTCCCATTTTAACAGAAATAACAGGCACGCCTACCACAGGTCTATGTTTATCTTTAGCACAAGGTTTAGCAATTCTAGCAGTTTCACCTTCAAACTGAATAACATGCCCATCAGTATTATCAGACAAGAGATCTTTAAAAATAGCAATATTAGGTTCTACTTTAACTTGCTCAAGAGGTGTATAATCTCTAATATTGCTTTTACGAACAACAGTTGAAGCTTTAGCATGATCCTTTATTCTAACAGGGAAATGTGGTTTCTTAACATAAGAAGTAGGAACAATAGGATCATTATAAGTGATAGTCTTTTCTTCAACTTTAATAGGTGCAACTACTTTCACTTCTATGGGAGGATGATATTTAAACCACTTCTCCTTAGGGAGATCAACATAAGTAGCAAAAGATTCACACAAAGAAGCTACTATCTCAGAGTCAAGTCCATATTTAGTGCTAAACTTACGGAAAATATCGGTGTCCATAAAAGATTTAACACAATCAAACTTAGGTGTCATACCTGACTCCTTACCTTCGTCGAGGTCCCAATATTCAGAGTTGCGTTTAATTCTATCCAATAAATTCCATCTGAATTCAATAGTCTTCATCATAAAAGAGCCAGCACAAGAAGTATCGAGCATGGTTTGATTATTATGAGAAAGCCGAGCATAAAAACTTTGCATAGTTATTTCTCTTGAGAGCTCATGATTGGGGCATGAATGTAACATTGATTTAAGCCTCCCCCAAGCTTGAGCGATGCTTTCTCCTTCGCGAGGCCAGAAATTATATATATAATTGCGATCACGATGAACAAGGTGCATAGGGTAATACTTTTGATGAAATTCCAATTTCAATCTTTTATAGTTCCATGATCTCATATCATCACATAGCCTATACCATATCAATGCGTCTCCCTTCAAAGATAAAGGGAAGACCTTCTTCTTAGCAACATCATCGGGTACACCTGCAAGCTTAAATAATCCACAAACTTCATCCACATATATTAAGTGCTCATCAGGATGCTTTGTTCCATCTCCTGTAAAAGGGTTAGCTAGCAGTTTTTCCATCATACCCGAAGGAAATTCAAAAGGAGTTTCATTTTCAATAGGTTCAGTAGGTTGAAGAGCAACTCTTTGCTCTACTGGACGGGGTGAAGATACCCCGAACAAGCCCCTCAGAGAATTACTTTCCATAGTAGCAAGTGACACTAAATTTCAGCACACTATATAAATTTTTCCTTATCAAATTCCACCTACCAAAGGCGCTACACTCCTCGGCAACGGCGCCAGAAAAGACTCCTCCATTTTCCTTCAGCCCTTCACCCTTTCTTCTACCATTGTTTGATCGTCTTCTCCATGGAGGGAACAGGCCGGAAACGACCCCGTTATTCTTGCCCCGATCTGAAAGATGACGTGGTGGAGGAACTCATTGATCGGTGCAACGTCATCACCTTGGCTAGCATGGCAGGTTCGTTCAAGCCCATTCTCGACTCAACTAATAACATCATTACAAAGAACCCAAGAGTCAAGGAGCGGTTTGATCTCCCCTATCTTCTTCGCCGTGACCCTGATGACTGGCGCCGGCACGACGGAGGCCTCGCCCTGTGCCAGTTGATGCCGCTTGATAATGATATGTATGAAGTTAAGATTTCATCGCTTGAGGGTAAGGCTTGGGCGGGCGCAAATGGAGATTGGGTTGTTTACATTGGGTCCAACTGCGAGTGGGAACTTGTGAACGTGTACACTCATCACCGGGTTCCACTTCCAAAAATCTCAGCACACTGCCCACAAGTTAAGCACACCGGTAATGTACGCACGTTCAAATACGATCATGGTGACTATCTTCTACGGAAGATAGCAATTTGTCGAGTTCCCAACTGCTCTTGGAATTACAACAACTATCAAGTTGTTGCTATCTTCGACAAGCTTGTTGTCGTCCTTCGTGGTTTTACTCGATGGATATTGCTCAAAAATCAGTTTTTGTACACGGATGAGTACTGTGATGCAATTCAATACGAGGGCCTTGTGTTTGCTGCCACCACTCGTGGCACTGTTTTTGCATGGCATCCTAGTAGTTTCGGTACGTTTGTTTTCCACCGTAATTATAATTGTTTCATCCACATGCATGCGGGTTAGCAAGTTTCCCTTTACTAATTAACCTTCTTCTTGTGTTTCCAAGGTCCTGTGAACATCCCACCACCTATACTTGAAAATTTTTATAACCAAGGGGGAGATGTCGATGGTGATGATCATGAGCAGCACCCATATACTCTGTGGCACCTGGCAACTAATTCCGATGGATCACCTCTTCTTGTGTGTATACAGCCCACTGATGATGTTACTGCTAAGGAAGCAGGTGTCTCCCATGGTCGCACTCTCCGGACCTATTCCAACACCCGTTGCATGGTGTTCGGGATGGATACTAGTGTGCTAGCGCCAACTCCTTCTCCCTGGCACATAATTGATAGTCTTGAAGAAAACTCGCTCTTCCTTGGACAAAACTATCCGATGATGGTGAAAGGCGATCCAACTGCTGTTGACACATTTATGAGAAGCAACTGTGTCTATACCTCGGACATTTGGGTGGTTCCCTACCCTAGTACTGATATAGTAGGCCGCTTCAGCCTGGATGATCAGTCCTGCGTTGGTCTCCAGATCGACAACGGATGGCCCGTCCCAGAGAATCACTTGTGGTTCAAAGCAAGTGTTTCCAACGCCGCGGAATGGTTGAGTTGAAGTTCATTTCATGGCTTGTTATTTGTTGTATGGTGAAAACTTTAGTATTTATAATGTATCCTCGTTGTCGATGTGGGTTGATGACCTATTGTATGTAATAAAATGATACGCCTGTGATAAACTTACTAAATTTATAAATGGCTTTCGAGTCGCTTCTCTGAGTGAGTGGTGTGATGAGGCAAAAATATATTTTCCGAATACATAATTGTACGTGCATTGCAACAGGTTATCGGATGAGGCCAATGAACAATAGTAGTACACTATTTGTACTAGCTTCACATGCTTCGCGCGTTGGGCGGGTATTTTTACTGTAGCCATATGTTAATGTGTTCGTTGTACGTAACCAGCACCTCGAATCCTCGATACTAGTATTTAAAGACATTACAACCGAGCACTATTCCAGCCTTCTCAGGCCATCAACATTTTTGGCCGTTGGATATGGAATTGTGTGCATTTCTGGCCTTTGATTTTTTGGCAGTCCCGCCTGGGCTTTCGATTGCATACCAGAAAGTGCTACACGGACTGGGCTGCTGCTCCCATAACAAATTCGTAGATCTTCTGTTAATTTGGGCTGACTGGGCTTTTTAAGTGTTGTATGTCATCTGTTCTTAGCGTTGCTTTGCACATGGGAAAAAGGGCACGCATCAACACACACTCAGCCCACAGCCGCAGCCGCAGGCCTCGCAGGGCGAGCGACCAGCGACCTGGCCCTTGCCGGTCGTGCGATGCTACTGGGTGGGAAGAGCGAGAGGACGACCAGGTTCATGTGAAGCGAGCGACAAGATGGACTCATTGGGCAACGCCCTGGGCGCGCTAAATGAGGCAATGAATCATCTCCTGTCGATTGGAGTCCACTCGCTCGCGATCGAAAAAATGAATTACCGTTGCTACAGGACTTTAATGGCAATTGATAGAATGCGCTAACTGACCGAGCTGATTATTTCAAGTCAGTTACCATGTCGCTCTGTGTTCTTACTCGCTCCACACGCGTCCATATAGTCTCTGTTGTGTGTCATCCGACTATTCGTACGCCCACTCCTCTTCCTTGGTTCCTTAATTCCAAGATAGTCTCTGCCTCTCTGGCAGCAATGGTTGACGCTCCGGTGCCACTCCATCTTGTGCGTTCTACCGGTCTCCCTTCTTTCTCCATGGAATTTAGGAAATATTCTACCCCCAATTCTCTGATTCCCGTTATTCCACCGAGTTCGGCGTGACTTACTTCTACAAGCTTGAGGTTATGTACACAAATTGGATGTTCTAAGGCAGACAGGGGTTGCAAATTTATCTCTTTCACCCAATAAACCATGTATTCTGAATTGCTGTTATATTTTTCTTCCCAATTTGACGCAGGTGGTGTCAGTGTATGGATTGGCGACTTGTTCTACCCGATTGGCATAAGGAGTCCTATAGTTTTCGATCTCCAATGGCTAATGCCGAGGTTAGAATCTGTACATGTACTCTTATGCCTCCCCCCTCGTTTCCATCCTGACGTTCATGTACTGATGAAAAAAAACAATTAGCAGTGAGCAATCTGCTATCAACTCCTCCATTCTTACTATATTTGATTGAGCCAAGGGCGAGATAAAAACTATGTGTTGTTGGACATGATTGATCCAAGGAAAACATGAAAACTATGTGTTGTGGAACAATCAGGTTTCATTCTCTCATGTGCATTTTCTATAGCACATTTTCATATATATAACCATATATGTTTTGTTTCCAACAATTGTTATTCTCTGGTAGGGGCTTTCAGAACATGAAGACTATCATGAAATAGGATTTAGAGTTTCTGTTGGATCCAGTTTGACACATATATTTTTGGTTACCAAAACCCGTCCAGATTAACAATTAGTTTGCCGATAGGTATAACTCTGCACATTCCTAATGCAAGCACAAAACTGAACACGCACACACAACATGTGTTATGATGCAGGGGCGTCTTCTTTTTTCCCTCAACATCAACTATGCAACTGCCAAGTAATCTAAACCAGAACAATTAAACTGGGGTGGATTTTTTCACAGGAAATAGAGTCGCCACCATGACAAGATTCTACCTGCATTGCAACAAGGTTGGAAAATAGCAGCTGAAGCAATTAGTCCAGTCTGGGTGGAAACTTACGTCTAAATAAATACCCAACAAAAAAGAAAAACCCTGAACCAATTGGGCACAAAAAATGGTTATAAGCGGTTTAGTTAGGGA
The DNA here is from genome assembly GCF_002162155.2 of Triticum dicoccoides. Taxonomy (NCBI): domain Eukaryota; kingdom Viridiplantae; phylum Streptophyta; class Magnoliopsida; order Poales; family Poaceae; genus Triticum; species Triticum dicoccoides. Next base: position 478,795,232 of record NC_041390.1, on the reverse strand, counting down.
CATCTTCGTGTACCCTCGTGCATACCCAGTGTCCATGGATATAGAACAATATACTTATTCTCGCATCGAAGCATCAAGTTATGTTTGTTGACGGTAAGATCCTCGCTGGATGTGAAGCTAAGTACTTGCAATACAATAGGTCTTTGTGAGCTGTGAAGATTACTTTGCTACTTACATATGGGCACTACTACTGAAAATCTGTCTTCACCGCTTGGCGAAGACAATCTAAGTCAAGTATGGTTCTTGGCAATGGACAGAGAGTTAATTTTCTTTCACTCAATTTAGGAGATTACATATAGTCGTGGTATATTCTAGACCAATTTTATATAAACTATCTCAGTATATCCTGCTAACATCGTGATATTTAAAACAAGCACGATTACCTTTGTGCTATTACATCAGTGCCAATTTTTTGTGAATTTATGTGAAATATACACATACCATATGGAAACTATGTTTAATTTTTCAAAAAGTGCCAGTGGATGATATTATTATTCGTCAGAAAAAGGCAACTAAATTTAAATGATTTTAATTAAATAAATTAGTCATATTGACAATAGATGGGCGTAGCAACGTGTGTGACACTACTTTCTTGCATACCACTCAACTTCCTCTCTAATTAGATAGCAACTTTTTTAAATAAAGACAAGCATAAGTTACAAGAAAGCAAAATACTTCAGGAAATTGCATGTAAATTTACATAAGTTATTTTATATGCCTAATTACTAAGAGCCAAAACAGGTGGGCGCAGCAACGCGCGCCAACAAAATACTTCATTTTTTTACGTAACCAGCACCTCGAATCCTCGATACTAGTATACTATATAGTAATAGGAGTAAGTAGTAGGAGTAGTAGGGTGGCATGGGCCAGAACAAGCATTCACGTCCAGGAGTACGACACACGCCACCACCATGACATCCATCTGACACCATATTATTTCTTGGAGTCCGTGCTAGAGCAATCTCTTCAACCTCGTCGTTTCTCTAACTTCAGCCATTGCGCGGCGGGCGAGGTGGGGATTTTCCAATAGTCGGTTTTCTTAACTGCGGTCCCACTTGTAAGGCCAACTCCAACGCACGACCCCAAACGCACCTCCGTTTTGCATGAACTCCAACGATAATTTTGACTAGAAAAGCAAGACCAAAGAAAACAAGAACCACAAGAATACATTTTACTACTCCTGTAAGTTGGATCAGTGCCTTCTTGATGCATTCATTGTTGATCTGCGGAGGCTCGATCTTGCGTCTATGCTAGCTAAAAGTGATAGAACATCTACTAAATTGCGCTCTATCAATATATGGATGTACTCTTCTTCCCAATACAAAAAGTTGCATCCATTCTACTCCCTCCATTGCACAATACATGCCTTCTATTTGTCAAAATATATATGTATCTAGACATGTCTTAGTATATAGGTACATCCATTTTTGGACAAATGGAAGCCAAGTATTTTGGAACGGAGGGAGTACACAATAAATTTTTTAAGTTAGCACAACTAGTCTAATCCGAGAGCAGAACCAAAGATTTGGTCGGGTTCTTCCTCCTTTTGCCGACGCATGGGACATCCAGCATCCAGGTCATGTTATGAAAGAAAATAGAGTGGTACTTGAAGCCACGAGATGTGCATCTTGGGTTAAACTGTAAATAGAATCTTACTACTCTTGAGTAACTCCAAAAGCGGCCACCGAAGATCTTTATTGGACTTGTTTTTTATCACCAGCACATCGAGGTGAAAGATGTGCAGGTTTAGTGGGTCCTCTTGCGTTTTCACTGACATGTGGGGCTGCATGTGAGCAAACAGACGATGGGCTCCGCGCGTCCGCTGGCTGGCTGAGAAGAGAGATAGAGGAGGGTTGAGCACGGACTGCAGGAAATTTGTTCTACGTACCTCGATATAGGCTCGATATAGTGGGGTGGCATGGGCCATAACTAGCATTCATGTCTAGCAGTACGGCACACGCCACCCACACGAGTCCCATCCGACACCAATTTTCTTGGAGTCCGTGCTACAGCCATCTCTTCTCCCTCCTGTTTTCTCAGTCATCGCGCGGTGGGCGGGGTGGGGGTTTGCCGATAGTCGGTTTGCTCAACTGCGGTCCCACTTGTAAGTGAAAATGCAACACCGCAAGCATTCCCGCTTGAGCGGCGTGCCGGACCAACCGTGTGGGGGTGTGACGCGAACACGGCAGGCTTTTCCTTTTGAACTCGTAACTTGTAAAATTTAGTTCTGCTCCATGGTGCGGCCGATAGATAGAAAATAACGATTTTGCCTAGAGTAATGAGAAGTTTGGTTCTGGCGGCGTTCATGCATGGAGTACGTACGAAAATTATGAAGTTGATGCGAAAGGTAAGATAATCACTGTAGTATCATATACTACTACATGGATTTGACGGAAAGATAAAAATACATACGGATCCATCAACGTTCAATGACATCCTCACGCCCTAGTGCGCCGGGTCACCAACCGACGTGTGAGGAGCAGCAGCATTGGCGGCGAGCTCAACGTGCTTCTAAACAGTGCCGTCCAAGGTTGCCCTACGCTCCAAGAAGGCCAGCGTCCTATCGTCCTCCTCTTGCATGTAGTAGTCCTTGTGGACGATTTGCGCGTAGACGTGGGTGATTATGTCAATGGTGTCTTGCTTTTCTACATGTACTGTACTACTACGGAGTGCATGCATGTGTGTACCCGGGGTGGAAGCACTGCATGCATGTGTGTATGCATTATTCCCTCTAGTAATAGACGCCGTGCTATAACTACCAATGCTATTTTTCAGGCCGATCGCTAGTCGCTTTGGTCCCACATATTTTTTCTCTTTTTTCTGAAGCGCGTTGTATAAACAGTGACAGATGGCGTAGTATGAGCGGATTCAAAGAAGAGCGTATTGATGGTTGCTTCTTCAGAGCAACTTACAGTGGGAAAGGTGGGGCTTATGATTTGACTGCTCATTACTCACTATTAATGCGGCGCAACGAGCGGGCTGAGTCTCCCATGCGGTTGTGCACTACCCCCTCAGTTCTTAAATATACTCCAGAGTATTTGTCTTTCTAGAGATTTCAACGAGTGACTACTCAAATATTTGTCTTTTTAGAGATTTCAAATGGACTGGCACATACGGATGTATATAGACATATTTTAGAGTGTAGATTCACTCATTTTGCTCCGTACGTAGTCACTTGTTGAAATCTCTGTTAAGACGAATAGAATATTTAGGAACGGAGGGAGTACACATGCGAAGCAAAATGAGTGAATCTACACTCTAAAATATGCCCGTTTGAAATTTGTAAAAAGATAAATATTTAGGAACGAAGGAGTATAATTTTGTGCATGGCACATGGACCCGGATGATGAAGAGGCTTCTGGCAATGCTATCAAGCTTCCATCATTTGTTTACATAATTGACGTACTATACAAATAATTTTCCAGCGACATGAAATTGTACAATGGTGTGAGCTTTCAGCTTTTGTTTCGCGTGTCTTGCCATCGATGCTCTTTCAGAAACAATAAAAAACTAACTTCCTTGCTAATGCATGTTAATTATTAGCAGATCAGAGCTAATAATTACATCACAACTGAAGACAAAGTTGTGAGAAGGTGTTAAATTAAAATTGATCCATGCTTTCATTGGCAACAACGTCCCCCCAATTAACTATAGAGATACAATGGCTGGTATATGTGTGGAGGAGGAGAGAGGCCTACCTCATGTATTAAGGAGATCGATCTGCTTCATGTATTAAGGGAGATCGATCGGCATCCATGCATATGTGCAGAAGATGAATAAGGTTGGGAGAGAGACAGAGCTAGAGTGTTGGAGGGGGTGGTAGTGGAGTTGCTTCTAACAAATGGTGGGATAGGCTTGCTAGACAAATGGAGGGCACGCCCGCAATATCAATAAGAGAGGAGATGGCTGCTTGTTGTCTGTGCACATGCATGTGAGAGACGGGTCAGGAGGCATGCACGAATGATGAGGGGGGACGATGTGGCTGTGGTAAGCAGACATAACTACATAGGAAGATCAGTCGCCCTTTGTAAGAGAAAGGAGAGACATAACTTGTGAGGTACGCCGATCGATGGGGGGGGTAGTTAAAGTCGATCTAGGTATATGTTGGGAGATCGATCGGTATACATGCATGTGTGTGTGTTAGAACAAATGAGGCACGAGGAGAAGGATAGAGAGAGAGAGGGATGCATGTAGGAGGTGGTACGAGAGGCATACTATATCGAGGGGGAGGAGTGTGCGAGTACGAGAACGATGAAAAGAGTGGTGGGAGTGAGGCATGGACGGTGACAAGAGAAGAGGGGAAGCTTGTGTTTGTGCTAGGCACACCTGGCTAGAGAGGCATATCGATCGATGTGTGCCGTAAAGAAGGAGCTGGGGGGCCTACACACACCGTGGGTGAACGACCTAAAGTGAAAAGACGAATCTGCGCGATGGAGCTAGAGAATGCTGAGGGAGGGTGAGAGGGATTCGGGCGTGTGCATGCACAAGAGAAAGTTAGCGCTAGCTACAAAGATAAGAGGGTTGTGTGGGTGTAAAAAACGAATAGAGATCATATATACTTCATTATAAAAAGCGAATTCGGATATTTGAAGAATTTATCATAGTGTTTCAAACCGACGGATGTGTGAATATATATAACAGTGATACACATGGTGTGGTTATGAACATGGTATACTACATTTAATATATTTTATCTCTACTCTTATAAAAAACGGAGTTGTTGATGATGGTGTGCCTGCCATCCTGCATTATAGGTCGTCTGATTTATATCTAGCAGATAGCAAGGAAACTATATGGTTGATGTTGGCAACAATCATGATGGTAGATTCTTATTGAAATAGAGAAACGAATTCAAATTTAGTTCGAATTGCAGCGGTAGTATAGACATTTGGAATGCACTAAAATGTTGGTATGAGTAGGTTATATGCATTATACAGCAAGCGAAAAAATTTAATCGTACATAACATGGATTCATACTCCCTCCTTCCATCTATATAGGGCGTAATGAGATTTTTAAGACCGCCTTTGACTATTGACAAGATTAATAGTACATGACATGCACAATGTGAAAATTATATCATCGAAAGAACCTTTCACAGACGAATTTAATGGTGTGCTTTGTGTAAGTTGCATGTCATATATCATTGCTCTAATATTTGGTCAAAGTTAGCATCAAAAAACACATTAGGCCCTATATAGATGGAAGGAGGGAGTAGCTTTGAATAGCATTTGTATAGTAAAACGGGGCAAGACTCTCTCTTTGTGTGGTGTGAATAGTTTTATTTTTTTCATTTTATTTTTGGTTGAGGGAAGTGCGAATTGATTTGGTACGTACAAGTACAATATTACTACATGTTAGGCTTGTCCCTAAAATTTAACCCGCGTCTTGTTATATCCCGAAAATTTAGATATCGTGCTCCCAAAACTGGCGCCTTCACAACCCGCGCCTTGCTATCCCGAAATTACAACGCGCGCGAAAACTCCCTCCAGCTGCCAAATCCCGACACGCGAAATCCCCCTTCTAACCCTGAGCCGAAAGGGCCGCTAGTTCAAATCGGTGGGGGGTACTTTTGTAACACACCCTACATTTTGGACAAGCGCGTTCCTAAGTCATGCTTCACCCCCTCCCGTCGCCCCCTTTTCGCCATTCGAAATCCCAGGCCGCCATAACCTCTCCGCTCCAGCCGCGAAACCCCACCCTCCTCCGTCCACCACGTCACCGCTGCCTAGCCGGAGCCTCTTCCCCGACGACGTCGTCCACCGCAATAGCTCAAGGTCCCTCGTCCACCTCCCCGGATGAGGATCCATCGTCCATCTCGTCGTCCCGCCGGTTCAGCCGCCCCGTCCTCCACCTCCAAGGAGCTGCTCCGATGATCGCCTCGTCTATCACGGCTGCTCCATCCCCACAGCGCCGCCTTAACCTGCTCCACCGGAACCGCAACATCCTCCCCGACTCCTCGGACGAAGCCGAGGCCTACTCAGCGCCACCAAAGAGGTTGTACACTCATCGCATCGCACTTTCTCCTTAATTCGACCTCCCGGCGCCGACGGTGCTCCATCCCGCACCCCCATGGAGCGGCTACCTTGAAGCTGGCGCCGCGGGCGACATCTCCATGGCGGCTCTCCCCCAGTGCGAGGCCCCTTTGGCGGCAGTGTCCATACCAACCGGATCTGCTGTTGCTGCTCCGGCTCTCGCTCGATCGCTCGCTCGCCCAGCTGCTGCTGCTGCTCTCCCCCTCGCTCGTGCTGCTGCTCTGGTCCGATTAAGCCACACTTCAGTCGACTGAATCGACTTTTGGATCAGTCGATTTTCAGGGGTTGGGGGGGCTCGCCGGAGTTAAGGAAGAACCACCCGCAGCGGGGACGGGGGCTCGTCGGAGAGGTACCCCACTATCTATCTTAGGGTTCAGGGTAGGGGGCGGGGGGCCTGGAGGGCTGGCCGGGGCGGCGGTGGCGAGTTGTTTCGGGGCGGCGAGGCGGCGCTGGGGCCGGCGGTTCCACCGGTGGTGGCTGGAGGCTCAGGGGGGTGTAGGTTGAAGATGAACTGCAGGCCCTCCCTAAACTGCATGTCAAGTGCCTCTCTGCTACC
>NC_041390.1:478719573-478787911 GCF_002162155.2 Triticum dicoccoides | reverse complement strand
ACTGAATCGACTTTTGGATCAGTCGATTTTCAGGGGTTGGGGGGGCTCGCCGGAGTTAAGGAAGAACCACCCGCAGCGGGGACGGGGGCTCGTCGGAGAGGTACCCCACTATCTATCTTAGGGTTCAGGGTAGGGGGCGGGGGGCCTAGAGGGCTGGCCGGGGCGGCGGTGGCGAGTTGTTTCGGGGCGGCGAGGCGGCGCTGGGGCCGGCGGTTCCACCGGTGGTGGCTGGAGGCTCAGGGGGGTGTAGGTTGAAGATGAACTGCAGGCCCTCCCTAAACTGCATGTCAAGTGCCTCTCTGCTACCATTGCGTTCTGTTTCGATAGTAGCATTCAGATTCCACAGTAAATTTCAGTTTCGACAGTTAAGTTCAGAGTCAACAGTTTTTACCTCATCTGTTGTAGTCAGGTGGTTTTTGGTGATGTTAATTTTACATCCATTTTACATCATCTATTGGAGATGCTATTAGAATTCCACTTGAGATTGACGATGTCTGTCTTGTGCTGCTTCAGCCTTGACGTCTTACGGCTCACCAGAGTTGCTCCAACGACAGAACGATCCATCACAAGAGAGCAGTGCCCTGGACGCCGTCTACAGATTCCTCAGATCTTCCTCCACACCTCCGATAGCCACCTCTGCCTCAACTGCTTTAGCGACCAACCCAATGATGCTGAGGTTGACACGGCTACGGCAAAGAGGTTGTACACTTATTGCATCACTTATTACTATACATTCACGTTGATCCATTAGGGCTATTTTGGTTCAACGGAAAAACATCGATCCACTGGTTGTTACCATCACTCTAAATTTCTGCATGCTCTCCTTACATAATCTCACCATATTTTTTTCATATGCATGTCAGATATTGTACACAGTCATGCTGAACATGTAGAGAAAAAGAGAAGAGTTTTGCGCGGCAATACAATGTCATGCAGACATCGCTCCATGGTGGGTTCAATGGCAAACCCTCCCCACCCCTCTCCAGATTGTAATCCAGAGGAAGATATCTGTTTTGAGGCAGATTCGGACGCTGCTGACCACTCCTATTTACCCCCAAGGTGTTTGCTCTACCTTGGCATGATGATGTTAGTCATATCATGCATATGTTGCCTTGCGGTGCCTACTTTTGACATCATATATGTCATCTGCTTAGTTTAGACATGTTCTATAATGCCACCTGTTTAGTTTCTATATCATATATGGGAATTATGCAGTCTCATGTCTTTTAGCCAGCCATAATATATGTGAAATATGCAATGCCATCCTGTTTAACCAGGCATCATATATTTGAATGATATCTTGCCCATCCTTTTCTTCATTACATTTCCATTTGTCGACAATGTTTGTACATTAAACTACTCTTCCTGTGAATTAGCCATTTGGGTGGGAGATGGAAAAATCTGGAGTGAAAACAAGGCCTTCAGAGCAGACAGTGCTACCTGTCGAAGCAGATCTCTTGTTGGGTCCCGATAGCTCCTCAGAGATGGATTCAGAGACAGATGACCAATCCTATTCCCCCACTAAGGTGTATGCTCTAACTTGGCACGGTTATATGTTGGGGAACGTAGCAGAAATTCAAAATTTTCCTACGTGTCACCAAGATCTATTTATGGAGAAACCAGCAACGAGGGGAAGGAGAGTGCATCTACATACCCTTGTAGACCGCTAAGCGGAAGCGTTCAAGTGAACCGGGTTGATGGAGTCGTACTCGTCGTGATTCAAATCACCGATGATCAAGTGCCGAACGCACGGCACCTCCGCGTTCAACACACATACAGCCCGGTGACGTCTCCCACGCCTTGATCCAGCAAGGAGAGAGGGAGAAGTTGAGGAAGACTCCATCCAACAGAAGCACAACGGCGTGGTGGTGATGGAGGAGCGTGGCAATCCAGCAGGGCTTCGCCAAGCACCATGGGAGAGGAGGAGGAGGAGAGGCAGGGCTGCACCAACGAGAGGAGAAGTTCTCATGTGTTATGGGCAGCCCCAGGCCTCTATTTATATAGGGGAGAAGGGGGCTGCGCCCCCTTTAGGGTTTCCCACCCCAAGGGGTGCGGCCAGCCCTAGATGGGACTTGGGGAGGCGGCCAAGAGGGGGAGAGAGGGGAGGCGCCCACTAGGTGGGCCTTAAGGCCCATCTGGACTAGGGTTTGCCCCCTCCCACTCTCCCTTGCGCCTTGGCCCCCTTGTGGGGGGCGCACCAGCCCTCCTAGGGGCTGGTCCCCTCCCACACTTGGCCCACGCAACCTTCTGGGGCAGGTGGCCCCACTTGGTGGACCCCCGGGACCCTCCCGGTGGTCCCGGTACATTACCGATATCGCCCGAAACTTTTCCGGTGACCAAAACAGGACTTCCCATATATAAATCTTTACCTCCGGACCATTTCGGAACTCCTCGTGACGTCCTGGATCTCATACGGGACTCCGAACAACATTCGGTAACCACATGCAAGCTTCCTTTATAACTCTAGCATCACCGAACCTTAAGTGTGTAGACCCTACGGGTTCGGGAGACATGTAGACATGACCGAGACGTTCTCCGGTCAATAACCAACAGCGGGATCTGGATACCCATGATGGCTCCCACATGTTCCACGATGATCTCATCGGATGAACCACGATGTCAAGGACTTAATCAATCCCGTATTCAATTCCCTTTGTCTATCGGTATGTTACTTGCCCGAGACTCGATCGTCGGTATCCAATACCTTGTTCAATCTCGTTACCGGCAAGTCACTTTACTCGTTCCGTAACACATCATCCCGTGATCAACTCCTTGGTCACATTGCGCATATGATGATGTCCTACCGAGTGGGCCCAGAGATACCTCTCCGTTTACACGGAGTGACAAATCCCAGTCTCGATCCGCATAAAACAATAGATACTTTCGGAGATACCTGTAGTGCATCTTTATAGTCACCCAGTTACGTTGTGACGTTTGATACACCCAAAGCACTCCTACGGTATCCAGGAGTTACACGCTCTCATGGTCAAAGGAAGAGATACTTGACATTGGCAAAGCTCTAGCAAACGAACTACACGATCTTTGTGCTATGCTTAGGATTGGGTCTTGTCCATCACATCATTCTCCTAATGATGTGATCCCGTTATCAACGACATCCAATGTCCATAGCCAGGAAACCATGACTATCTGTTGATCACAACGAGCTAGTCAACTAGAGGCTCACTAGGGACATATTGTGGTCTATGTATTCACACGTGTATTACGATTTCCGGATAATACGGTTATAGCATGAATAAAAGACTATTATCATGAACAAAGAAATATAATAATAACACTTTTATTATTGCCTCTAGGGCATATTTCCAACAGTCTCCCACTTGCACTAGAGTCAATAATCTAGTTCACATCGCCATGTGATTAACACTCACAGGTCACATCGCCATGTGACTAATACCCAAGAGTTTACTAGAGTCAGTAGTCTAGTTCACATCACTATGTGATTAACACTCAATGAGTTTTATGTTTGATCATGTTGCTTGTGAGAGAGGTTTTAGTCAACGGGTCTGAACCTTTCAGATCCGTGTGTGCTTTACAAATCTCTATGTCATCTCCTAGATGTAGCTACCACGTTTTATTTGGAGCCATTCCAAATAACTGTTCCACTTGGAGCTATTCTAAATTGTTGCTCCATTATATGTATCCGGTCTCTCTACTCAGAGCTATCCGGATAGGTGTCAAGCTTGCATCGACATAACCCTTTACGACGAACTCTTTTACCACCTCCATAATCGAGAAAATTCCTTAGTCCACTAGTTACTAAGGATAACTTTGACCGCTGTCCTGTGAGCCATTCTTGGATCACTCTTGTACCCCTTGACTGACTCATGGCAAGGCACACTTCAGGTGCGGTACACAACATAGCATACTGAAGAGCCTACGTCTTAGGCATAGGGGACGACCTTCGTCCTTTCTCTCTATTCTGCCGTGGTCGAGCTTTAAGTCTTAACTTCGTACCTTACAACTCAGGCAAGAACTTCTTCTTTGACTGATCCATCTTGAATACCTTCAAGATCATGTCAAGGTATGTGCTCATTTGAAAGTACCATTAAGCGTTTTGATCTATCCTTATAGATCTTGATGCTTAATGCTCAAGTAGCTTAATCCAGGCTTTCCAAAAATTCATTTCTGATCATCAATATGTCAACAACATATACTCATCAGAAATTCTATAGTGCTCCCACTCACTTCTTTGGAAATACAAGTTTCTCATAAACTTTGTATATACCAAAATCTTTGATCATCATCAAAGCATACATTCCAACTCCGAGATGCTCACTCCAGTCCTTAGAAGGATTGCTGGAGTTTTGCATACTTATTAGCATCTTTCGGGATTGACAAAACCTTCCGGTTGTATCACATACAACCTTTCCTCAAGAAAATCGTCGAGGAAACAATGTTTTGACATCCTATCTGCAAGATTTCATAAATAATGCAGTAATCGCTAATATAATTCCAACAGACTCTTAGCATCTCTACGAGTGAGAAAGTCTCACCGTAGTCAACTCCTTGAACTTGTCAGAAAACATCTTAACGACAAGTTGAGCTTTCTTAATGGTGACATTTACCATTATCGTCTGCCTTCCTTTTAAAATCCATATGTACCTAACAGCCTTACGACCATCAAGGAGTTCTGCCAAAGTCTACACTTTGTTTTCATACATGGATCCTCTCTCGGATTTTATGGCCTCAAGCCATTTATCGGAATCCGGGCCCACCATCGCTTCTCCATAGCTCGTAGGTTCATTGTTGTCTAGCAACATGACTTCCAAGACAGGATTACCGTACCACTCTGAAGTAGTACGTATCCTTGTCACCCTACGAGGTACGGCAGTGATTTGATCTGAAACTTCATGATCAATATCATAAGCTTCCACTTCAATTGGTGTAGGTGCCACGGGAACAACTTCCTATGCCCTGCTACACACTGGTTGAAGTGATGGTTCAATAACCTCATCAAGTCTCCACCATCCTCCCACTCAACTCTTTCGAGAGAAACCTTTCCTCGAGAAAGGACCCGATTCTAGAAACAATTCATATTGCTTTCGGATCTGAATTAGGAGGTATACCCAACTGTTTTGGGTGTCCTATGAAGATGTATTTTATCCGCTTTGGGTTCGAGCTTATCAATCCTGAAACTTTTTCACATAAGCGTCACAGCCCCAAACCTTTAAGAAACGACAACTTAGGTTTCTCCAAACGGTGTCGTCTCAACGGAATTACGTGGTGCCCTATTTAAAGTGAATGTGGTTGTCTCTAATGCCTAACCCATGAACAATAGTGGTAATTCGATAAGAGACATCATGGTACGCACCATATCCAATACGGTGCAACTATGATGTTCGGACACACCATCACACTATGGTGTTCCAGGCGGTATTAATTGTGAAACAATTTCCACAATGTCTTAATTGTGTGCCAAAACTCGTAACTCAGATATTCATCTCTATGATCATATCATAGACATTTTATCCTCTTGTCACAATGATCTTCTACTTCACTCTGAAATTACTTGAACCATTCAATAATTCAGACTTGTGTTTCATTAAGTAAATATTCTCAACATCTACTCGAATCATCTGTGAAGTAAGAACATAACGATATTCACTGCATGCCTCAGCACTCATTGGATTGGACACATCAAAATGTGTTACTTCCAACAAGTTGCTATCTTGTTCCATTTTACTGAAACCGAGGCTTTCAGTCATCTTGCCAATGTGGTATGATTTGCATGTCTCAAGTGATTCAAAATCAAGTGAGTTCAAACGGTCCATTTGCATGGAGTTTCTTCATGCATATACACCAATAGACATGGTTCGCATGTCTCAAACTTTTCAAAAATGAGTGAGTCCAAAGATCCATCAACATGGAGCTTCTTCATGCGTTTTATACCATTATGACTTACATGGCAGCGCCACAAGTAAGTGGTACTATCATTACTATCTTATATCTTTTGGCATGAAAATGTGTATCCCTACGATCAAGATTCAATAAACCATTCCTTTAGGTGCAAGAGCACTTATTCAGGTTTAATACTAATCTTGATGGTAGAGGGAGCGTGCGATGTTAGATCACATCAAACTTGGAAACACTTCCAACACATATCGTCAGCTCACCTTTAGCTAGTCTCCGTTTCATTCCGTAGCTTTTATTTCGAGTTACTAACACTTAGCAACCGAACCGGTATCTAATACCCTGGTGCTACTAGGAGTACTAGTAAAGTACACATTAACATAATGTATATCCAATATACTTCTATCGACCTTGCCAGCCTTCTCATCTACCAAGTATCTAGGGTAATCCTGCTCCAGTGGTTGTTCCCCTTATTACAGAAGCACTTAGTCTCGGGTTTGGGTTCAACCTCGGGTTTCTTCATTGGTGCAGCAGCTGATTTGCCGTTTCATGAAGTATCCCTTCTTTCCCTTGCCCTTCTTGAAACTAGTGGTTTCATCAACCATCAACAATTGATGCTCCTTCTTGATTTCTACTTTCGCGATGTCAAACAACGCGAATACATCAAGGATCATCATCTCTATCCTTGATATGTTATAGTTCATCACGAAGCTCTAGCAGCTTGGTGGCAATGACTTTGGGGAAACATCACTATATCATCTGGAAGATCAACTCCCACTCGATTCAAGTGATTGTTGCACTCAGACAATATGAGCACAAGCTCAACGATTGAGCTTTTCTCCCTTAGTTTGCAGGCTAAGAAAATCGTCGGAGGTCTTATACCTCTTGACATGGGCACGAGCCTGAAATCCCAATTTCAGCCTTCAAAACATCTCATATGTTTCGCGATGTTTCAAAAACATCTTTGGTGCCTCAATTCTAAACCGTTTAACTGAACTATCACGTAGTTATCAAAACGTGTATGTCAGATGTTCGCAACATCCACAGACAACGTTCGAGGTTCAACACACTGAGCAGTGCATTAAGGACATAAGCTATCTACTGTCCGCATAATCGCTACTTTCAACTTTCAACTATATTTTCTCTAGGAACATATCTAAACAGTGGAATTAAAGCGCGAGCTACGACATGATTTGCAAAGTCCTTTTGACTATGCTCAGGATAATTAAGTTCATCTTATGAACTCCCACTTAGATAGACATCCCTCTGGTCATCTAAGTGATCACATGATCCGAGTCAACTAGGCCGTGTCCGATCATCACGTGAGACGGACTAGTCATCATCGGTGAACATCTTCATGTTGATCGTATCTACCATACGACTCATGCTCGACCTTTCGGTCTCCGTGTTCCGAGGCCATGTCTGCACATGCTAGGCTCGTCAAGTTAACCCTAAGTGTTTTCGCTGTGTAAAACTGTCTTACACCCGTTGTATGTGAACGTAAGAATCCATCACACCCGATCATCACGTGGTGCTTAGAAGCGACGAACTGTAGCAACGGTGCACAGTTAGGGGAGAACACTTCTTGAAATTTTGTAAGGGATCATCTTATTTACTACCGTCGTCCTAAGTAAACAAGATGCATAAACATAATAAACATCACATGCAATTATATAGTTGTGACATGATATGGCCAATATCATATAGCTCCATTGATCTCCATCTTCGGGGCTCCATGATCATCTTGTCACCGGCATGACACCATGATCTCCATCATCGTGTCTTCATGAAGTTGTCACGCCAACGACTACTTCTACTTCTATGACTAACGCGTTTAGCAATAAAGTAAAGTAAGTTACATGGTGTTCTTCAATGACACGCAGGTCATACAAAAAATAAAGACAACTCCTATGGCTCCTGCCGGTTGTCATACTCATCGACATGCAAGTCGTGATTCCTATTACAAGAACATGATCAATCTCATACATCACATATCATTCATCAGATTCTTCTTGGCCATATCACATCACATAGCATACCCTGCAAAAACAAGTTAGACGTCCTCTAATTGTTGTTTGCATGTTTTACGTGGCTGCTATGGGTTTCTAGCAAGAACGTTTCTTACCTACGCAATACCACAACGTGATATGCCAATTGCTATTTACCCTTCATAAGGACCCTTTTCATCGAATCTGTTCCGACTAAAGTGGGAGAGACTGGCACCCGCTAGCCACCTTATGCACCAAGTGCATGTCAATCAGTGGAACCTGTCTCACGTAAGAGTACGTGTAAGGTCGGTCCGGGCCGCTTCATCCCACAATACCGTCGAAACAAGATTGGACTAGTAACGGTAAGCATATTGAACAACATCAACGCCCACAACTACTTTGTGTTCTACTCGTGCAAAGAATCTACGCAATAGACCTAGCTCATGATGCCACTGTTGGGGAACGTAGCAGAAATTCAAAATTTTCCTACGTGTCACCAAGATCTATCTATGGAGAAACCAGCAACGAAGGGAAGGAGAGTGCATCTACATACCCTTGTAGATCGCTAAGCGGAAGCGTTCAAGTGAACGGGGTTGATGGAGTCGTACTCGTCGTGATTCAAATCACCGATGATCAAGTGCCGAACGCACGGCACCTCCGCGTTCAACACACGTACAGCCCGGTGACGTCTCCCACGCCTTGATCCAGCAAGGAGAGAGGGAGAGGTTGAGGAAGACTCCATCCAACAGCAGCACAACGGCGTGGTGGTGATGGAGGAGCGTGGCAATCCAGCAGGGCTTCGCCAAGCACCATGGGAGAGGAGGAGGAGGAGAGGCAGGGCTGCACCAACGAGAGGAGAAGTTCTCATGTGTTATGGGCAGCCCCAGGCCTCTATTTATATAGGGGAGAAGGGGGCTGCGCCCCCTTTAGGGTTTCCCACCCCAAGGGGTGCGGCCAGCCCTAGATGGGACTTGGGGAGGCGGCCAAGAGGGGGAGAGAGGGGAGGCGCCCACTAGGTGGGCCTTAAGGCCCATCTGGACTAGGGTTTGCCCCCTCCCACTCTCCCTTGCGCCTTGGCCCCCTTGTGGGGGGCGCACCAGCCCTCCTAGGGGCTGGTCCCCTCCCACACTTGGCCCACGCAACCTTCTGGGGCAGGTGTCCCCACTTGGTGGACCCCCGGGACCCTCCCGGTGGTCCCAGTACATTCCCGATATCGCCCGAAACTTTTCCGGTGACCAAAACAGGACTTCCCATATATAAATCTTTACCTCCGGACCATTCCGGAACTCCTCGTGACGTCCAGGATCTCATCCGGGACTCCAAACAACATTCGGTAACCACATGCAAGCTTCCTTTATAACCCTAGCGTCACCGAACCTTAAGTGTGTAGACCCTACGGGTTCGGGAGACATGTAGACATGACCGAGACGTTCTCCGGTAAATAACCAACAGCAGGATCTGGATACCCATGATGGCTCCCACATGTTCCACGATGATCTCATCGGATGAACCACGATGTCAAGGACTTAATCAATCCCGTATTCAATTCCCTTTGTCTATCGGTATGTTACTTGCCCGAGACTCGATCGTCGGTATCCAATACCTTGTTCAATCTCGTTACCGGCAAGTCACTTTACTCGTTCCGTAACACATCATCCCGTGATCAACTCCTTGGTCACATTGCGCATATGATGATGTCCTACCGAGTGGGCCCAGAGATACCTCTCCGTTTACACGGAGTGACAAATCCCAGTCTCGATCCGCATAAAACAATAGATACTTTCGGAGATACCTGTAGTGCACCTTTATAGTCACCCAGTTACGTTGTGACGTTTGATACACCCAAAGCACTCCTACGGTATCCAGGAGTTACACGATCTCATGGTTAAAGGAAGAGATACTTGACATTGGCAAAGCTCTAGCAAACGAACTACACGATCTTTGTGCTATGCTTAGGATTGGGTCTTGTCCATCACATCATTCTCCTAATGATGTGATCCCGTTATCAACGACATCCAATGTCCATAGCCAGGAAACCATGACTATCTGTTGATCACAACGAGCTAGTCAACTAGAGGCTCACTAGGGACATATTGTGGTCTATGTATTCACACGTGTATTACGATTTCCGGATAATACAGTTATAGCATGAATAAAAGACAATTATCATGAACAAGGAAATATAATAATAACTAATTTATTATTGCCTCTAGGGCATATTTCCAACAGTCTCCCACTTGCACTAGAGTCAATAATCTAGTTCACATCGATATGTGATTAACACTCAAGGTCACATCCCCATGTGACTAACACCCAAAGAGTTTACTAGAGTCAATAATCTAGTTCACATTTACCATGTGATTAACACTCGATGAGTTCTGGGTTTGATCATGTTATGCTTGTGAGAGAGGTTATAGTCAACGGGTCTGAACCTTTCAGATCCGTGTGTGCTTTACAAATCTCTATGTCATCTCCTAGATGCAGCAACCACGTTCTATTTGGAGCTATTCCAAATAACTGTTCTACTTGGAGCTATTCTAAATTGTTGCTCCATTATACGTATCCGGTATCTCTACTCAGAGCTATCCGGATAGGTGTTAAGCTTGCATCGACGTAACCCTTTACGACGAACTCTTTTACCACCTCCATAATTGAGAAAATTCCTTAGTCCACTAGTTACTAAGGATAACTTTGACCGCTGTCCTGTGATCCATTCTTGGATCACTCTTGTACCCCTTGACTGACTCATGGTAAAGCACACTTCAGGTGCGGTACACAGCATAGCATACTGTAGAGCCTATGTCTTAAGCATAGGGGACGACCTTCGTTCCTTTCTCTCTATTCTGCCATGGTCGAGCTTTAAGTCTTAACTTCATACCTTACAACTCAGGCAAGAACTCCTTCTTTGACTGATCCATCTTGAACACCTTCAAGATCACGTCAAGGCATGTGCTCACGTCAAGATCACGTCGGTATACCGATACCTTGTTCAATCTCGTTACCGGCAAGTCTCTTTACTCGTTCCGTAACACATCATCCCGTGATCAACCCCTTGGTCACATTGTGCACATTATGATGATGTCCTACCGAGTGGGCCCAGAGATACCTCTCCGTTTACACGGAGTGACAAAATCCCAATCTCGATTCGTGCCAACCCAACAGACACTTTCAGAGATACCCGTAGTGTACCTTTATAGCCACCCAGTTACGTTGTGACGTTTGGCACACCCAAAGCACTCCTACGGTATCCGGGAGTTGCACAATCTCATGGTCTAAGGAAATGATACTTGACATTAGAAAAGCTTTAGCATACGAACTACATGATCTTGTGCTAGGCTTAGGATTGGGTCTTGTCCATCACATCATTCTCCTAATGATGTGATCCTGTTATCAACGACATCCAATGTCCATGGTCAGGAAACCGTAACCATCTATTGATCAACGAGCTAGTCAACTAGAGGCTTACTAGGGACATGGTGTTGTCTATGTATCCACACATGTATCTGAGTTTCCTATCAATACAATTCTAGCATGGATAATAAACGATTATCATGAACAAGGAAATATAATAATAATCAATTTATTATTGCCTCTAGGGCATATTTCCAACACGGGGCAGGTGGCCCCACCCGGTGGGCCCCCGGGACCCTTCCGGTGGTCCCGGTACAATACCGATGACCCCGAAACTTGTCCCGATGGCCGAAACAGGACTTCCTATATATAAATCTTTACCTCCGGACCATTCCGGAACTCCTCGTGACGTCCGGGATCTCATCCGGGACTCCGAACAACATTCGGTAACCACATACAAACTTCCTTTATAACCCTAGCGTCATCGAACCTTAAGTGTGTAGACCCTACGGGTTCGGGAGACATGTAGTCATGACCGAGATGTTCTCCGGTCAATAACCAACAGCGGGATCTGGATACCCATGTTGGCTCCCACATGTTCCACGATGATCTCATCGGATGAACCACGATGTCAAGGACTCAATCAATCCCGTATACAATTCCCTTTGTCTAGCGGTATTTTACTTGCCCGAGATTCGATCGTCGGTATACCGATACCTTGTTCAATCTCGTTACCGGCAAGTCTCTTTACTCGTTCCGTAACACATCATCCCGTGATCAACCCCTTGGTCACATTGTGCACATTATGATGATGTCCTACCGAGTGGGCCCAGAGATACCTCTCCGTTTACACGGAGTGACAAATCCCAGTCTCGATCCGCATAAAACAATAGATACTTTCAGAGATACCTGTAGTGCACCTTTATAGTCACCCAGTTACGTTGTGACGTTTGATACACCCAAAGCACTCCTACGGTATCCAGGAGTTACACGCTCTCATGGTCAAAGGAAGAGATACTTGACATTGGCAAAGCTCTAGCAAACGAACTACACGATCTTTGTGCTATGCTTAGGATTGGGTCTTGTCCATCACATCATTCTCCTAATGATGTGATCCCGTTATCAACGACATCCAATGTCCATAGCCAGGAAACCATGACTATCTGTTGATCACAACGAGCTAGTCAACTAGAGGCTCACTAGGGACATATTGTGGTCTATGTATTCACACGTGTATTACGATTTCCGGATAATACAGTTATAGCATGAATAAAAGACTATTATCATGAACAAAGAAATATAATAATAACACTTTTATTATTGCCTCTAGGCATATTTCCAACATTATACTGCTCATATCATGCATACTGTGTCTTGCATTACATAGTTTAGACATCATATACACAATATTCAACACCATGTTCTTAGTTCACACATCATATCGAATGCCCTCAGTTTAGCATATAAATCACATATGTGAATTAAATGATGCGATCCTGATTACTTAGATAACATGTAGGTGAATTATGTCATGCAATCCTATTTAGTTATTCATCATATCTTTGAATTATGTTATGCTATACTATCCAGTTTAGATAGACATCATATATGTGAAATTATGTCATGCTATCCGTTTTAGTTAAACAATATACATGTCAACTATTTCATGACCTCTTTTTTCCACACTATCTATTGCATCTGTCTCTCATACATTGTATGTACATTCAACTATGTTTCCTGTTTATCAGCCATTTCAATTGGAGCGGGTGATGCCAGTATCTAGCGTACTAAAACACGGTCTTCAAATAAAACAGTGCTACCTCTTGGTGGAGATAGCACCCCGGTTGTACATACACAAGAACCAGCCCTACCACACATAACCCAAACTCTCGCAGATTGTACCCCTACTACGATGGACAGAGAACCAGCTTCACCCAATCTAACCCCAACCCAGCCGATAGTAACCCAGTTCCTATTGACACAGCACCATCTCCACCATAGAGCTCCCAAACAAGAGCAGTTAGTAAGGCAGCTCCAGTGCCCAAAGGGCCAGTACTATCATGACGAACCCCAACTCCACCAGTTAGTACGCCTATTGATAACCCACAAGTATAGGGGATCGCAACAATTTTCGATAAGTAAGAGTGTCGAAACCAACGAGGAGCTAAAGGTAGAACAAATATTCCCTTAAGTTCTATCGACCACCGATACAACTCTACGCACACTTAACATTCGCTTTACCTAAAACAAGTATGAAGCTAGAAGTACTTTGTAGGTGTTGTTGGATAGGTTTGCAAGATAATAAAGATTACGTAAGTAAAAAGTAGGGGCTGTTTAGATTAATAAACAATAAAGTAAATATAGAGAGTGTGGAAAAGTGGTGGTAGGGGTTGCGAAATTGCCCCGAAGCAATTGACTACTTTACTAGACTGATATCAAGTATTATGTGGGAGAGGCCACTGCTAGCATGTCATCCCTGACTTGGAATTCTATGCACTTATGATTGGAACTATTAGCAAGCGTCCGCAAATACTGACGTTCATTAAGGTAAATCCCAACCATAGCATTAAGATATATCGGTCCCCCTTCAATCCCGTATGCATCAATTTCTATGCTAGGTTGAAGCTTCTGTCACTCATGCCCTCCAATAAATATTCCTATCAACATACAACTAACCCTAGGGTGTGATCCACGCGCGCAATCATATGATGGGCACCAAAGGACAACAACATAATCACAAGAAAATTAAATCAATCATAGCAATTCATCAACCACCGATAGGACAACGAAAATCTACCCAGACATCATAGGATGGCAACACATCATTGGATAATAATATGAAGCATAAAGCACCATGTTCAAGTAGAGGGTACATCGGGAGAGTGGACCGCTGTAGATAGAGGGGGGAAGGTGATGGAGATGTTGGTGAAGATGGCGGAGGTGTTGGTGTAGATCGCGGTGATGATGATGGCCCCCGGTGGCACTCCGGTGCCACCGGAAGCGAGGGGGAGAGAGCCCCACTCCTTCTTCTTCTTCCTTGACCTCCTCCCTAGATGGGAGAAGGGTTTCCCCTCTGGTCCATGGCTTCCATGGCACGGGAGGGGTGAGAGCCCCTCCGAGATTGGATCTGTCTCTCTGTCTCTCTCTGTTTCCGCGTTCTGTTCTGGCTCTGTTTCACCCTTTCGTATATATATGGAGATCCGTAACTCCGATTGGCCTGAAACCTTCGCCGTGATTTTTTTTCCGAATATTAGCTTTCTTGCGGCAAAAGAAGAGCGTTAACTGCCTTACGGTGGGCTCACGAGGGTAGGGGCGCGCCCTAATGGGGGGGGGCGTCCCCCTGCCTCGTGACCACCTCGGGCACTAGTTCGCGTTGATTTTCCTTCCGAATTTTCCATATTTTCCAAAAATAAGCTCCGTCCGTTTTTATCCCGTTTGGACTCCGTTTGATATGGATATTCTACGAAACCAAAAACATGCAACAGACAGGAACTGGCACTGGGCACTGGATCAATATGTTAGTCCCAAAAATAGTATAAAATGTTGCCAAAAGTATATGAAAGTTCAATAATATTGGCATGGAACAATCAAAAATTATAGATACGACGGAGACGTATCAGCATCCCCAAGCTTAATTCCTGCTCGTCCTCGAGTAGGTAAATGATAAAAAAGATAATTTTTGATGTGGAATGCTACCTAGCATAATCTTGATCATATGTCTAATCATGGCATGAATATTAAGACACGAGTGATTCAAAGCAATAGTCTATCATTTGACATAAAAACAATAATACCTCAAGCCCACTAATAAAGCAATCATGTCTTTTCAAAATAACAAGGCCAAAGAAAGTTATCCCTACAAAATCATATAGTCTGGCTATGCTCCATCTTCACCACACAAAATACTCACATCATGCACAACCCTGATGACAAGCCAAGCAATTGTTTCATAATTTTGACGTTCTCAAACCTTTTCAACTTTCACGCAATACATGAGCGCGAGCCATGGACATAACACTATAAGTGGAATAGAATATGATGGTGGAGAAGATAAAAAGGAGAAGATAGTCTCACATCAACTAGGCGTATCAACGGGCTATGGAGATGCCCATAAATAGCTATCAATGTGAGTGAGTAGGGATTGCCATGCAACGGATGCACTAGAGCTATAAGTATATGAAAGCTCAAACTGAAACTAAGTGGGTGTGCATCCAACTTGCTTGCTCATGAAGACCTAGGGCATTTGAAGAAGCCCATCGTTGGAATATACAAGCCAAGCTCTATAATGAAAATTCCCACTAGTATATGAAAGTGATAACTCAAGAGACTCTCTATGTGAAGAACATGGTGCTACTTTGAAGCACAAGTGTGGTAAAAGGATAGTAACATTTCCCCTTCTCTCTTTTTCTCTCATTTTTTGTTTTTTTTTCTTTTTTTTCTTTTTTTGTAGGCTTCTTTGGCCTCTCTCTCTCTTTTTGGGGCTTCTTTGGCCACTTTTATTTCGATAACCTCACATGGGACAATGTTCTAATAATGATGATCATCACACTTTTATTTACTTACAACTCAATATTACAACTCGATATCTAGAACAAAGATATGACTCTATATGAATGCCTCCGGCGATGTACCGGGATGTGCAATGATCTAGCGTAGCAATGACATCAAAAAACGGACAAGCCATGAAAACATCATGCTAGCTATCTTACGATCATGCAAAGCAATATGACAATGAATGCTCAAGTCATGTATATGATGATGATGAAAGTTGCATGGCAATATATCTCGGAATGGCTATGGAAATGCCATGATAGGTAGGTATGGTGGCTGTTTTGAGGAAGGTATATGGTGGGTTTATGGTACCGGCGAAAGTTGCGCAGTACTAGAGAGGCTAGCAATGGTGGAAGGGTGAGAGTGCGTATAATCCATGGACTCAACAATAGTCATAAAGAAATCGCATACTTATTGCAAAAATCTATTAGTCATCGAAACAAACTACTACGCGCATGCTCCTAGGGGGATAGATTGGTAGGAAAAGACCATCGCTCGTCCCCGACCGCCACTCATAAGGAAGACAATCAATAAATAAATCATGCTCCGACTTCGTTACATAACGGTTCACCATACGTGCATGCTACGGGAATCACAAACCTCAACACAAGTATTTCTACAATCCACAACTACCCACTAGCATGATTCTAATATCACCATCTTTATATCCCAAAACTATTGCAAGGAATCAAACATATCATATTCAGTGATCTACAAGTTTTATGTAGGATTTTATGACTAACCATGTGAATGACCAATTCCTGTTATCTCTCTAAACAGATATAAGTGAAGCAAGAGAGTTTAATTCTTTCTACAAAAGATGTGCCCACGCTCTAACAAATATAAGTGAAGCAAAAGAGCATTCTACAAATGGCGGTTGTCTATGTAAAGAGAAACAGGCAATCCAAACTTCAAATGATATAAGTGAAGCACATGAAGCATTCTATAAAGCCATACTCAAAAGATATAAGTGAAGTGCAAAGGGCATTATATAAATCAACCAAGGACTATCTCATACCAGCATGGTGCATAAAATAAAAATGAAAACTAAATGCAAAAGACTCTCCAAGACTTGCACATATCGCATGAACGAAACGAATCCGAAAACATACCGATATTTGTTGAAGAAAGAGGGGATGCCTCCCCAGCATCCCCAAGCTTAGATGCTTGAGTCTCCTTGAATATTTACTTGGGGTGCCTCGGGCATCCCCAAGCTTGAGCTCTTGCCTCTCTTCCTTCTTCTCACATCGAGACCTTCTCAATCATCGAACACTTTCATCCACACAAAACTTCAACAGAAAACTCGATAAGACCCGTTAGTATAATAAAGCAAATCACTACTTTAAGTACTGTTGCAAACCAATTCATATTTTGTTTTTGCATTGTGTCTACTGTAATATAACTTTTTCATGGCTTAATCCACTGATATGAATTGATAGTTTCATCAAAACAAGCAAACTATGCATCAAAAACAGAATCTGTCTAAAGCAGAACAGTCTGTAGCAATCTGAACATTCACCATACTTATGATAGTTGAAAACTTCTGCAAAAATTAGTAAAAATAATCAATTTGTACAGAAAAACAGTGCAAAAAGAATTAGAACCATTTGACGTTCCAGTAAAAAATTAAAAATCATGCACTACAGCCAAAGTTTCTGTCCTGCACCGCACAAACCAACAAGCATTGTAACCATCCTAAAGGCAAACCTTGGCACATTATTTTTATAATACAATGGAATTGTACAAGGGGGTAATTATTTTTGTTGAAAAGTTTCTGTAATCAAGATTCACAAAGTTTCTGTGAGCATGAACAAAGTTCAAGGCTAGCTCCCACTCCAACAATGCTCGTCTTTCTCACTTTCGCTTTTCTTTTTGAAAAAGTTTTGGGTTCCCCTCTTTATTTTTGTTATTTTTAAACTATATGAAAGCACTCAACAGAAATAAATGACTCTCTAAAACTTCTGGGTTGTCTCCCTGGCAGCGCTTTCTTTAAAGCCATTAAGCTAGGCATGTAGTGCTCAAGTAGTGAATCCACCCGGATCCCAAGGTATATCAAAGCCAATTTGAATCAACAATGATTTGTAATTTAGTGGTGAGAACAAGGTAACATATATCATGTAATGACGAAGTCTAACTCTCTTCCTATGCATCGGCATGTCATAAAAGAACAATTCATGCACACCTAGTAAAGGCCAATGCATAGTATAAACAGTTCCTTGCAATTTTATCGTATTGGAAACATAGAGAGGTGGAGATATAGTTCCTCTCTCATAATAATTGCAAGTAGGAGCAGCAAGCACATGCATATTATATCTATCAAAATCATCATGTGCAACGGTAAAAGGCAACCCATCAATATAATCCTTAATAAGTGCAAACTTCTCCGATATAGTGTAGTTGGGAGAATTCAAAAAGATAATAGGACTATCATGCGTGGGTGCAATAGCAACAATTTCATGTTTAACATAAGGAACTATAGCAAGTTCATCTCCGTAAGCATAATTCATATTGGCATCTTGGCCACAAGCATAGCAAACATCATCAAAAAAGGATATTTCAAAGAATCAACGGGATCATAACAATCATCATAGCAATCATCCTCCGGTAAGCACGAAGGGAAATTAAACAATGTATGAGTTGAAGAGTTACTCTCATTAGAAGGTGGGCACGGGTAGCTAATCCGCTCTTCCTCCTTTTGTTCTTCGCTCTCCTCGTCATCTTTTTCATCCAATGAGCTCACAGTTTCATGAATTTCTTCTTCCATAGACTCCTGCAAAATATTAGTTTCTTCTTGGGCAGCGGAGTACTCCTCAATATATTGTTTAACATAGGCATTAGAAGCATAATTCTCATAACAATATTCAAGTATGGCAAATTTTTCAGATTTGTAAAGAGTAGCATCATACTTTTCAATCAAAGAAGCAATTTCAAAAGCACCCTTAAAAGCAACAAATTCTTCAATTTGTTGGACATCATAGTAACTATAAGCACCTTTAGCATATGAAGATACGATTCCATTATCACTAAACTCACATTGGTAGGGAAGGTGTTTCTTAGGGTTTCCAGGACAACAAGTAAAATCATAATAATAGCATAAATTCCAAGCATAGCATTGCATAGTATTAATTTGATGCTGTAAAAGTTTCCCTTTTTGAGATATACGGTGTCGCACATAACAAGCATGCTCATCTAAAGATTTTCCCTCAACTAAGCTAGTTGGGGTTTCAGCACGAGCACATAGGGATCGAAGATGATCCAAGTAATAAGCTTCAGCAGTGTGATAGATTTTGATTGGTTCTTCAACCATTGGTTCAGTAGGTACAACTATTTTTTTTGGTATTTTGCGTTTCCTACCCATAATTAAAGATAGGAAACAACTAAGAACAGCAAATAAAAATTACTTAGTGAGAAAGAAAACAAGCACACACGATAATATTCACCCCACGCTATTGCTCCCCGGCAACGGCGCCAGAAAAAGGTCTTGATAACCCACAAGTATAGGGGATCGCAACAGTTTTCGATAAGTAAGAGTGTCGAACCCAATGAGGAGCTAAAGGTAGACCAAATATTCCCTCAAGTTCTATCGACCACCGATACAACTCTACGCACACTTAACGTTCGCTTTACCTAAAACAAGTATGAAGCTAGAAGTACTTTGTAGGTGTTGTTGGATAGGTTTGCAAGATAATAAAGATTATGTAAATAAAAAGTAGGGGCTGTTTAGATTAAGAAACAATAAAGTAAATATAGCGAGTGTGGAAAAGTGGTGGTAGGAGTTGCGAAATTGGCCCTAAGCAATTGACTACTTTACTAGACCGATAGCAAGTATTATGTGGGAGAGGCCACTGCTAGCATGTCATCCCTGACTTGGAATTCTATGCACTTATGATTGGAACTATTAGCAAGCGCCCGCAAATACTAACATTCATTAAGGTAAAACCCAACCATAGCATTAAGATATATCGGCCCCCCTTCAATCTCGTATGCATCAATTTCTATGCTAGGTTGAAGCTTCTGTCACTCATGCCCTCCAATACATAGTCCTATCAACATACAACTAACCCTAGGGTGTGATCCACGCGTGCAATCATATGATAGGCACCAAAGGACAGCAATATAACCACAAGAAAATTAAATCAATCATAGCAATTCATCAACCACCGATAGGACAACGAAAATCTACTCAGACATCATAGGATGGCAACACATCATTGGATAATAATATGAAGCATAAAGCACCATGTTCAAGTAGAGGGTACAGCGGGTTGCGGGAGAGTGGAACGCTGTAGATAGAGGGGGGAAGGTGATGGAGATGTTGGTGAAGATGGCGGAGGTGTTGGTGTAGATCGCGGTGATGATGATGGCCCCCGGTGGCACTCCGGTGCCACCGGAAGCGAGGGGGAGAGAGCCCCACTCCTTCTTCTTCTTCCTTGACCTCCTCCCTAGATGGGAGAAGGGTTTCCCCTCTGGTCCATGGCCTCCATGGCACGGGAGGGGCGAGAGCCCCTCCGAGATTGGATCTGTCTCTCTCTGTTTCTGCGTTCTATTCTGGCTCTGTTTCACCGTTTCGTATATATATGGAGATCCGTAACTCCGATTGGCCTGAAACCTTCGTCGTGATTTTTTTTCCGAATATTAGCTTTCTTGCGGCAAAAGAAGAGCGTCAACCACCTTACGGTGGGCTCACGAGGGTAGGGGCGCGCCCTAAGGGGGGGCGCCCCCTTGCCTCGTGACCACCTCGGGCACTGGTTCGCCTTGATTTTCCTTCCGAATTTTCCATATTTTCCAAAAATAAGCTCCGTCCGTGTTTATCCCGTTTGAACTCCGTTTGATATGGATATTCTGCAAAACCAAAAGCATGCAACAGACAGGAACTGGCACTGGGCACTAGATCAATATGTTAGTCCCAAAAATAGTATACAAAGTTGCCGAAAGTATATGAAAGTTCGATAATATTGGCATGGAACAATAAAAAATTATAGATACGACGGAGACGTATCACCTATTCCTGTGGAGGAAGCACAACCAGCTAGTCGTAGTTTAGCATCTATCACATTTGATGTTGTTAAATCGTATGTGCGTATCTTCCCATCTTGGAAATATTATACTGAAGATTTAGGAAAATGCCAGTTGCAAGTGTTTGTCCAGGAGTTATGTGTATGTAATGTTATTCATGGCAATTACTTTGCTTCGTCCCATACATCCTACCTCCATGATGGTTATAATACAACAAATTTTCCCAGTTTTCTCTATAGAGAAGGACCGATTTGGAAACTCAGGATGAGGTAACCTGTGCTAATACCTCTGCTATCTTTAAGAATACTTGGTGGCAATATTGGAATTACCTGAAGAAAACGTACTTCACCGGCAAAGAAACTCATCAAATTCCCTTACGTTCTCCTGAGACACATTTACTGGACGATGACTGAGAGCGCCTTGTTCTGTACTGGTCCCGAACCAAGAATGTGGTAAGGTCTATGAGCTCATTTTCTATTTTTAAGTATTATATTCTTGCATCTTACTATACTCTGTTCATGTAGAACAAGTGCCTAAACCTGAAGAACAATTGTTCTAATTTAAGATTCCATTGCTACCATAGGACATAGATATATGTTTGTTTGATGCTTTTATTATGTACTAGTACTTGGCAATAGAAGACTTGGTAGTTTAATTGTGTCCACCTTACTAATGAACCGGTTCACTGAAATGAGTTTCATATACTAGTACATGCTAAACTTGTTATGTGTCTGCTTGTTTCTTCTTTTAGAATGCTGACAGAATATTGGGGAAGAGTGCCTTATTAAGCAACGATAAAGGAAGTAATGCAGATAAGGTTCAGGATAGTGACACATCCTGTCTTGGTTTAGTGTTGGAGTTACTGGTCACTACCGCTTGCACAAGCTATTCAAACTCACTGTCTGAATCAGTTCAGTTTCTTGAGTCTCAACTACAAGCTGAAAGACATTGATCAGCTGTGTTGCGACAAGAAGCGGAAGGACTGTGGAAGTCCCTGGAGCATTCGGATGCATACTTTCTGGTGCAACAGCAAGCATTGGAGGATTTTAGCGCCAAACAGGACAAAGCTAATTAGCTTGCTAAGCTTATTGCCAGCATGGTGGATACCCAGGATAACATTTCTTGAGCTCTTCTGAAGTTGTTTCAGTTATGCTCTTGTTTTGCTACCGCGTTTATTTGCACTGGTGGCCAATTTTGACGGCCAGTGTATATGATATGCTGCTTTGTTCCCTATATTTGCATTGGTAGCGAACTTTGATGCCCAATGGATGTAATATGTGTAATAGCCATGATAGCCTAGCGTTAGTTGCTTGCTTATTTATTTCCTTGTTGTCTTGTTTATTTGTTTGCTTGTAGTCATTGCAGTTCTTTTTCCGCGGTTAACTAGTGGCTGCAATAACCTATTTTTTAAAACTAGGCCACAATAACCATGGGCTAATATTTACTGTAGTGACACTGGGCCTCCTACGGGCCGTAGAAACAGTGGGCCTTCTACGGGCTATAGAAACAGTAGGCCTTCTACGGGCCGTAGAAACAATGGGCCTTCTATGGGCCGTATCATCAATGGGCCTTATACGGGCCGTATGATTGATTGGCCAAACATGGGCCAATAACAGGCCGCATTATGGCCGTAAATGGGTTAGAGTTGGAATCGTCCGTTCATGGGCCGACCGTAATGGGCCATCGTTAATAGGCCGTATTTGATGACGCTATGAAAACGGCCCAACGTATTAACGGACCACAAACGGGCCGACTGTAACCACGGGCTGAATTTGCCCACAAGCAGAAAATGACAGTAACGGGCCGTAAGTAAACGAATGCTGGAAATGAGCCCAAGAATAAATGGGCTCTAAGAAGGCCGAAAGATAACATGGGCTGGAAACGGCCCAACAGAATAATGGGCCATTAATGGGTATAAAGTGATACACTATTCATTACGGGCCAGTTTCACCATGGGCCGTTAATGGGTGTAAAGTGATACACTGTTCATTACGGGCCAGTTTCACCACGGGCCGTTAATAGGCTAAGAGTTATATAGGGCCTCATATGGGCCGAAAGACGTCATGGGCCAGAAGTGAAAACGGGCTGGAATCATATTGGATGGCCCAGATGACGATACTGGGCCTAATTCGGATAGGGCGTAACGGGCCTTGGGTTAGCGGGCTATAAATGGGCTATATGCGAACAGACCGTTAATAGGCTTTCCATGGGCCGGCCCGCCACCTTTTGACCAAGTCAAACGGGCCGGCCTTTTCACAGGAATGGGCCTCTATTGGGCCGTGCCACGTGTCGACGTATCATAGGCGCCTATCTGACCCACTAACGAGCTGACACGTGTTTCATCCGGCCAATAAGAATTTTACACATGGAAATTTCCCATTGGTCGGGGCTGTTAACGGGTTATCGGATCCAAAACCCGAACCAATAGCTTAACGGCGTTCCGTTATGGTGGATGCCACGTGTCGGTCACCCTTGACAAAAGCACTTCTGTGATGCGTGATTTATCGTCATGGAAGTGGACACTTCCGTGATGATAATTTTGGTAATGTCATGGAACACTTCTACGACAGCACAGGTATGACTATCTTGATTCTGTCATAAATTTGTCATGGATGTACATGCATGAAAAAAAAGCGACCTACTGTGACAAACACGTATCATCACGGAAGTGTATTTTTTTGTAGTGTAACTATGCGCTTTTCTATCAATTGCTCGACAGTAATTTGTTCACCCACCGTAATATATGCTATCTTGAGAGAAGCCACTAGTGAAACCTATGGCCCCTGAGTCTACGTCATATCATATAAGTTTCCAATATACAATTCTAGTTTACTATTTATTTTGCAATCTTTATTTTCCAATCTATACAACAAAAATACCAAAAATATTTATCTTATTATCTCTATCAGATCTCACTTTTGCAAGTGGCCGTGAAGGGATTGACAACCCCTTTATCGCGTTGGTTGCAAGGTTCTTATTTGTTTGTGCGGGTACTTGGGGATTTGCGTGTAGTCTCCTACTGGATTGATACCTTGGTTCTCAAAAATTGAGGGAAATACTTACGCTACTTTGCTGCATCATCCTTTCCTCTTCAAGGGAAAACCAACACATGCTCAAGAGGTAGCGGTGGTCTGCTACACGCATCTAGGAGTTTTTTGTTACATGAACTGCTACAGACCATGCAACTATGAGTTTTATGTTCAAGTCATGCTTCTTTTTTTCTTTTAGATTAAACATATGAAATTTAAATTTTAAATTCATTTTTCATTTTTCATTTTATTCAGCTGTAAAACAATGAAGATTTCAGCTGTCACCACGGCTCAGCTCAAAATCCCTTTTTGGAATACTGACAGAGTTGTCTACTGCATAGTAACCACCAACACTCATTCAGCTGCGTTTTGTGTTGGACATGCTTTTTTTACATGGTTGGGAATATGAATTTCATATTTGCAGACCACTATGTCAAGGATGCAGTCCTAGTTGTTTTCAAGGATCCTTTTGATGTCCTTCTTGTTGCTGGTAATGATATTCATTGCGGTCCAGAAGCCCTAATGTCTATTCGTCGAGTATCCATAATTGAGTAGTGCGTTCCTGATTGGGATGGCTACTTTCAGAGGAATATCATGATTGCAGCTGGACCCAAAGGCAAGGATGATGACA
This sequence comes from Triticum dicoccoides, assembly GCF_002162155.2. Classification (NCBI taxonomy): domain Eukaryota; kingdom Viridiplantae; phylum Streptophyta; class Magnoliopsida; order Poales; family Poaceae; genus Triticum; species Triticum dicoccoides. The sequence continues at coordinate 478,763,474 of NC_041390.1, read as the reverse complement.
ATGAAGATGATGAAGGAGATGGACATGCTATTTCCAAGCCTGATTTCAGCTGCTTTGGTGGTAGTTTTGCTGCTGGTTTTGGAGACGATGGTGATGATGGAGGTGGAGCTGGTGCAAGCATTTCTGCTGCATGAAGTCTTTCAACAAAAGTCAATCCAGCAGTTAGTAGTTGCCAGTAGATGATGGTGATGATGGAAGTAGTTGCCTTAGAGACAATCATTAGCATTTTGATGATGCTTACTATTTCTGCTTCAAGTTTAGTTGTGCATAGTGCTTGCTTGTGCTTTTGTGTAGTAAAAACTTAGTTGCTACATTTAGCCATTTCAACTTCATGTGAATCTTGTTATGATATCAGTATTGTATTATCAATGTTTTCAATATCAGTGTTGCTTTTTGCTTGATATTTTTTTTATTTTTTGGTTGTTCCATACTGCACAAGTTGAAAAATGATATGTTGCAAGCTACTATTAATAAATGGCCAGTAAAAGATAACTCTGGAGAAACTCAACTTGCAATTCATAAATTACATCAAGCATCATTGCATAGAGGTCCACACCAACAAAATTGTCATTTTCAGTATGCAATTTTTCATTCGCCTCAGCTTTCGTTTATAATCTTTTAAGCTAGCTCTTCAATCACATAGGTCTTCAAGTCCAAACTTCTTTACAAGGACCTTTTCTTGGACTTTGCATTTCCTTCTTTTCTTTTTGAATTTGAATAAGAAGAAAACAACTTCCAATTATATCGTTGTATATTTCTGAATTTTTATTTAAAATACTATTTTTTAAATAATTTTGATGAACCTATGCATTTAGTATTCTTCGTCGTCTTTGCCTTCTCATCATCTATATTTAATGCAGTGTTGTCCTTTCTAGCTGTAATTTATGAATCAAGAAAATATATGAGAAACATTTTTAGGATTTGTATATTTGTCTGGTTTTGAACTCTAAAATTATGAACAAAAGTTGTACGTTACCTCTGTTCTTAATTTTCTATGTTGCATCCTCTCCTGTTGGCTTACATCTAGTTATCGTGTGACCTTGTTTGCTACATCCAGAGCAAGTCATTTTTGGTTTGGCTAGAATTTCCTCAACTATGCTCTTTTGCCTTCCTGTTTTCTTCATTCTTCCTTTTGGTTTTGTGTATACTGGATCCTTTAGTGTGCTTTCAGAATTGCTACCCAAACTTAAAACTCCTGTAGTGACAGATGCTACTTCTGACGAATAACTCTTTGGTTCCTCACCTTCTGGCATGCAGGGTATGGCCAGATAATGTCTCTAAATTGGTTATCTGCCCACTCAAAACTTTCCTCCTTGCAGGATTTTTTGACGCTTGAGAAGCTAACTCAGTGAACCTTCTTGAGAATGATAAGAAAGCCATCTGATCATCCAAGTCTTCGAGGTTTGTGACTTGTTCACTTACTTGTTCTAATTTCTTTTCTTTAGTTCTCAATATATCAATGAAATACTTTTCTGCTACCTCATCAATGTTCAATGCTTGCATCACTTTGAGTGCATGACAACATAGTATGCCGTCCTTTTCAAATTTTCCACATATGCATGTGAAAGTTTCAGAGTCTCTGTCCACCATGACTATGAAAGTTCTGGGGTTATACTCAAATAGTGCTTGAGTTGGTGACATGAACACCTCATACTGCTTGTTTCTTTCAACTTCAACCATGTGAAACTTAGTTGAATTCATTAACTCTTGCTGAAATTTGTAGAAAATGCCTCTGTTATACAGTCTTGTTGCCTGCTTTTCCAATGCATAGTCACTCCACATTGTTGAAGTTCTTCTTGTTATAGAATCGTTTTCTTTTCTTTTTTCTTCAATGCTTTGTGATATTCTATCATACTCTGCCATAAAAGCAATCACACTATGAGTTGAACCTACATTTTCTTTGAATATTGCATTTGTGCCTATGCTTGTGGCTATTGTCTGGATAAATGGACAAAAGTGATTCTTGAAGTAGACCGGTGCGAATCTCTTCCTGTTTTTTCACATAATTGCAAAGTACTTGATATGCTCAACATTGTGCTGCTGAATCATTTCTGACCATAGTTGATCAAATTATTGCACTGTTTGGGAGTTTCAGATTATGTCATGAAACTAAGCATTCAAGTGTTGGTTCTTTCCAAATGTCCTTCTAGCTTTGTTTTGAGTTTTTGTGAGAATGTGGAACAAACAGTTCCTATGCTTGCAATTTGGAAATCATTTAGGTACTGCTTTTTTCATAGTTGCGTCTTGATCCGTTATGACAGATTTAGGACCTTTCCCTCTCATGCATTTCAGAAATGCATTGAAGAGCCACTCGAATGTTTCTTTATTCTCATCTTGAATGAAACCACATGCAAAAAGGCATTTGTCACCATGACCATTTACTCCCACAAATGGAGAAAATTTCAGATTGTATTTGTTGGTCTTGTAGGTTGTGTCGAAACTGAGAAGATCACCATACTGTTGATAGTTCCTTATTCCAGTGCCATCTGCCCAAAATATATGCATCACGTTCTTCTTTGGCTTCATTCTGAATGAGTAGAAAAACAGTGGATCTTCTGACCTTTTCTATTCAAAAAATGATACCACTTGCATCATATCATTCAGACCATTTTCTCTTCTCATTTTGTGCCCATGTTGCTAATCTGTTTTGGCGTGTAAGACAATGAAGATAGTCCTCTTCCTCGGAAGAATGACATGGTTGCCATTATATTTCTAGTTGGTATATTTACTCTCTTGCAAGTCCTGATCAAGTCTTTCTCTTGCTTAGTGATATACTTGTGTGATTTCAGGAACCTCACTTCCCCTGGTGGATGGAGTTCATGATTATGCTGAATGATCAGCCTTGTGACCACCCATTGTTCGATCTCAAATTTCCAGGTAACAACCATTTGAGCTTGACAGCCCGTTTCGATTGTGTAATTCCTTCTTCTGTCTGTTGTATTCTCAAGCATAGTAGGTGCATTATTATCACCTTTGTACTTCCTCCTTTTTGCTCCTGTTGTTGTCGGTTTTGTCATGTTTCTAGGTTTACCAGACCTGATGCACTTCATAGTAAATCTTGTCAATTTGTTGTTGTGATCATCTTTATTTTGGTAGTGATAGTTTGCAGCTTTCTGTATAGAGAATCCTATGATAGCTGCATATTCATTGTAGAATCGGTGTGCATCAGCATCACTTTCAAAATGCCATGTTTAGTGCTGGCATGAGATTCTTTTCATCTTCTTGGCTTAGTTTCAATGCCTTCTCTATGACCTCATTCTCAAGAAAAAAATCAATATCTTCTTGAGATAATTTATTATCAGCTTTGTTTGATTTATTGTTGGCCTCATCCTGTTGGTGTCCAATGTCATGACTGCCTGATACATGCATGCTCTCATCTTGTTGGTCTGCCTCTGGCAACTCATCACTGATATTATGACCAGAGTTGTTTATATGTGCTTCTTCATATTGCTGTTGCTCTGTTTCAAACTCTAATTCGTCACTTCCACTTGTGCCATCTGTATTAGTTGTTTCCGCATAATCAGGACCTTGCAATGTTGGCTCATTGATTTTTTGCTATCTGTTCTTCTTGATTAATCAACATTTCTTGTACAACAACTGAAGAAGAGTTGTGCCAACTCTGCTCTACTTGCCGCAACTCTGAATACTCATGATCCACAGACAACTGCTCACAACTTACTGTATTTTGCTCCAGGTAATATTCCTCTGCATCAGTTTCATTCTCATTACTACTGCAGTCCAGGTAATCTTCACTATTGGATCCAGAACTATCCTCATTATCTGCATCTTCATCTTCTTCTTCATTATGATGGTTGCTTGTTATTGGATCTACTATTTTGTGGTGATCTGCGATATAAGTTTTGTCATGTACAGATTGTGTAATATTTAACTCCATGGAAAATGTTTAATTTTAGATTCCACTTTTAAGGAGAGATACCTGAGTATCGATGCCTGTTGTCAAGAGCGAAGTGAAACTTGTTATAGGGATTGTCATGTTGTCACTTTGAAGATGACTCATGAGAGTCATCTGTTTCATGAGTTGTGTGTATGACTGTGCGACTCCTTTTGGTGCTAGCAATTCATTAATCATTTGGCAACTTTGCTTTCCAAACTGAACTTCAATTAATTCCTGCAATTCACTTTTTCATCAGAGACCTTGCAAAAGTGTGTATAATTTTATTTTGTTGTTCTTGAGCTCTGTGCATTACTGTTATAATTCACCTCTTTAGTTGGTTCTTTCTTTTGTGCAGCGTACAGTTGGTCTTCATGTACTCCATAGGTGTGCGCAACTACTAGGTTCTACACAAGGAAAAAGCAACATGTTAGTTCTTCCTTTTCTTTTTTTCAATGCTGAGAAATAAGAAAATAACCTCCCGAGTTACATGAATTGAATTTCGATCTGATTGTAGATGTTGACCATGTTGATTTGAAATTTTCAGCACCTGAAAAAATTTATAGGAGTAATTTCTGTATTAATAATCACTTAAAAAATGTAGTATGTAAACAAACAATTTTCTTGAGAAATTGTTGCTAACCGTGTTGTCTTCTTGTCTTTCTGCCCTGTAATAATATCCTTGGTGATAAATATCTTGTCCGAGTACGTTTACCTGAAAGTGGAACCTTAGTTTGCACTTTTGCACAATGAACTTATTTCTGGTAGTTGCACCTTAAATTTAACTATAGCAAGCGTAGTTTTCACGATCTAGTTCATTCAAAATGAAAATGCATTGACGCAGAATGAATACAAACTTTCATGGTGCATTCTATTTAAATTTTTTATTCTGGTTGGTCTTTTGTTTTAACTATAGATTATGAAGTAAAGTACTACGAATCTTCTATTAGCATTTTTGTAATAAGAATTTCTGATTTGTGGGTGTGTTCTGAAGTAACTTCAGATAAATAACTACAATAAATAAGTTCAAAAATGCAAGTCAAATGTTTTTAATCTTTTGTGTATGCATTTTGTATATGAAATTCTGATGTCTGGGGATGTTCTGGATTAACTGAACATAAATAACTTGCTCACATATCCGTGTAGGATGCCGTGGTATAACTGAAATTGCATATCTAAATGTCCCTTTGCTACTCAGGAAGTGCAATCTATTTGTTGTGAGAATTAGAAACCAATTTACCCAACTATATTCATGCAGCTGCATTTTTCACGACAAGCAACTTTAGTTCTCTGAATGTGCAACCTTCTACTCATATGTTTGAAATCAACACAACACACCAGCTCATTCACTATTTTCTGTGTTTGTTTCCCGATCTAGTAAAAGGGGTTGTGATGCCCAATTTATCTTCATGAAGCTAATATGATGCCTGAGCAAAGAAATGGTGGGGGATTATCATTGTTACCTTTGAAATACGTGTAGCAGATTCATCTCCGAGTTTGTCTCTTCTTGGCTTTGCTCTTTTCCTTGATAGATCTGAGATCTCAGAATGATATGAGAACTCATCCATTTTTCTATTTCTTCAGCTTGGGATCTCTAGGCGACTGGAGGAGAAGGGTTTTGGGAGGAAGAAATGCTAGCAGAAGATCTAGACAGAGGTCAGAAGAGATTAGATCATCTCAGGTTTGTTTCAGCATCCATGGCGGCGGCTCAGTCCTCTGGTTTCGGGAAGAAAGAGGAGGAAGAAGACCTAGTGCTGTGTGCGTTAGGTGGATCTTGTTAAGTGGGTTAGTTTCTTAGCGGGTCCAGGCCCGTTTTAGATGTGAGCTACGGCCAGAAGACAGAAAATACAGAAACAAACACTTTCTGGGCTTTTCGACTGACCCCAAGTTTGGGCCAGTCAAATCATTCTTCTGATTTCTCTGTTGCTTGTTTTTGTCATTCGACTGACCCGTTTCTGGGGTCAGTCGATTGACAGGTAGCCGCTCCCATCATCATTTGATAGGCTGATCTGACGCTGAAGGTGCCATTCTTTTCAAAATTCCAAGCCCATCTATCATCCATATCACAAGTACACAAGGGTATGCTAAGAATGGCTAGGGCATCAATCAGAAGGCATACCTCCACAATCTTCTCCCTTTCCCATCTCGCAGCAGTATGATCAATTAGCTCGGATACAAAAATAGGAGGATTAGCAGACCCACAACCAAATGGCCTCATCATCACATCACATGGTACCCAATTATCAGACCATATATGAGTTGTGGTTCCATTACCGATCCGCCTAATTAGTCCCTGTTTTAGTATATCACGCCCCTCCACAATTGTTCTCCAGATCTGACTTGGGTGATTACCTAGTTCAGCATTCAAGATTGTTCCAGTAGGAAAATAAACAACCTTCAAAATCCTTGCACTTAATGATTCCGGTGTTTGGAGAATGCGCCATGATTGTTTTGCTAGTAGAGCCAGATTAAATAACTTAAAGTCCTTGAAGCCTAGACCTCCAATATACTTTGGCTGTGTCATAGTGTCCCATGAGACCCAGTTAGGCTTGCGATGGCCATCCTGGCTTCCCCACCAGAACTTATGTATCAACATGCTCAAATGCTCACACAACCCCCTTGGCAATTTGAAACATGGCATGTAGAAAACAGGTACATCTTGTGCAAGAGACTTTACCAAAACTTCTTTTCCAGTAGATTAGGATTTAGGAAGGCAAAAAAATGTCAGGATTATAGTCTAAAAAACCATGAAGAAACTTATGCAACAGATGAATATTGATTAGTACCATTCCATGAATAAAGGGCACAAGGCCATCCTTCCATTATCCTTGTCCAATTTTGTAAAGTAAGTTACGCGCCACTACCGTTGAGAAGAAAACATAGATATGCCCCTTACAAAACTCTATGCTAGCTCCTGTGTTTTGTAGTATTGCGCTAAATTCTTTCCATCAACTGTTTGGATAACAATGTCCTAAGCAATCTGGATAAAAGTTAGCTGGAATGAACATGTGTAACTAAATCTAAATGCATATATACTTTGAGGAGGAGTTCAATCCATACAGCTGCATTGTTGCTATTTTTTTAAAAATTCTCACCTATATGGAAATTCATACTTCTTTTCAGGTGTCTGATGTCTACTACACAACCTTCTTCTTGTAAACGTTGTAGAGTCTCCAAGTGCAGAGGTTTGTAGGACAGTAGCAAATTTCCCTCAAGTGCATGACCTAAGGTTTATCAATCCGTAGGAGGCGTAGGATGAAGATGGTCTCTCTCAAGCAACCCTGCAACCAAATAACAAAGAGTCTCTTGTGTCCCCAACACACCCAATACAATGGTAAATTGTATAGGTGCACTAGTTCGGCGAAGAGATGGTGATACAAGTGGTATATGGATAGTAGATAAAGGTATTTGTAATCTGAAATTATAAAAACAGCAAGGTAACAAGTGATAAAAGTGAGCATAAACGGTATTGCAATGCTAGGAAACAAGGCCTAGGGTTCATACTTTCACTAGTGTAAGTCCTCTCAACAATACTAACATAATTAGATCACATAACTATCCCTCAACATGCAACAAAGAGTCACTCCAAAGTCACTAATAGCGGAGAACAAATGAAGAGATTATGGTAGGGTACGAAACCACCTCAAAGTTATTCTTTCCAATCAATCCGTTGGGCTATTCCTATAAGTGTCACAAACAGCCCTAGAGTTCGTACTAGAATAACACCTTAAGACACAAATCAATCAAAACCCTAATGTCACCTAGATACTCCAATGTCACCTCAAGTATCCGTGGGTATGATTATACGATATGCATCACACAATCTCAGATTCATCTATTCAACCAACACAAAGGACCTCAAAGAGTGCCCCAAAGTTTCTACTGGAGAATCACGACGAAAATGTGTGCCAACCCCTATGCATAGGTTCACGGGCGGAACGCGCAAGTTGATCACCAAAACATACATCAAGTGAATCACGTGGTATCCCATTGTCAGCACAGATACGCACGACAAGACATACATCAAGTGTTCTCAAATCTTTAAAGACTCAACCCGATAAGATTACTTCGAAGGGGAAACTCAATTCATTACAAGAGAGTAGAGGGGGAGGAGAAACATAAGATCCAACTATAATAGCAAAGCTCGCGATACATCAAGATCGTGCCAAATCAAGAACACGAGAGAGAGAGAGATCAAACACATAGCTACTGGTACATACCCTCAGCCCAGAGGGAGAACTACTCCCTCCTCATCATGGAGAGCACCAGGATGATGAAGATGGCCACCAGAGAGGGATTGCCCCCTCTGGCAGGGTGCCAGAACGGGTCTAGATTGGTTTTCGGTGGCTACGGAGGCTTATGGCGGTGGAACTCCCGATCTAATCTCCGCTCTGGAAGTTTTAGGGTACGACGATATATATGTGTGCAGGAAGTACGTCGGAGGAGCCACGGGGCCCCACGAGGCAGGGGGCGCGCCCTAGGGGGGCACCCCCCACCCTCGTGAGCACCTCCCGTATCTCCTGACGTGGAGTCCAAGTCCATCTGGTGGCTTTCGTTCCAAAAATAACTTCTCCAGTTGATTTCGTTCTGTTTCGACTCCGTTGGATATTCCTTTTCTCCGAAACACTGAAATAGGCATAAAACAACAAATCTGGGCTGGGCCTCCGGTTAATAGGTTAGTCCCAAAAATAATATAAAAGTGGAAAATAAAGCCCAATATTACCCAAAACAGTAGATAATATAGCATGGAGCAATCAAAGATTATAGATACATTGGAGACATATCAAGCATCCCCAAGCTTAATTCCTGCTCGTCCTCGAGTAGGTAAATGATAAAAAGATAATTTTTGATGTGGAATGCTAGTTGGCATAATTTCAATGTAATTCTTATTAATTGTGATATGAATATTCAGATTCGAAAGATTCAAGACAAAAGTTTATATTGACATAAAAATAATAATACTTCAAGCATACTAACAAAGCAATCATGTCTTCTCAAAATAACATGGCTAAAGAAAGTTATCCCTACAAAATCATTTAGTCTGGCTATGCTCCATGTTCACCACACAAAATATTTAAATCATGCACAACCCCGATGACAAGCCAAGCAATTGTTTCATACTTTTGATGTTCTCAAACTTTTTCAATCTTCACGCAATACATGAGCGTGAGCCATGGACATAGCACTATAGGTGGAATAGAATGGTGGTTGTGGAGAAGACAAAAGGGAGAAGATAGTCTCACATCAACTAGGCGTATCAACGGGCTATGGAGATGCCCATCAATAGATATCAATGTGAGTGAGTAGGGATTGCCATCCAACGGATGCACTAGAGCTATAAGTATATGAAAGCTCAAAAAGAAACTAAGTGGGTGTGCATCCAACTTGCTTGCTCATGAAGACCTAGGGCAATTTGAGGAAGCACATCATTGGAATATACAAGCCAAGTTCTATAATGAAATATTCCCACTAGTATATGAAAGTGACAACATAGGTGACTCTCTATCATGAAGATTACGGTGCTACTTTGAAGCACAAGTGTGGTAAAAGGATAGTAGCATTGCCCCTTTTTATTTTCTTTTTTTATTTGGCCTTTCCCTTTTTTGGCCTTTATTTTTTTATTTGGCCTTTCTTTTTTATGGCCTTTCTATCTTTTTTTTGATTTTGGGGACAATGCTCTATTGAATGATGATCATCACACTTCTATTTATTTACAACTCAATGATACAACTCGATACTAGAACAAAGATGACTCTATATGAATGCCTCCGGCGGTGTACCGGGATATGCAATGATGCATGAGTGACATGTATGAAAGAATTATGAATGGTGGCTTTGCCACAAATACAATGTCAACTACATGATCATCCTAAGCAATATGACAATGATGAAGCGTGTCATAATAAACGGAATGGTGGAAAGTTGCATGGCAATATATCTCGGAATGGCTATGGAATTGCCATAATAGGTAGGTATGGTGGCTGTTTTGAGGAAGGTATATGGTGGGTTTATGGTACCGGCGAAAGTTGCACGGTACTAGAGAGGCTAGCAATGGTGGAAGGGTGAGAGTGCGTATAATCCATGGACTCAACATTAGTCATAAAGAACTCACATACTTATTGCAAAAATCTATAAGTTATCAAAGCAAAGTATTACGCGCATGCTCCTAGGGGGATAGATTGGTAGGAAAAGACCATCGCTCATCCCCGACCGCCACTCATAAGGAAGACAATCAATAAATAAATCATGCTCCGACTTCATCACATAACGGTTCACCATACGTTCATGCTACGGGAATCACAAACTTCAACACAAGTATTTCTCAAATTCACAACTACTCAACTAGCATGACTCTAATATTACCATCCTCATATCTCAAAACGATCATCAAGTATCAAACTTCTCTTAGTATTCAACACACTCATAAGAGAATTTTATTATTAATCTTGTATACCTAGCATATTAGGATTTTAAGCAAATTACCATGCTTTTTAAGACTCTCAAAATAATCTAAGTGAATCATGAGAGTTCATCTATTTCTTCAAAATAAAACTATGACCATGCTCTAAAAGATATAAGTGAAGCACTAGAGCAAATGACAAACTACTCCGAAAGATATAAGTGAAGATCAATGAGTAGTCGAATAATTATGCAACTATGTGAAGACTCTCTAACATTTAATAATTTCAGATCTTGATACTCTATTCAAACAGCAAGCAAAGCAAAATAAAATGACATTCTAAGAATAGCAAACATCATGTGAAGAAGGAAAAACTTAGGATCAACCGAAACTAACCGATAGTTGTTGAAGAAGAAAGGTGGGATGCCAACCGGGGCATCCCCAAGCTTAGATGCTTGAGACTTCTTGAAATATTATCTTGGGGTGCCTTGGGCATCCCCAAGCTTGAGCTTTTGTGTCTCCTTAATTCCTCTCATATCACGGTCTCCCTAAATCTCAAAAGCTTCATCCACACAAAACTCAACAAGGACTCGTGAGATAAGTTAGTATAAACCATTGCAAAAACCTTATCATACTCTACTGTAGCAAATCACTAAAATTATTATTCAACATTGCATACTAAATGCCTCTGCATATTTAATAGTCCTATCATCAAATAGAATCATTAAAGAAGCAAACATATGCAAACAATGCAAACATAACAGCAATCTGCCTAAACAGGATAATCTGTAAAGAATGCTGCAACATCCATACTTCCCTAACTCCAAAAATTATGAAAGAAAATTCCCACTATATTAAATTTATCAGAGCTTAATATGCAAAAGGTTTCAACATTTTATCACATTCTGAATTTTCTAGGGAATTATTGCAACAGCGGTAAACTTTCTGTTTTCAAACAGCAACATGTATACTTGTAACATAGGCATAGTAAAGGCTATCAATGCCACTTCTATTGAAATAAAAGATGCAAAACATTGTTCTAAATAACAGAAAGAAAATCCTAACAAAATAAATTGACGCTCCAAGCAAAACACATATCATGTGGCGAATAAAAATATAGCTCCAAATAAAGTTATCGATGAATGAAGACGAAAGAGGGGATGCCTTCCGGGGCATCCCCAAGCTTAGGCTCTTGGTTGTCCTTGAATATTGCCTTGGGGTGCCTTGGGCATCCCCAAGCTTAGGCTCTTGGTTGTCCTTGAATATTGACTTGGGGTGCCTCGGGCATCCCCAAGCTTAGGCTCTTCCACTCCTTATTCCATAGTCCATCAAATCCTTACCCAAAACTTGAAAACTTCACAACACAAAACTTAAAGTAGAAAACTCATGAGCTCCGTTAGCGAAAGAAAACAAAACACCACTTCAAGGTACTGTAGTGAACTCATTCTTTATTTATATTGGTGTTAAAACTACTTTATTCCAACTCCTCTATGGTTTATAAACTATTTTACTGGCCATAGATTCATCAAAATAAGTAAACAACACATGAAAAACAGAATCTGTCAAAAACAGAACAGTCTGTAGTAATCTAGATCAAACATATACTTCTGGAACTAATAAAATTCTAAAATAAACTTCTGGACCTGAGGAATTTATATATTAATAATCTTCAAAAAGAATGAACTAAATAGCACTCTCCAAATAAAAATGGCAGCAATTCTCGTGAGCACTAAAGTTTCTGTTTTTTACAGCATGATCAACAAGACTTCCCCCAAGTCTTCCCAACGGTTCTACTTGGCACAAACACTAATTAAACACATAAAACCACATCTAAACAGAGGCTAAATGGATTATTTATTAATAAACAGGAGAAAAAATTAAGGAACAAAAATAAAATTGGGTTGCCTCCCAACAAGCGCTATCGTTTAATGCCCCTAGCTAGGCATGATGATTTCAACGATGCTCACATAAAAGATAAGAATTGGAACATAAAGAGAGCATCATGAAGAATATGACTAGCACATTTAATTCTAACCCACTTCCTATGCATAGGGATTTAGTGAGCAAACAACTTGTGGGAACAATAATCAACTAGCATAGGAGGGCAAAACAAGCATAACTTCAAAACTTTAAGCACATAGAGAGGAAACTTGATATTATTGCAATTCCTACAAGCATATGTTCCTCCCTCATAATAATTTTCAGTAGCATCATGAATGAATTCAACAATATAACCATCACCTAAAGCATTCTTTTCATGATCTACAAGCATGCAAAATTTACTACTCTCCACATAAGCAAAAATCTTCTCATGAGCAATAGTGGGAGCAAACTCAACAAAATAACTATCATGTGATTGAAAATTAAGATCAAGATGACAAGTTTCATGGTTATCATTATTCTTTAAAGCATACATGTCATCACAATAATCATCATAGATAGGAGGCATGCTTTCATCATAATAAATTTGCTCATCAAAACTTGGGGGACAAAAAATATCATCTTCATCAAACATAGCTTCCCCAAGCTTGTGGCTTTGCATATTATTAGCATCATGGATATTCAAGGAATTCATACTAACAACATTGCAATCATGCTCATCATTCAAATATTTAGTGCCAAACATTTTATAGATTTCTTCTTCTAGCACTTGAGCACAATTTTCCTTTCCATCATACTCACGAAACATATTAAAAAGGTGAAGCGTATGAGACAAACTCAATTCCATTTTTTATAGTTTTCTTTTATAAACTAAACTAGTGATAAAACAAGAAACTAAAAGACTCGATTGCAAGATCTAAAGATATACCTTCAAGCACTCACCTCCCCGTCAACGGCGCTAGAAAAGAGCTTGATGTCTACTACACAACCTTCTTCTTGTAGACGTTGTTGGGCCTCCAAGTGCAGAGGTTTGTAGGACAGTAGCAAATTTCCCTCAAGTGAATGACCTAAGGTTTATCAATCCGTAGGAGGCATAGGATGAAGATGGCCTCTCTCAAGCAACCCTGCAACCAAATAACAAAGAGTCTCTTGTGTCCCCAACACACCCAATACAATGGTAAATTGTATAGGTGCACTAGTTCGGTGAAGAGATGGTGATACAAGTGGTATAGGGATAGTAGATAAAGGTATTTGTAATCTGAAATTCTAAAAACAGCAAGGTAACAAGTGATAAAAGTGAGCGTAAACGGTATTGCAATGCTAGGAAACAAGGCCTAGGGTTCATACTTTCACTAGTGTAAGTTCTCTCAACAATACTAACATAATTGGATCACATAACTATCCCTCAACATGCAACAAAGAGTCACTCCAAAGTCACTAATAGCAGAGAACAAACGAAGAGATTATGGTAGGGTACGAAACCACCTCAAAGTTATTCTTTCCAATCAATCCGTTGGGCTATTCCTATAAGTGTCACAAACAGCCCTAGAGTTCGTACTAGAATAACACCTTAAGACACAAATCAATCAAAACCCTAATGTCACCTAGATACTCCAATGTCACCTCAAGTATCCGTGGGTATGATTATACGATATGCATCACACAATCTCAGATTCATCTATTCAACCAACATAAAGGACCTCAAAGAGTGCCCCAAAGTTTCTACCGAAGAATCACGACGAAAACGTGTGCCAACCCCTATGCATAGGTTCATGGACGAAACCCGCAAGTTGATCACCAAAACATACATCAAGTGAATCACGTGGTATCCCATTGTCACCACAGATACGCACGGCAAGACATACATCAAGTGTTCTCAAATCTTTAAAGACTCAATCTGATAAGATTACTTCGAAGGGGAAACTCAATTCATTACAAGAGAGTAGATGGGGAGGAGAAACATAAGATCCAACTATAATAGCAAAGCTCGCGATACATCAAGATCGTGCCAAATCAAGAACACGAGAGAGAGAGATCAAACACATAGCTACTAGTACATACCCTCGGCACAGAGGGATAACTACTCCCTCCTCGTCATGGAGAGCACCGGGATGATGAAGATAGCCACCGGAGAGGGATTGCCCCCTCCGGCAGGGTGCCGGAACGGGTCTAGATTGGTTTTCGGTGGCTACAGAGGCTTCTTGCGGCGGAACTCCCAATCTAATCTCCATTCTGGAAGTTTTAGGGTACGACGATATATATGGGTGCAGGAAGTACGTTGGAGGAGCCACGGGGGCCCCACGAGGTAGGGGCGCGCGCCCTACGGGGGGGGGCACCCTCGTGAGCACCTCCCGTATCTCCTGACGTGGAGTCCAAGTATATCTGGTGGCTTTCGTTCCAAAAATAACTTCTCCAGTTGATTTCGTTCTGTTTCGACTCCGTTTGATATTCCTTTTCTTCGAAACACTGAAATATTCATGAAACAGCAAATCTGGGCTAGGCCTCCGGTTAATAGGTTACACCCAAACATAATATAAAAGTGGAAAATAAAGCCCAATATTGCCCAAAACAGTAGATAATATAGCATGGAGCAATCAAAAATTATAGATACGTTGGAGACGTATTAGTGTCTGTACTAATATCAGAATAACAGTTACAAAGGCCTGAAAATTAAATCATATAGTAAATATGCGGCCAGCATGCGGTTCTAATTTCAATTTCCTAGAGATTATTAGTTTTAGTTTGCAAGAAATATACTTATATGGGTTTTGCAAAAATCTTTCCAAGCTTATGGGGTCGTGAATCTCATGGACGAGGGCCTCGCCGCTTCCGAACCCGGCCCGTCCATCTCCAAGCGGGCTCGGTTGATGGGGCTGCACGCATCCAGTAGCTCAGGTGCTGACCCTGAGATGGAGATCCGAGCACTAGTCTCGATGGCCTGCGGACTCTACCCGTTGGCACGGGCGGAGGCGCTTAGCGGCCTCGCTGCGATCCTTGAGAAGGTGAATGTCAGCGGCATTGTGTCCAACAAGGGGAGAATATGTTGAGATAGACATGGGAAATCATGACCAGGTCATTGATTGGTTAGTTCGCCAACCATTCCTGTCGGATGAGAAGCGGGCTTCTCGTTGGGCATGGGTCAAAGAAATAAATGATGTTATTTGTTGCAACCCGGGACCATACGCCAAATAGAATTGCATGAGGCTATGTAATCTTTGTCATTTGGACTGTAATGACATGTACCCTTTTCTTGGTGAACTCCTATGACTTGTACCCTTAACATTTGAACTCATTAAGAACTTGGTGTTGCATGTCATATCAAGTAACCAAGTGTTGTACTCCATTAAATTTATTTTGTGTTTTGGTCTATGTCATCTTAAATCCGTATATTCATGTAGGATGGACATTCGATCCATGACTATGAACATAGCGTGTGAGAAGGTCATGTCGGAACGACACCATTGCTTGAAGAGGGAATGTGAAGCATGGTTGAAGAGTTGTGGTGAGGCAAATGCGGCCATGAAGGATTTCAGCAAGTATCATGTTATCGAGGAACCTTCTGATGCTAAGGAGAAAAAAGCTTTTCGAAATCTTGTGAACGAGAAATAGAGGATGCTTGATGAGCTACAACACCGGGAACATGCTTGCAGACACGCTTTGGCAATTGAGATTACGTTCACTGCAAGCAAGGAAGAATTCCGTGAGATGGACTTGAGGAAACCCGGCCATGTCATAGGATGTGCAATCAAACAAGGCGTGTTAGAGAATCCGGCTCGCAGTGCTGTATGGGCCTGGTTCCGTGAAACGAATGGTGTGTTGGGTCATTGGGCAGGATCCGATTTTCAACTGAAGTGTAATCAAGCGCGTGACGATCAAATTGAATGTCTGATAAGTATGAGAAATATGTTATCTGTTTAGAAAATGTGTCGTTGAGCTTGAGCTATTAGTTTCAACCGATGTCATCCAAACTGGGTCTTGTTTTAATTAGTTTGAACATGTGTTATTCATGGATGTAATGAACTATGTTGAGCTGAGTTATGTATGTGCTTGCGGATGATCCTATTATTTGATAGAAGTCGATAGAAGTGGGTATATCATTCTAATATTTGACAGAAGTGGCAGAACAGAGAACTTCCTCTATTTTTTACCCTACCGCCAGAGCCTGTGGCGGTAGGTTGCAGGATCCTACCGCCAGAGCCCATGGCGGTAGGGGCGGGAAAGTTTCTGTGACGAGAAAAATCACCACCTTGGTGGTAGGGTCAAACCCTACGGCCAACCGGATATGGCCATAGGCTTTACCTACCGCCAAGGTGGTGTTTTTTCTCGTCATAGAAACTTTGTCGCCCCTTACCGCCATGTGTTCTGGCGGTAGGATCCAACAACCTACCGCCATAGGCTCTGGCAGTACGGTTTGAGCCTACCGCCAAGAGGTTGATTTTTTTTCATCACAGAAACTATGCCCCCAACCGCCATGGATCTGGTGGTAGGGTCCAGCAACCTACCGCCAGGGTGTGTGGCGGTAGGCTTCAAAACAAAGGCCTTCCTCTGTTCTATCCGTCATCTCAGCACAATAGTTTATAAATAAAAATCATCATATAGATTGCTGACAAACTAAAGTTCTCATGACACCTTGCGAACATCTCCATACCAAATTCAATACAAATGGCAAATTCGTTCACGACAAGTTCACAACATATGGCTTCATGCCTTAGTACTACATAGTTCATGATAAATTTGGCATGGCTTCATCCGGTTATATGACGACTACCGAAGCGAAGGCTTTACTGAGTCATACGGGGCCATTTCCCCTTCTCGTCACGTGCCTCATCCTCCTCTTGTGCCTTGCGAGCCTTTGCAAGCTTTCTTGTCCTCTCCTCACGAGCAAGCTTCGTTTGGCATGCCCTCTCCTCCTCGCATTGCTTTCACTCCATCCTGTCTTTCTGATGATGCTCTTCCTCCAAGCGCCTTTGAAACCTTTCTTCGAACAGCCGCTGACACCTAAGACAATCCTCAGATTGGTCCTTTTGGACATCTTTTGGCACTTAATGATCTATCCAGGTGAAGTATTGCATAGAGGAGGCGGTGAGTGCATATAAAATGGATGTTAGTATTGACACACATTTTGGAGTAACATGTTACTTCTCTAGCATACCGGTGGAAGGTCATAGGCGTTAGTTGGAAGGTCATAGGCATTAGGGCCCACAAACCAGCCCCTTATCCACCTTATCCACCACCTAGGACCCTACCGCCAGACGTGCTGGCGGTAGCCTTCAGTACCCTATCGCCAGAGCCCATGGTGGTAGGCCATTTTCCACGTCAGCACGAGGCGACGGTCGTCAGTCGCCGTTAAGGGACCTACCGACACAGCCCATGGCGGAAGGATGTGCAAACCTACCATCACCCCCCTGGCGGTAGGCAAAAGGGTTAGATCCCGAAATATTTCCAAAGGGGAGCCAGAAGCCAGTGCGCGGCGGATTTGCGGAAGCCATCCCTACTCGTCCGTCCTCCCGCTATCTCCTGCCGTCTTGCGCCGCGCCCGCTCCCCGCCTGCACATCCTGCACCGCGGCCATCTCCTCCCCCTCCGCACTCCACGGGTGTCTTATCCTCCATCGTAGCCCTCTCGAGATCCCCTCCGTCACCGCGGCCCTGTCCCATTCCTCACGACCTCATGCTCCTCTGCGACGCCTACTGCCAGGTTCTGCCCACCCCCTCCCGGCCCACCCCTCCGCGGCCTACCTGCAACACGCTGTCGACCGTTCTCACATGGAGAGCACAAGGGGCACCAGCGCCGGCACCGCGATAGTCCAATTCCACCATCACTGTTAGGTCCTCTGCCAATACATGAACGAACCGGTGATCTTATATGCTTTTGATTCTACGGTTGATCTCAGTAATCACAAGGACTATTCTCATTTAGACCATGTAGCAGACAGCAATGCCCCTACAGGATTAGGATTTAGGAAGGCAAAAAAATCAGGATTATAGTCTAAAAGACCATGAAGAAACTTATGCAGTAGATGAGTATTGATTAGTATCATTCCATGAATAAAGGGCACAGGGCCATCCTTCCATTATCCTTGTCTCATTTTCTAAAGTAAGTTAGGCAGCCACTACCGTTGAGAAGAAACATATATATGCCCCTTACAAAACTCTATGCTAGTTCCTGTGTTTTGTAGTATTGCGCTAAATTCTTTCCATCAACTATTTGGATAACAATGTCCTAAGCAATCTGTATAAGAGTTAGCTGGAATGAACATGTGTAACTAAATCCAAATGCATATATACTTTGAGGAGGAGTTCAATCCATACATCTGCATTTTTGCTATTTTTTAAAACTCTCAGCTATATGGAAATTGATATTTCTTTTCAGGTCTTTGTGCTGTCAGAATAACAGTTACAAAGACCTGAAAATTTAATCATACAGTAAATATGCGACCAGCATGCAGTTCTAATTTTAATTTGCTAGAGATTACTACTTTTAGTTTGCAAGAAATATACTTATATGGGTTTTGCAAAATTCTTTCCAAGCTTATGGGGTCGTGAATCTCGTGGACGAGGGCCTCGCCACTTCCGAACCTGGCCCGTCCATCTCCAAGCGGGCTCGGTTTATGGGGCCACACACATCCAGTAGCTCAGGTGCTGACCCTGAGATGGAGATCCGAGCACTAGTCTCGATGGCCAGCGGACTCTACCCGTTGGCATGGGCGGAGGCGCTCAGCGACCTCGCTGCGGTTCTCGAGAAGGTGAATGACGGCGGCATTGTGTGCGGCAAGGGGAGAATGTGCTGAGATAGACATGGGAAATCATGACTAGGTCATTGATTGGTTAGTTACCCAACCATTCTCCTTGGACGAGAAGCAGGCTTCTCGTTGGGCATTGGTCAAAGAAAGAAATGATGTTATTTGTTGCAACCCGGGACCGTACGCCAAATAGAATTGCATGAGGCTATGTAACCTTTGTCATTTGGACTGTAATGACATGTACCCTTTGCTTGGTGAAATCCTATGATTTGTACCCTTAACATTTGAACTCATTAAGAACTTGGTGTTGTATGTCGTATCAAGTAACCAAGTGTTGTACTCCATTAAATTTATTTTGTGTTTTTGTCTATGTCATCTTAAACCCGTATATTCATGTAGGTTGGACATTCGATCCATGACTATGAACATAGCGTGTGAGAAGGTCATGTTGGAGCGACACCATTGCTTGAAGAGGGAATGTGAAGCATGGTTGAAGAGTTGTGATGAGCCAAATGCGGCCATGAAGGATTTCAGCAAGTATCACGTTATCAAGGAACCTTCTGATGCTAAGGAGAAAAAAGCTTTCCAAAAGCTTGTGAACGAGAAAGAGAGGATGCTTGATGAGCTGCAAGACTGGGAATATGCTTGCATACACGCTTTGGCAATTGAGATTGCGCTCACTGCAAGCAAAGAAGAATTCTGTGAGATGGACTTGAGGAAACCCGACCAAGCCATAGGATGGGCAATCAAACAAGGCGTATCAGAGAATCCGGCCCGCCATGCTGCATGGGCCTGGTTCCGTGAAACGAATGGTGTGTTGGGTCATTGGGCAGGATCCACCGATTTTCAACTGAAGCGTAATCAAGCGCGTGACGATCAAATTGAACGTCTGATAAGTATGAGAAATATGTTATCTCTTTAGAAAATGTGTCGTTGAGCTTGAGCTATTAGTTTCAACCGATGTCATCCGTACCGGGTCATGTTCTAATTAGTTTGAACATGTGTTATTCGTGGATGTAATGAACTATGTTGAGTTGAGTTATGTATGTGCTTGCGGATCATCCTATTATTTGATAGAAGTGGGTATATCATTGTAATATTTGACAGAAGGGGTAGAACAGAGAACTTCCTCTGTTTTTTACCCTATTGCCAGAGCTTTGGCGGTAGGTTGCAGGATCCTACCGCCAGAGCCCCTGGTGGTAGGGGCGGCAAAGTTTCTATGAAGAGAAAAATCACCACCTTGGCGGTAGGGTCAAACCCTACCGCCACTGGCTCTGGCCGTAGGCTTACCCTACCGCCAAGGTGGTGTTTTTTCTCGTCATAGAAACTTTGCCGCCCCCTACCGCCATGTGCTCTGGTGGTAGGATCCAGCAACCTACCGCCACAGGCTCTGGCGGAAGGGTTTGAGCCTACTGCCAAGGGGTTAATTTTTTTCGTCATAGAAACTATGCCTCCCTACTACCATGGGCTCTGGCGGTACGGTCCAGCAACCTACCGCCAGGGTGTTTGGTGGTAGGTTTAAAAACAGAGGCCTTCCTTTGTTCTATCCATCATCTCAGCACAACAGTTTATAAATAAAAAAATCATCACATAGATTGTTGACAAATCACAGAAATTGCTGACAAACTAAAGTTCTCACGACACCTTGCAAACATCTCCACACCAAATTCAATACAAATGACAAATTCTTTCACGACAAGTTCACGACATATGGCTTCATGCCTTAGTACTACGTAGTTAGAGATAAATTTGGCATGGGTTCATCCGGTTACATGATGAGTCCATAAAAGCGAAGGCTTTACTGAGTAATACGGGGGCATTTCCCCTTCTTGCCACGTGCCTCATCCTCCTCTTGTGCCTTGCGAGCCTTTGCAAGCTTTCTTGTCCTCTCCTCACGAACAAGCTTTCTTTGGCATGCCCTCTCCTCCTCGCGTTGCTTCCGCTCCATCCTCTCTTTCTGACGACGCTCTTCCTCCAAGCCTCGTTGAAACCTTTCTTTGAACATCCATTGGCGCCTAAGACAATCTTCATATTGGTCCTTTTGGACATCTTTTGGCACTTCATGATCTATCCAGGTGAAGTACTTGCATAGAGGAGGCGGCGAGTGCATATAAAATGGATGTTAGTGTTGACACACATTTTGGAGTAACATGTTACTTCTCTAACATACCGGTGGAAGGTCATAGGCATTAGTTGGAAGGTCATAGGCATTAGGGCCCACAAACCAGCCCCTTATCCACCTTATCCACCATCCAGGACCCTACCGCCAGAGATGCTGGCGGTAGGCTTCAGTACCCTACCGCCAAAGCCCATGGTGGTAGGCCATTTTCCACGTCAGCATGAGCCGACGGTCGTCAGTCGCCGTCAAGGGACCTACCGACACAGCCCATGGCGGAAGGATGTGCAAACCTACCTTCACCCCCCTGGAGGTAGGCAAAAGGGTTAGATCCTGAAATATTTCCAAAGGGGAGCCAGAAGCCAGCGCGCGGCGGATTTGCGGAAGCCATCCCTACTCGTCCGTCCTCCCGCTATCTCCTGCCGTCCTGCGCCGCGCCCGCTCCCTGCCTATGCATCCTGCATCGCGACCATCTCCTCCTTCTCCGCACTCCGCGGGTGTCTTGTCCTCCATCATAGCCCTCTCGAGATCCCCTCCGCCGCCGCGGCCCTGTCCCATTCCTCGCGGCCTCCTGCTCCTCCGCGACGCCTACTGCCAGGTTCTGCCCATCCCCTCCTGGCCCACCCCTCCGCGGCCTACCTGCAACACGCTGCCAGCCGTTCTCGCATGAAGAAGGCACAAGGGGCACCGGCGCCGGCACTGCGATAGTCCAATTCCACCACCGCTGTTAGGTCCTCTGCCAATACACGGACAAACTGGTGATCTTATATGCTTTTGATTCTACGAATGATCTCAGTTATCACAAGGCCTACGCTCATTTAGACCATGTAGCAGACAGCAATGCCCCTACAGGATTAGGATTTAGGAAGGCTAAAAAATCAGGATTATAGTCTAAAAGACCATGAAGAAACTTATGCAGTAGATGAGTATTGATTAGTATCATTCCATGAATAAAGGGCACATGGCCATCCTTCCATTATCCTTCTCCCATTTTGTAAAGTAAGTTAGGCGGCCACTACCGTTGAGAAGAAATATAGATATGCCCCTTACAAAACTCTATGCTAGCTCCTGTGTTTTGTAGTATTGCGCTAAATTCTTTCCATCAACTGTTTGGATAACAATGTCCTAAGCAATCTGGATAAAAGTTAGCTAGAATGAACATGTGTAACTAAATCTAAATGCATATATACTTTGAGGAGGATTTCAATCCATACAGCTGCATTGTTGCTATTTTTAAAAAATTCTCGGCTATGTGGTAATTGATACTTCTTTTCAGGTCTGTGTGCTGATATCAGAATAACAGTTACAAAGACCTGAAAATTTAATCATACAGTAAATATGCGACCAACATGCAGTTCTAATTTTAATTTGCTAGATATTATTAGTTTTAGTTTGAAAAAAATATACTTATATGGGTTTTGCAAAATTCTTTCCAAGCTTATGGGGTCGTGAATCTCATGGACGAGGGCCTCGCCGCTTCCGAACCCGGCCCGTCCGCCTCCAAGCGGGCTCGGTTTATGGAGCCGCACACATCCAGTAGCTCAGGTGCTGACCCTGAGATGGAGATCCGAGCACTAGTCTTGATGGCCAGTGGACTCTACCGGTTGGCACGGGCGGAGGCGCTCAACAGCCTCGCTGCGGTCCTCGAGAAGGTGAATGCTGGCGGCATTGTGTGCGACAAGGGGAGAATATGCTGAGATAGACATGGAAAATCATGACCAGGTCATTGATTGGTTAGTTCGCCAACCATTCTCGTCGGACGAGAAGCGGGCTTCTCGTTGGGCATGGGTCAAAGAAAGAAATAATGTTATTTGTTGCAACCCGGGACCATACGCCAAATAGAATTGCATGAGGCTATGTAATCTTTGTCATTTGGACTGTAATGACATGTACCCTTTGCTTGGTGAACTCCTATGACCTGTACCCTTAACATTTGAACTCATTAAGAACTTGGTGTTGTATGTCATATCAAGTAACCTAGTGTTGTACTCCATTAAATTTATTTTGTGTTTTAGTCTATGTCATCTTAAACCCATATATTCATGTAGGATGAACTTCGATCCATGACTACGAACATAGCATGTGAGAAGGTCATGTCGGAGTGACACCATTGCTTGAAGAGGGAATGTGAAGCATGGTAGAAGAGTTGTGATGAGGCAAATGCAGCCATGAAGGATTTCAGCAAGTATCACGTTATCGAGGAACCTTCTGATGCTAAGGATAAAAAACCTTTCCGAAAGCTTGTGAACGAGAAAGAGAGGATGCTTGATGAGCTGCAAGACTGGGAATATGCTTGCAGACACGCTTTGGCAATTGAGATTGCGTTCACTGCAAGCAAACAAGAATTCTGTGAGATGGACTTGAGGATACACGACCAGGTCATAGGTTGGGCTATCAAACAAGGCGTGTCAAAGAATCCGGCCCGGCGTGCTGCATGGGCCTGGTTCCGTGAAATGAATGGTGTGTTGGGTCATTGGCCAGGATCCACCGATTTTCAACTGAAGCGTAATCAAGTGCGTGATGATCAAATTGAACGTCTGATAAGTATGAGAAATATTTATCTGTTTAGAAAATGTGTCGTTGAGCTTGAGCTATTATTTTCAACCGATGTCATCCGAACCGGGTCATGTTTTAATTAGTTTGAACATGTGTATTCATGGATGTAATGAGCTATGTTGAGTCGAGTTATGTATGTGCTTGCGGGTCATCCTATTATTTGATAGAAGTGGATAGAAGTGGGTATATCATTCTAATATTTGACAAAAGGGGTAGAACAGAGAACTTCCTCTGTTTTTACCCTACCACCAAAGTCTGTGGTGGTAGGTTGCAGGATCCTACCGCCAGAGCCCATGGTGGTAGGGGCGGCAAAGTTTCTGTGGCGAGAAAAATCACCACCTTGGCGGTAGGGTCAAACCCTACCGCCACCGGCTCCGGCCGTAGGCTTACCCTACCGCCAAGGTGGTGTTTTTCTCGTCATCGAAATTTGCCGCCCCCTACCGCCATGTGCTCTTGCGGTAGGATCTAGCAACCTACCGCCATAGGCTCTGCCGGTAGGGTTAGAGCCTACCGCCAAGGGTTTGATTTTTTCGTCACAGAAACTATGCGCCCCTACCATCATGGGCTCTGGCGGTAGGGTCCAGTAACCTACCACCAGGGTGTGTGGCGGTAGGCTAAAAAATAGAGGCCTTCCTCTGCTTTATCCGTCATCTCAGCACAATAGTTTATAAACAAAAATCATCACATAGATTGCTGCCAAATCACAGAAATTGCTGACAAACTAAAGTTCTCACGACACCTTGCAAACATCTACACACCAAATTCAATACAAATGGCAAATTCAATCACGACAAGTTCACAACACATGGCTTCATGCCTTAGTACTACATAGTTCAAGATAAATTTGGCATGGCTTCATCCAGTTACATGATGGGTCCACCGAAGCGAAGCCTTAACTGAGTCATACGGGGTCATTTCCCCTTCTTGTCACGTGCCTCATCCTCCTCTTGTGCCTTGCAAGCCTTTGCAAGCTTTCTTTTCCTCTCCTCACGAGCAAGCTTCGTTTGGCATGCCCTCTCCTCCTCGTGTTGCTTCCGCTCCATCCTCTCTTTCTGACGATGCTCTTCCTCCAAGCCTCTTTGAAACCTTTCTTCGAACAGCTGCTGGCGCCTAAGACAATCTTCATATTGGTCCTTTTGGACATCTTTTGGCACTTCATGATCTATCCAGGTGAAGTACTTACATAGAGGAGGCGGTGAGTGCATATAAAATGGATGTTAGTGTTGGCACACATTTTGGAGTAACATGTTACTTCTCTAGCATACCGGTGGAAGGTCTTAGGCATTAGTTGGAAGGTCATAGGCATTAGGGCCCACAAACCAGCCCCTTATCCACCTTATCCACCACCCAGGACCCTACCGCCAGAGGTGCTGGCGGTAGGCTTCAGTACCCTACCGCCAAAGCCCATGGTGTTGGGGATCGTAGCAGAAATTTAAAATTTTCTACGCATCACCAAGATCAATCTATGGAGTAATCTAGCAACAAGGGGAAGGGGAGTGCATCTACATACCCTTGTAGATCACTAAGCGGAAGCGTTGCAAGAACGCGGATGAAGCAGTCGTACTCGTAGCGATTCAGATCGCGGTTGATTCCGATCTAAGCGCCGAACCACGGCGCCTCCGTGTTCAACACACGTGCACCCCGGTGACGTCTCCTACGCCTTGATCCAGCAAGGGGAGAAGGAGAGGTTGGGGAAGACTCTGTCCAGCAGAAGCACGACGGCATGGCGGTGGTGGAGGGGCGCGGAACTCCTGCAAGGCTTTGCCAAGCACTACGAGAGACGAGGAGGGAGAGGGCAGGGCTGCGCCAACAGGGGAAGAATCTCGTGTGTTGGGCTGCCCCTTTGCCTCCACTATATATAGGGGGAGAGGGAGGGCTGCGCCCCACCTAGGGTTCCCACCCCAAGGGGTGTGGCAGCCCTAGATCCCATCTAGGGTGGTGGCCACAAGGGGGAGAGGGGGAGGCGCACCTGGGGTGGGCCTTAGGGCCCATCTGCCCTAGGGTTTGCCCCCCTCCCCTCTTGGAGGCGCCTTGGGCCTTGGTGGGAGGCGCCCCAGCCCACCTAGGGGCTGGTACCTTCCCACTATTGGCCCATGTAGGCCTCTGGGGCTGGTGGCCCCACCTGGTGGACCCCCGGACCCCTCCGGTGGTCCTGGTACACTACCGGTGACGCCCGGAACACTTCCGGTGGCCAAAACCATACTTCCTATATATCAATCTTTACCTCCGGACCATTCCGGAACTCCTCGTGACGTCCGGGATCTCATCCGAGACTCCGAACAACATTCGGTAACCGCGTACATACTTTCCCTATAACCCTAGCGTCATCGAACCTTAAGTGTGTAGACCCTACGGGTTCGGGAGTCATGCAGACATGGCCGAGACAACTCTCCGGTCAATAACCAACAGCGGGATCTGGATACCCATGTTGGCTCCCACATGCTCCACGATGATCTCATCGGATGAACCACGATGTCAAGGATTCAATCAATCCCGTATACAATTCCCTTTGTCTATCGATACGATACTTGCCCGAGATTCGATCGTCGGTATCCCGATACCTTGTTCAATCTCGTTACCGGCAAGTCCCTTTACTCGTTCCGTAACACATCATCCCGTGATCAACTCCTTGGTCACATTGTGCACATTATGATGATGTCCTACCGAGTGGGCCCGGAGATACCTCTCCGTTACACGGAGTGACAAATCCCAGTCTCGATTCGTGCCAACCCAACAGACACTTTCGGAGATACCCGTAGTGTACCTTTATAGCCACCCAGTTACGTTGTGACGTTTGGTACACCCAAAGCACTCCTATGGTATCCGGGAGTTGCACAATCTCATGGTCTAAGGAAATGATACTTGACATTAGAAAAGCTTTAGCATACGAACTACACGATCTTGTGCTAGGCTTAGGATTGGGTCTTGTCTGTCACATCATTCTCCTAATGATGTGATCCCATTATCAACGACATCCAATGTCCATGGTCAGGAATCCGTAACCATCTATTGATCAACGAGCTAGTCAACTAGAGGCTTACTATGGACATGGTGTTGTCTATGTATCCACACATGTATCTGAGTTTCCTATCAATACAATTCCAGCATGGATAATAAACGATTATCATGAACAAGGAAATATAATAATAACCAATTTATTATTGCCTCTAGGGCATATTTCCAACAGTCTCCCACTTGCACTAGAGTCAATAATCTAGTTCACATCGCCATGTGATTAACACTCACAGGTCACATCGCCATGTGACCAACATCCAAGAGTCTACTAGACTCAATGATCTAGTTCACATCACTATGTGATAAACACTCAAAGAGTTCTGGGTTTGATCATGTTATGCTTGTGAGAGAGGTTGTAGTCAATGGGTCTTGCCATATTCAGACCCCTATGTATTTCGCAAAACTTTATGTCATATCGTAGATGCTGCTACCACGTTCCACTTGGAGCTATTCCAAATTGTTGCTCCATTATACGTATCCGGTATCTCTACTCAGAGCTATCCGGATAGGTGTTAAGCTTGCATCGACGTAACTCTTTATGTCGAACTCTTTATCATCTCCATAACCGAGAAACATTTCCTTATTCCTCTAAGGATAATTTCGACCGCTATCTGGTGATCCAATCCTAGATCACCTTTCTACCCTCTTGCCAGACATGTGGCAAGGCACATATCAGGTGCGGTACTCAGCATGGCATACCATATAGAGCCTATGACAAGAGCATAGGGGACGACCTTCATCCTTCCTCTTTCTTCTGCCATGGTCAAGCTTTGAGTCTTACTCAAGTTCACACCTTACAACTCAGGTAAGAACCCCTTCTTTGACTGATCTATTTTGAACTCCTTCAAAAACATGTCAAGGTGTGCGTTCTTTGAAAGTATCATCAGGCGTCTTGATCTATTTCTATAAATCTTGATGCCCAATATGTAAGCAGCTTTATCCAGGTCTTCCTTTGAAAAACACTCTTCAAACAACCGTTTATGCTTTCCAGAAATTCTACATTATTTCGGATCTACAATATGTCATCCACATATACTTATCAGAAATGTTGTAGTGCTCCCACTCACTTTCTTGTAAATACAAGTTTCTATCAAACATTGTATAAACCTAAAAGCTTTGATCACTCTATCAAAGCATGTATTCTGACTCCGAGATGCTTGCTCTAGTCCATAGAAGGATTGCTGGAGCTAGCATACCTTTTAGCATCCTTAGGATCGACAAAACCTTTTATTGTATCACATACAACCTTTTCTTACGGAAACTGGTAAGAAAACTTGTTTTGACATCCATCTGTCAGATTTCATAAACAAAAAATACAGCTAATGCTAACATGATTCTGACGGACTTAAGCATCGCTACGGGTGAGAAATTCTCATCGTAGTCAACTCCTTGAACTTGTGAAAAGACTCTTTCCCACAAGTCGAGCTTCATAGACGGTAACATTACCGCCCACGTCCGTCTTCTTCTTAAAGATCCATTTATCTCAATGGCTTTCCGATCAACGGGCAAGTCCACCAAAGTCCATACTTTGTTCTGATACATGGATCCTATCTCGGATTTCATGGCTTCTAACCATTTGTCGGAATACGGGCCCACCATCGCTTCTCCATAGCTCGTAGGTTCATTATTGTCTAACAACATGATATCTAAGGCAGGATTACCGTACCACTCAGGAGTAGTACATATCCTTGTCGACCTACGAGGTTCGATAGCAACTTGATCCGAAGCTTCATGATCACTATCATTAACTTCCTATTCAACAGACGCAGGTGCCACAGAAAAAATCCTTCTGTGTTGCATCACTCTCTGGTTGAAGTAAAGGTTCGACAACCTCATCAAGTTCTATCTTCCTCCCACTCAATTCTTTCGTGAGAAACTCCTTCTCGAGAAAGGACCCGTTCTTAGCGACAAACAATTTGCCCTCAGATCTGAGATAGAAGGTGTACCCAACTGTCACCTTTGGGTATCCTATGAAGATGTGTTTGTCCGCTTTGGGTTCGAGCTTCTCCGGCTGAAGCCTTAAGCATCGCAGCCCCAAACATTACGAAACGACAACTTTGGTTTCTTGCCAAACCAATGTTCACACGATGTCGTCTCAACGGACGTAGATGGTGTCCTATCTAAAGTGAATGCAGCTGTCTTTAATGCATAACCTCAAAATTAAAACGGTAGATCGGTAAGAGACATCATAGATCGCACCATATCTCATAAGGTTCGATTACGACGTCCGAACACACCATTACCCTGTGGTGTTCCAGGTGGCATCAACTGTGAAACAATTCCACAATGTCTTAAGTGATTGTCAAACTCATAACTCAGAAATTCTCATCGATCAGATCATAGGAATTTGATCTTCTTGTTATGATGGTTCTTAACTTCACTTTGAAATCGCTTGAACTTTTCAAACATTTTAGACTTGTGCTTCATTAAGTAAATATACCTATATCTACTCAAATCGTCAGTGAAGATGAGAAAATAGCGATATCCACTGCATGCTTCAATTCTCATTGGATCACACGTATCAGCATGTATGATTTCCAACAAGTCACTTGCCCGTTTCATTGTACCTGAAAATGGGGTCTTAGTCATCCTGCCCATGAGGCATGGCTCGCATGTGTCAAGTGATTCAAAATCAAGTGACTCCAAGCATCCATCGACATGGAGTTTCTTCATGCATCTTACGCCAATATGACCTAAGCGGCAGTGCCACGAGAAAGTGGTACTATCATTATTAACTCTACATCTTTTGGTGTGAACATGTGTATTACCACGACCGAGATTCAATGAACCATTCACATAGGGTGCATGACCATGAAAGGTATCATTCATGTAAACAGAATAACCACTATTCTGTAACTTAAATGAATGACTGTATTGCAATGAACATGATCTAATCATATTCATGCTCGACGTAGACACCTGATAACATTTATCTAGGTTCAATACTAATCCCGAAGGCAGATGGAGCGTGCGATGGTGATCTCATCAACTTTGGAAACACTTCCAACACACATCGTCACCTCGCCCTTAGCCAGTCTTCGTTTAGTCCGTAGCTTTTGCTTCAAGTCACCAATAATAGTAACTGAACCGGTATCCAATACCCAGGTGCTACCTGGAGTACTAGTGAGGTACACATTAATAACACGTATATACTTTGAAGTTGCCAGCCTTCTTATCTACCATGCATTTGGGGTAATTCCTCTACCAGTGACCGTTCCCCTTACAATAGAAGCACTTAGTCTCGGGTTTGGTTTCAACCTTGGGTTCCTTCACTGGAGCGGCAACTGGTTTGCCATCCATGAAGTTTCCCTTCTAGCCCTTGCCCTTCTTGAAACCAGTGGTCTTGTTAAACCATCAACACTTGATGCTCCTTCTTGATTTCTACCTTTTGCGGTCTTAAGCACCGCGAACAGCTCCGGGATCAACTCCATCCCTTGCATGTCATAGTTCATCACGAAGATCTAGTAGCTTAGTGATAGTGGCTAGAGAACTGTATCAATCACTATCTTATCCAGAAGTTTAACTCCCACTTGATTTAAGTGATTGTAGCACCCAGACATTCTGAGCACATGCTCACTAGCTGAGCTATTCTCCTCCATCTTGTTGGCAAAAGAACTTGTCAGAGGTATCACACCTCTCAACACGGGCATGAGCCTAAAATCACAATTTCAGATCTTGGAACATCCCATATGTTCTATGGCGTTCAAAACGTCATTGGAATCCCAATTCTAAGCCGTAAAGTATGGTGCAGTAAACTATCAAGTAGTCATCAGGATGTGTTTGTCAGGTGTTCACAACATCCACAGACGATGTTGTAGGGGTTTGCACATCGAGCGGTGCATCAAAGACGTAAGCCTTCTGTGTAGCAGTGAGGACACTCCTCGGACTACGGACCTAGTCCGCATCATTGCTTACAATATCTTTCAACTTAATCTTTCTCTAGGAACGTATTGAAACAGGGAGCTACAATGTGAGCTATTTATCTACAACATATTTGCAAAGACAATTTAGACTATGTTCATGATAATTGAGTTCATCTAATCAAATTATTTAATGAACTCCCACTCAGATAGACATTCCTCTAGTCATCTAAGTGAAACATGATCCGAATCGACTAGGCCGTGTCCGATCATCACGTGAGACGGACTAGTCATCAACGGTGAACATCTCATGTTGATCGTATCTTCTATACGACTCATGTTCGACCTTTCGGTCTTCCGTGTTCCGAGGCCATGTATGTACATGCTAGGCTTGTCAAGTCAACCTAAGTGTTTCGCATGTGTCCCGAGGCCATGTCTATACATGCTAGGCTCGTCAACACCCATTGTATTCGAACGTTAGAATCTATCACACCCGATCATCACGTGGTGCTTCGAAACAACGAACCTTCGCAACGGTGCACAGTTAGGGGGAACACTTTTCTTGAAATTTTAGAGAGGGATCATCTTATTTAAGCTACCATCGTTCTAAGCAAATAAGATGTAAAACATGATAAACATCACATGCAATCAAATAGTGACATGATATGGCCAATATCATTTTGCTCCTTTTGATCTCCATCTTTGGGGCTCCATGATCATCGTTGTCACCCGCATGACACCATGATCTCCATCATCATGATCTCCATCATCGTGTCTTCTTGAAGTTGTCTCATCATCTATTACTTATACTACTATGGCTAACCTTTAGCAATAAAGTAAAGTAATTACATGACGTTTATGTTGACACGCAGGTCATAAATAAATTAAGACAACTCCTATGGCTCCTACCGGTTGTCATACTCATCGACATGCAAGTCGTGATTCCTATTACAAGAACATGATCAATCTCATGCATCACATATATCATTCATCACATCCTTTTGGCCATATCACATCACAAGGCATATGCTGCAAAAACAAGTTAGACGTCCTCTAATTGTTGTTGCAAGTTTTTACGTGGCTGCTATAGGTTTCTAGCAAGAACGTTTCTTACCTACGTGAAAACCACAACGTGATATGCCAATTTCTATTTACCCTTCATAAGGACCCTTTTCATCGAATCCGATCCGACTAAAGTGGGAGAGACAGACACCCGCTAGCCACCTTATGCAACTAGTGCATGTCAGTCGGTGGAACCAGTCTCACGTAAGAGTACGTGTAAGGTCAGTCCGGGCCGCTTCATCCCACGATGCCGCCGAATCAAGATAAGACTAGTAACGGCAAGCAAATTGACAAAATCGACGCCCACAACAACTTGTGTTCTACTCGTGCATAGAAACTACGCATAGACCTAGCTCATGATGCCACTGTTGGGGATCGTAGCAGGAATTTAAAATTTTCTATGCATCACCAAGATCAATCTATGGAGTAATCTAGCAACGAGGGGAAGGGGAGTGCATCTACATACCCTTGTAGATCGCTAAGCGGAAGCGTTGCAAGAACGCAGATGAAGGAGTCGTACTCGTAGCGATTCAGATCGCGGTTGATTCCGATCTAAGCGCCGAACCATGGCACCTCCGCGGTCAACACACGTACAGCCCGGTGACGTCTCCTACGCCTTGATCCAGTAAGGGGAGAAGGATAGGTTGGGGAAGACTCCGTCCAGCAGCAGCACGACGACGTGGTGGTGGTGGTGGAGGAGTGCGGAACTCCAGCAGGGCTTCGCCAAGAACTACGAGAGACGAGGAGGGAGAGGGGTAGGGCTGCGCCAACAGGGGAAGAACCTTGTGTGTAGGGCTGCCCCTTTGCCTCCACTATATATAGGGGGAGAGGAAGGGCTGCGCCCCCACCTAGGGTTCCCACCACAAGGGGTGTGGCAGTCCTAGATCCCATCTAGGGTAGCGGCCACAAGGGGGAGAGGGGGAGGCGCACCTGGGGTGGGCCTTAGGGCCCATCTGCCCTAGGGTTTGGCCCCCTCCCCTCTTGGAGGCGCCTTGGGCCTTTGTGGGATGCGCCCCAGCCCACCTAGCGGCTGGTCCCTTCCCACTATTGGCCCATGTAGACCTCCAGGGCTGGTGGCCCCACCTGGTGGATCCCCGGACCCCTCCGGTGGTCCCGGTACACTACCGGTGACGCCCGGAACACTTCCGGTGGCCAAAACCATACTTCCTATATATCAATCTTTACCTCCGGACCATTCCGAAACTCCTCGTGACGTCCGGGATCTCATCCGGGACTCCGAACAACATTCGGTAACCGCGTACATACTTTCCCTATAACCCTAGCGTCATCGAACCTTAAGTGTGTAGACCCTACGGGGTTCGGGAGTCATGCAGACATGGCCGAGACAACTCTCCGGTCAATAACCAACAGCGGGATCTGGATACCCATGTTGGCTCCCACATGCTCCACGATGATCTCATCGGATGAACCACGATGTCAAGGATTCAATCAATCCTGTATACAATTCCCTTTGTCTATCGGTACGATACTTGCCCGAGATTCGATCGTCGGTATCCCGATACCTTGTTCAATCTCGTTACCGGCAAGTATCTTTACTCGTTCCGTAACACATCATCCCGTGATCAACTCCTTGGTCACATTGTGCACATTATGATGATGTCCTACCGAGTGGGCCCAGAGATACCTCTTTGTTACACGGAGTGACAAATCCCAGTCTCAATTCGTGCCAACCCAACAGACACTTTCGGAGATACCCATAGTGTACCTTTATAGCCACCCAGTTACGTTGTGACGTTTGGTACACCCAAAGCACTCCTACGGTATCCGGGAGTTGCACAATCTCATGGTCTAAGGAAATGATACTTGACATTATAAAAGCTTTAGCATACGAACTACACAATCTTGTGCTAGGCTTAGGATTGGGTCTTGTCCGTCACATCATTCTCCTAATGATGTGATCCCATTATCAACGACATCCAATGTCCATGGTCAGGAAACCGTAAACATCTATTGATCAATGAGCTAGTCAACTAGAGCTTACTAGGGACATGGTGTTGTCTATGTATCCACACATGTATCTGAGTTTCCTATCAATACAATTCTAGCATGGATAATAAACGATTATCATGAACAAGAAAATATAATAATAACCAATTTATTATTGCCTCTAGGGCATATTTCCAACACATGGCGGTATGCCCTTTTCCACGTCAGCACGAGCCGACGACTGTTAGTCGCCGTCAAGGGACCTACCGCTAGATCCCATTGCGGTAGGACGTGCAAACCTACCGCCACCCCCTGGCGGTAGGCAAAAGGGTCAGATCCTGAAATATTTCCAAAGGGGAGCTGGAAGCGGAACATGCGATGGATCTGTAGAAGCCATCCCTACTCATTCATCCTCCCGCTATCTCCTGCCGTCTTGCGCTGCGCCCGCTCCCCGCCTGCGCATCCTGCATCGCGGCCACCTCCTCCCTCTCTGCACTCTGCGGGCGTCTTGTCCTCCTCCGCAGCCCTCTCGAGATCCCCTCCACCGCGGCGGTCCTGCCCCATTCCTCGCGGCCTCCTTCTCCTCTATGCCGCTTACTGCCAGGTTCTGCCCGCCGCCTCAAAGCCCACCCCTCCGCTGCCCTCTCAAGATCCCCTTCGCTGTCGCGGCCCTGCCCTATTCCTCGCGACCTCCTGCTCCTCTAGTCCGCCTACTGCCAAGTTCAGCCCGCCCCCTCCTGGCCCACCCCTCCGCGGCCTACATGCAGCACGCTGTCGGCCGTTCTCGCATGGAGGAAAGGCACAAGAGGCACCACCGCCGGCATCGTGGCAGTCCAGTTCCACCACCACGTGTAGGTCCTCTGCCAATACACCGACGAACTGGTGATCTTATATGCTTTTGGTTCTACGGTTGATCTCAGTAATCACACGGCCTATTATTATTTAGACCATGTAGTAGACAGCAATGCCCCTACAGGATTAGGATTTAGGAAGGCAAAAAAAATTAGGATTATAGTCTAAAATACCATGAAGAAACTTATGCAGTAGATGAGTATTGATTAGTATCAATCCATGAATAAAGGGCACAGGGCCATCCTTCCATTATCCTTGTCCCATTTTGTAAAGTAAGTTAGGCGGCCACTACCGTTGAGAAGAAACATAGATATGCCCCTTACAAAACTCTATGCTAGCTCCTGAGTTTTGTAGTATTGCACTAAATTCTTTCCATCAACTGTTTGATAACAATGTCCTAAGA
The DNA here is from genome assembly GCF_002162155.2 of Triticum dicoccoides. NCBI lineage: Eukaryota > Viridiplantae > Streptophyta > Magnoliopsida > Poales > Poaceae > Triticum > Triticum dicoccoides. The sequence continues at coordinate 478,728,749 of NC_041390.1, read as the reverse complement.
AATCTCGATAAAAGTTAGCTGGAATGAACATGTGTAACTAAATCTAAATGCATATATATACTTTGAGGAGGAGTTCAATCCATACAGCATGCATCCAGCAGCTCAGTGCTGACCCTGAGTTGGAGATCTGAGCACTAGTCTCGATGGCCAGCGGACTCTACCCATTGGCACGGGCAGAGGCGCTCAGCAGCCTCGCTGCGGTCCTCGACAAGGTGAGTGTAGGCGGCATTGTGTGCGACAAGGGGAGAATATGCTGAGCTAGAAATGGGAAATCATGACCAGGTCATTGATTGGTTAGTTCTCCAACCATTCTCGTCGAACGAGAAGCGGGCTTCTCGTTGGGCATGGGTCAAAGAAAGAAATGATGTTATTTGTTGCAACCCAGGATGGTACGCCAAATAGAGTTGCATGAGGCTATGTAATCTTTGTCATTTGGACTGTAATGACATGTACCCTTTGCTTGGTGAACTCCTATGACTTGTACCCTTAACATTTGAACTCATTAAGAACTTGGTGTTGTATGTCATATCAAGTAACCAAGTGTTGCACTCCATTAAATTTATTTTGTGTTTTGGTCTATGTCATCTTAAAGCCGTATATTCATGTAGGATGGACATTCGATCCATGACTATGAACATAGCGTGTGAGAAGGTTATGTCGGAGCGACACCATTGCTTGAAGAGGGAATGTGAAGCATGGTTGAAGATTTGTGATGAGGCAAATGCGGCCATGAAGGATTTGAGGAAGTATCACGTTATCGAGGAACCTTCTAATGCTAAGGAGAAAAAAGCTTTCTGGAAGCTTGTGAACAAGAAAGAGACGATGCTTGATGAGCTGCAAGACTGGGAATATGCTTGCAGACATGCTTTTCTAATTGAGATTGTGTTCACTGCAAGCAAAGAAGAATTCCATGAGATGGACTTGAGGAAACCCGGCCAGGTCATAGGATGGGCAATAAAACAAGGCGTGTTAGAGAATCCGGCCCACCATGCTGCCTGGGCCTGGTTCCGTGAAACGAATGGTGTGTTGGGTCATTGGGTAGGATCCACCGATTTTCAACTGAAGCGTAATCAAGCGCGTGACGATCAAATTGAACGTCTGATAAGTATGAGAAATATGTTATCTCTTTAGAAAATGTGTCGTTGAGCTTGAGCTATTAGTTTCAACCAATGTCATCCGAACCGGGTCATGTTTTAATTATTTTGAACATGTGTTATTCGTGGATGTAATGAACTATGTTGTGTTGAGTTACGTATGTGCTTGCGAATCATCCTATTATTTGATAGAAGTGGGTATATCATTCTAATATTTTACAGAAGGGGCAGAACAGAGAACTTCCTCTATTTTTTACCCTACCACCAGAGCTTGTGGCAGTTGGTTGGAGGATCCTACCGCCAAAGCCCATGGAGGTAGGGGCTCTGGCCGTAGGCTTACCCTACCGCCAAAGTGGTGTTTTTTCTCGTCATAGAAACTTTGCCGCCCTACCGCCATGTGCTCTGGCGGTAGGATCCAGCAACCTACCACCACAGGCTCTGGCGGTAGGGTTTGAGCCTACCGCCAAGGGGTTGATTTTTTTCGTCACAGAAACTATGCCCCCCTACCACCATGGGCTCTAGCGGTAGGGTCCAGCAACCTACCTCTAGGGTGTGTGGCGGTAGGTTTAAAAACAAAGGCCTTCCTCTGTTCTATCCATCATCTCAGCGCAACGGTTTATAAATAAAAATAATCACATAGATTGCTAACAAATCACACAAATTGCTGACAAACTAAAGTTCTCACGACACCTTGCAAACATCTCCACACCAAATTCAATACAAATGTCCAGTTCATTCACAACAAGTTCACGACACATGGCTTCATGCCTTAGTACTACATAGTTCATGATAAATTTGGCATGGCTTCATCCGGTTACATGACGAGTCCACCGAAGCGAAGGTTTACTGAGTCATACGGGGCCATTTCCCCTTCTTGTCACGTGCCTCATCCTCCTCTTGTGCCTTGCGAGCCTTTGCAAGCTTTCTTGTCCTCTCCTCACGAGCAAGCTTCGTTTGGCGTGCCCTCTCCTCCTCGCGTTGCTTCTGCTCCATCCTCTCTTTCTGACGACACTCTTCCTCCAAGCCTCTTTGAAACCTTTCTTCGAACAGCTGCTGGAGCCTAAGACAATCTTCATATTGGTCCTTTTGGACATCTTTTGGCACTTCATGATCTATCCAGGTGAAGTACTTGCATAGAGGAGGCGGTGAGTGCATATAAAATGGATGTTAGTGTTGACACACATTTTGGAGTAACATGTTACTTCTCTAGCATACCGGTGGAAGGTCATAGGCGTCAGTTGGAAGGTCATAGGCATTAGGGCCCACAAACCAGCCCCTTATCCACTACCCAGGACCCTACCGCCAGAGGTACTGGCGGTAGGCTTCAGTACCCTACCGCCAGAGCCCATGGCGGTAGGCCCTTTTCCACGTCAGCACGAGCTGACGGTCGTCAGCTGCCGTCAAGGGACCTACTGCCAGAGCCCATGGCGGTAGGACATGCAAACCTACCGCCACCCCCCTGGTGGTAGGCAAAAGGGTCAGATCCTGAAATATTTCCAAAGGGGAGCCGGAAGCCAGTGTGCGGTGGATTTGCGGAAGCCATCCCTACTCGTCCGTCCTCTCGCTATCTCATGCCGTCTTGCGCCGCGCCCGCTCCCCGCCTACGTAACCTGCATCGCGGCCATCTCCTCCCTCTCCGCACTCCGCGGGCGTCTTGTCCTCCGCCGCAGCCCTCTCGAGACCCCCTCCGCCGCTGCGGCCCTGCCCCATTCCTCGAGGCCTCCTGCTCCACTATGCCGCCTACTGCCAGGTTCTGCCCGCCCCCTCCGCGGCTTACCTGCAGCATGCTATCGGCCGTTCTCGCATGGAGAAGGCACAAGGGGAACCACCGCTGGCACCACGGCAGTCCAATTCCACCACCACTGGTAGGTCCTCTACCAATACACCGACGAACTGGTGATCTTATATGCTTTTGATTCTACGGTTGATCTCAGTAATCATAAGGCCTATGCTCATTTAGACCATGTAGCAGACGACAATGCCCCTACAGGATTAGGATTTAGGAAGGCAAAAAAATCAGGGTTATAGTCTAAAAGACCATGAAGAAACTTATGAAGTAGATGAGTATTGATTAGTATCATTCCATGAATAAAGGGCATAGGGCCATCCTTCCATTATCCTTGTCCCATTTTGTAAAGTAAGTTAGGCGGCCACTACCGTTGAGAAGAAACATAGATATGCCCCTTAAAAAACTCTATGCTAGCTCCTGTGTTTTGTAGTATCGCGCTAAATTCTTTCCATCAACTGTTTGGATAATGCTACCTCTTGAGAACTGCGTTGGATTTCCCCGAAGAGGAGAGGATGATGCAGCAAAGTAGCGTAAGTATTTCTGTCAGTTTTTGAGAACCAAGGTGATACGTCCATTTTGCATCATGCTTTTATATCGATATTTATTGCATTATGGGATGTTATTCACATGATGTCACAATACTTATGGCTATTCTCTCTTATTTTACAAGGTTTACATAAGGAGGGAGAATGCCGGCAGCTGGAATTCTGGGCTGGAAAAGGAGCAAATATTAGAGACCTATTCTACACAACTCCAAAAGTCCTGAAACTCCACGGAATACCTTATAATAAATAATGAAAAATCCTCACCAAAGATGAAGACCAGGGGGCCCACACCCTGCTCACGAGGGTGGGGGCCCCCCTAGGGCGCGCCCCCTACCTCGTGGGCCCTCTGGTTGCTCTCCGATGACCATCTTCTCCTATATGAAGTCTTTCGTCGAGAAAAAATAAGAAGCAACCTTTCGGGACGAAACTCCGCCGCCATGAGGCGGAACCTTGGCGGATCCAGTCTAGAGCTCCGGCAGAGCTGTTCTGCCAGGGAAACTTCCCTCCCGGAGGGGGAAATCATCGCCATCATCATCACCAACGCTCCTCTCATCAGGAGAGGGCAATATCCATCAACATCTTCATCAGCACCATCACATCTCAAAACCCTAGTTCATCTCTTGTATCCAATTCTTGGCTCCAAGTCCGGGATTGGTGCTAGTAGGTATCTACTAGTGTTACTTACTCCTTGTAGTTGATGCTAGTTGGTTTAATTGGTGGAAGATCATATGTTCAGATCCTTTATGCATATTATTACCCCTCTGATTATGAACATGAATATGCTTTGTGAGTACTTACGTTTGTTCCTGAGGACAAGGGAGAAGTCTTGCTATTAGTAGTCATGTGAATTTGGTATTCGTTCGATATTTTGATGAGATGTATGTCGTCTAGCCTCTAGTGGTGTTATGTGAACGTCGACTCCATAACACTTCACCATTATTTGGGCCTAGAGGAAGGCATTGGGAAGTAATAAGTAGATGATGGGTTGCTAGAGTGACAGCAGCTTAAACCCTAGTTTATGCGTTGCTTCGTAAGGGGCTGATTTGGATCCATATGTTTCATGCCATGGTTAGGTTTACCTTAATACTTTTGTTGTAGTTGCGGATGCTTGCAATAGAGGTTAATCATAAGTGGGATGCTTGTTCAAGTAAGAACATCACCCAAGCACCGGTCCACCCACATGTAAAATTATCAAAGTACCGAACGCGATTCATATGAACGTGATGAAAACTAGCTTGATTATATTCCCATGTGTCCTCGGGAGCGCTTTTCCTTATATAAGAGTTTGTCCAGGCTTGTCCTTTGCTACAAAAAGGATTGGGCCACTTGCTGCACTTTATTTACTTTTGTTACTTGTTGCTCGTTACAAATTATCTTATCACAAAACTATCTGTTACCACTTATTTCAGTACTTGCAGAGAATACCTTGCTGAAAACCGTTTATCATTTCCTTCTGCTCCTCATTGGGTTCGACACTCTTACTTATCGAAAGGACTACGATAGATCCCCTATACTTGTGGGTCACCAAGACTCTTTTCTGGCGCCGTTGCTGGCGAGTGAAGCGCCTTTGGTAGGTGGAATTTGGTAACGAAAAATTTATATAGTGTGCTGAAATTTACTGTCACTTGTTACTATGGAAAGTAATCCTCTGAGGGGCTTGTTCGGGGTATCTTCACCCCATCCAGTAGAGCAAAGAGTTGCTCCTCAACCTACTGAACCTATTGAAAATGAGTATGAAAATGAAATTCCTTATGAGTATCCTTCGGGTATGATAGAAAAACTGCTAGCTAATCCTTTTACAGGAGATGGAACAAAGCATCCTGATGAACACCTAATATATGTGGATGAAGTTTGTGGATTATTTAAGCTTGTAGGTATACCCGATGATGTTGCTAAAAATAAGGTCTTCCCTTTATCTTTAAAGGGAGACACATTGATATGGTATAGGCTATGTGATGATACGAGATCATGGAACTATAGAAGATTGAAAATGGAATTTCATCAAAAGTATTACCCTATGCATCTTGTTCATCGTGATCGCAATTATAAATATAATTTTTGGCCTCGCGAAGGTGAAAGCATCGCTCAAGCTTGGGGGAGGCTTAAATCAATGTTACATTCATGCCCCAATCATGAGCTCCCAAGAGAAACAATTCTTCAAAAAAATTATGTTCGGCTTTCTGATAACAATCGCACCATGCTTGATACTTCTTGTGCTGGCTCTTTTATGATGAAGACTACTGAATTCAAATGGGATTTATTAGATAGAATTAAACGCAACTCTGAAGATTGGGACCTCGACAATGGTAAGGAGTCGGGTATGACACCTAAGTTTGATTGTGTTAAATCTTTTATGGATACCGATATTTTCCGTAAGTTTAGCACTAAATATGGACTTGATTCTGAGATAGTAGCTTCTTTATGTGAATCTTTTGCTACTTATGTTGATCTCCCTAAGAAGAAGTGGTTTAAAATCATCATCCCATAGAAGTAAAAGTAGTTGCACCTATTAAAGTTGAAGAAAAGACTATCACTTATAATGATCCTATTGTTCCTACTTCTTATGTTGAGACACCACCTTTCCCTGTTAGAATAAAGGATCATGCTAAAGCTTTAATTATGGTTCGTAAAAGCAATATTAAAACATATACACCTCCTGAGCAAGTTAAAGTTGAACCTAATATTGCTATTGTTAAAGAGCTCTTGTCTAATAATATTGATGGGCATGTTATTCAGTTCTGTGGTGAAACTGCTAGAATTGCTAAACCTTGTGCTAAAGATAAACATAGACCTGTGGTAGGTGTGCCCGTTATTTCCGTTAAAATAGGAGATCATTGTTATCATGGCTTATGTGATATGGGTGCTAGTGCTAGTGTTATACCTTATGACTTGTATAAAGAAATCAAGCATGAAATTGCACCTGCTGAGTTAGAAGATATTTATGTCATAATTAAACTTGCTAATAGAGATACTATTTCAACAATGGGAATTGTTAGATATGTTGAAGTCTTGTGCGGGGAAACTATATATCCTGCTGATTTTCTCGTTCTTAGTTCCCCACAAGATAGCTTTTGTCCCATTATATTTGGTAGACCCTTCTTGAATACAGTTAATGCTAGGATAGACTGCAAAAAAGAATGTTGTTACTATTGGCTTGGATGATATGACTCATGAATCTAAATTTCTCTAAATTTAGTAAACAACACCGTGAAGAATAATTGTCTAGTAAGTATGAAATTATTGGTCTTGCTTCTATTGCCGTACCTCCTAGTGATCCTTTAGAACAATATTTGCTAGACCATGAGAATGATATGTTTGTGAATGAAAGAAGGGAAATAGATGAAGTATTCTTTAAACAGGAACCTATGCTGAAACACAATTTGCCTATTGAAATCCTAGGGGATCCTCCTCCACCTAAGGGTGATCCCGTGTTTGAGCTTAAACCGTTGCCTGATAATCTTAAATATGCATATCTTGATGAAAAGAAGATATATCCTGTTATTATTAGTGCTAACCTTTCAGAGCATGAAGAAGAAAGATTATTGAAAACTCTGAAGAAGCACCATGCTGCTATTGGATATACTCTTGATGATCTTAAGGGCATTAGTCCCACTCTATGTCAACATAAAATAAATTTGGAAGCAGATGCCAAACCAGTTCGTGATCCTCAACGACGTCTGAATCCTAAAATGAAAGAAGTGGTAAGAAAAGAAATACTAAAGTTTCTGGAGGAAGGTATAATTTATCCCGTTGCTGATAGTCAGTGGGTAAGTCATGTTCATTGTGTCCCTAACAAGGGAGGTATTACTGTTGTTCCTAATGATAAAGATGATTTGATTCCACACAGAATTATTACAGGTTATAGGATGGTAATTGATTTCCGCAAATTAAATAAGGCTACTAAGAAAGATCATTATCCCTTACCTTTTATTGATCAAATGCTAGAAAGATTATGCAAACATACACATTACTGCTTTCTAGATGGTTATTCTGGTTTCTCTCAAATACCTGTGTCGGCTAAAGATCAATCAAAGACTACTTTTACATGCCCTTTTGGTACTTTTGCTTATAGACGTATGCCTTTTGGTTTATGTAATGCACCTGCTACCTTTCAAAGATGCATGATGGCTATATTCTCTGACTTTTGTGAAAATATTTGTGAGGTTTTCATGGACGACTTTTCCGTCTATGGATCTTCTTTTGATGATTGCTTGAGCAATCTTGGTCGTTGCAGAGATGTGAAGAAACTAATCTTGTCTTGAATTGGGAAAAGTGACACTTTATGGTTAATTAAAGTATTGTCTTGGGGCATAAAGTTTCTGAAAGAGGCATTGAAGTTGATAAAGCCAAGGTTGATGCTATTAAAAAGATGCCATGTCCCAAGGACATCAAAGGTATAAGAAGTTTCCTTGGTCACGCCGGATTTTATAGGAGGTTCATTAAGGACTTCTCAAAAATTTCTCGGCCTCTGACTAATTTATTACAAAAAGATATACCATTTGTCTTTGATGATGATTGTGTAGAAGCATTTGAAATACTTAAGAAAGCATTAGTCTCTACACCTATTGTTCAGCCACCTAATTGGAATTTACCCTTTGAAATTACGTGTGATGCTAGCGATTATGCTGTAGGTGCTGTTCTAGGGCAAAGAGTTGATAAGAAATTAAATGTTATCCATTATGCTAGTAAGACTCTAGACAATGCTCAAAGAAATTATGCTACTACTGAAAAAGAACTTTTGGCAGTTGTATTTGCTTGTGATAAGTTCAGACCTTATATTGTTGATTCTAAAGTAACTATCCACACTGATCATGTTGCTATTGAATATCTTATGGAGAAGAAAGATGCTAAACCTAGACTTATTAGATGGGTTCTCTTGCTACAAGAATTTGATTTGCATATTGTTGATAGAAAAGGAGCTGAGAACCCCGTTGCAGACAACTTATCTAGGTTAGAGAATGTTCTTGATGACCCACTACCTATTGATGATAGCTTTCCTGATGAACAATTAAATGTCATAAGTACTTTTTGTAGTACCCCTTGGTATGCTGATTATGCTAATTACACAGTTGCTAAATTTATACCACCTAGCTTCACATACCAACAAAAGAAAGGGTTCTTCTTGTTGGGTTTCGTAGTAATTTAAAAAAATTTCCTACGCACACGCAAGATCATGGTGATGCATAGCAACGAGAGGGGAGAGTGTTGTCTACGTACCCACGCAGACCGACTATGGAAGCGTTGACACAACATAGAGGAAGTAGTCGTACGTCTTCACGATCCAACCGATCAAGCACCGAAACTACGGCACCTCCGAGTTCGAGCACACGTTCAGCTCAATGACGATCCCCGGACTCCGATCCAGCAAAGTGTCAGGGAAGAGTTCTGTCAGCACGACGGCGTGGTGACGATCTTGATGTACTACAGCAGTAGGGCTTCGCCTAAACTCCGCTACAGTATTATCGAGGACTATGGTGGTTGGGGCCGCCGCACACGGCTAAGGAATAGATCACGTGGATCAACTGTGTGTCTCTGGGTGCCTCTGCCTCAATATATAAAGGATTAGAGGGGGGAGGCTGGCCGGCCACAGGTGGCGCGCCAGGAGAGTCCTACTCCCTCTGGGAGTAGGATTCCCCCCCCCCCCCAATCCTAGTTGGAATAGGATTCGCGGAGGGGGAAAAGAGAGAGAGGGGACCGGCCACCTCTCCTAGTCCTAATAGGACTAGGGGAAGGGGGGGCGCAGCCCAT
>NC_041390.1:478712490-478719300 GCF_002162155.2 Triticum dicoccoides | reverse complement strand
AACCTTCCCGGTACTCCGGTAAAATCCCGATTTCACACGGAACACTTCCGATATCCAAACATAGGCTTCCAATATATCAATTTTTACGTCTCGACCATTTCGAGACTCCTCGTCATGTCCGTGATCACATCCGGGACTCTGAACAACCTTCGGTACATCAAAATGCATAAACTCATAATATAACTGTCATCGTAACCTTAAGCGTGCGGACCCTACGGGTTCGAGAACAATGTAGACATGACCGAGACATGTCTCCGGTCAATAACCAATAGCGGGACTTGGATGCCCATATTGGCTCTTACATATTCTACGCAGATCTTTATTGGTCAGACCGCATAACAACATACGTTGTTCCCTTTGTCATCGGTATGTTACTTGCCCGAGATTCGATCGTCGGTATCCAATACCTAGTTCAATCTCGTTACCGGCAAGTCTCTTTACTCGTTCCGTAATACATCATCTCGCAACTAACTCATTAGTTGCAGTGCTTGCAAGGCTTATGTGATGTGCATTACCGAGAGGGCCCAGAGATACCTCTCCGACAATCGGAGTGACAAAACCTAATCTCGAAATACGCCAACCCAACATGTACCTTTGGAGACACCTATAGTACTCCTTTATAATCACCCAGTTACGTTGTGACGTTTGGTATTACCCAAAGTGTTCCTCCGGTAAACGGGAGTTGCATAATCTCATAGTTACAGGAACATGTATAAGTCATGAAGAAAGCAATAGCAACATACTAAACGATCGGGTGCTAAGCTAATGGAATGGGTCATGTCAATCAGATCATTCAACTAATGATGTGACCTCGCTAAACAAATAACAACACTTTGTTCATGGTTAGGAAACATAACCATCTCTGATTAACGAGCTAGTCAAGTAGAGGCATACTAGTGACACTAAGTTTGTCTATGTATTCACACATGTATTATGTTTCCGGTTAATACAATTCTAGCATGAATAATAAACATTTATCATGATATAAGGAAATAAATAATAACTTTATTATTGCCTCTAGGGCATATTTCCTTCAGTCTCCCACTTGCACTAGAGTCAATAATCTAGATTACACTGTAATGATTCTAACACCCATGGAGCCTTGGTGCTGATCATGTTTTGCTCGTGGAAGAGGCTTAGTCAACGGGTCTGCAACATTCAGATCCGTATGTATCTTGCAAATCTCTATGTCTCCCACCTGGACTAGATCCCGGATGGAATTGAAGCGTCTCTTGATGTGCTTGGTTCTCTTGTGAAATCTGGATTCCTTTGCCAAGGCAATTGCACCAGTATTGTCACAAAAGATTTTCATTGGACCCGATGCACTAGGTATGACACCTAGATCGGATATGAACTCCTTCATCCAGACTCCTTCGTTCGCTGCTTCCGAAGCAGCTATGTACTCCGCTTCACATGTAGATCCCGCTATGATGCTTTGTTTAGAACTGCACCAACTGACAGCTCCACCATTTAATGTAAACATGTATCCGGTTTGTGATTTAGAATCGTCCGGATCAGTGTCAAAGCTTGCATCAATGTAACCATTTACGATGAGCTCTTTGTCACCTCCATATACGAGAAACATATCCTTAGTCCTTTTCAGGTATTTCAGGATGTTCTTGACCGTTGTCCAGTGATCCACTCCTGGATTACTTTGGTACCTCCCTGCTAAACTTATAGCAAGGCACACATCAGGTCTGGTACACAGCATTGCATACATGATAGAGCCTATGGCTGAAGCATAGGGAACATCTTTCATTATATCTCTATCTTCTGCAGTGGTCGGGCATTGAGTCTTACTCAACTTCACACCTTGTAACACAGGCAAGAACCCTTTCTTTGCTTGATCCAGTTTGAACTTCTTCAAAACTTTGTCAAGGTATGTGCTTTGTGAAAGTCCAATTAAGCGTCTTGATCTATCTCTATAGATCTTAATGCCCAATATGTAAGCAGCTTCACCGAGGTCTTTCATTGAAAAACTCTTATTCAAGTATCCCTTTATGCTATCCAGAAATTCTAGATCATTTCCAATTAGTAATATGTCATCCACATATAATATCAGAAATGCTACAGAGCTCCCACTCACTTTCTTGTAAATACAGGCTTCTTCGAAAGTCTGTATAAAACCAAATGCTTTGATCACACCATCAAAGCATTTATTCCAACTCCGAGAGGCTTGCACCAGTCCATAAATGGATCGCTGGAGCTTGCACACTTTGTTAGCTCCCTTTGGATCGACAAAACCTTCCGGTTGCATCATATACAACTCTTCTTCCAGAAATCCATTCAGGAATGCAGTTTTGACATCCATCTGCCAAATTTCATAATCATAAAATGCGGCAATCGCTAACATGATTCGGACAGACTTAAGCATCGCTACAGGTGAGAAAGTCTCATCGTAGTCAACCCCTTGAACTTGTCGAAAACCTTTCGCGACAAGTCGAGCTTTGTAGACAGTAACATTACCATCAGTGTCAGTCTTCTTCTTGAAGATCCATTTATTCTCAATTGCTTGCCGATCATCGGGCAAGTCAACCAAAGTCCATACTTTGTTCTCATACATGGATCCCATCTCAGATTTCATGGCTTCAAGCCACTTTGCGGAATCTGGGCTCACCATCGCTTCTTCATAGCTCATAGGTTCATCATGATCTAGTAGCATGACTTCCAGAATAGGATTACCATACCACTCTGGTGCGGATCTTACTCTAGTTGATCTACGAGGTTCAGTAGTATCTTGATCTGAAGTTTCATGATCATTATCATTAGCTTCCTCACTAACTGGTGTAGGTGTCACTGAAACAGTTTTCTGTGATGTACTACTTTCCAGTAAGGGAGCAGGTACAGTTACCTCGCCAAGTTCTACTTTCCTCCCACTTACTTCTTTCGAGAGAAACTCCTCTAGAAAGGATCCATTCTTAGCAACGAATGTCTTGCCTTCGGATCTGTGATAGAAGGTGTACCCAACAGTCTCCTTTGGGTATCCTATGAAGACACATTTCTCCAATTTGGGTTCGAGCTTATCAGGTTGAAGCTTTTTCACATAAGCATCGCAGCCCCAAACTTTAAGAAACGACAACTTTGGTTTCTTGCCAAACCATAGTTCATAAGGTGTCGTCTCAACGGATTTTGATGGTGCCCTATTTAACGTGAATGCGGCCGTCTCTAAAGCATAACCCCAAAATGATAGCGGTAAATCAGTAAGAGACATCATAGATCGCACCATATCTAGTAAAGTACGATTACGACGTTCGGACACACCATTTCGCTGTGGTGTTCCGGGTGGCATGAGTTGCGAAACTATTCCACAATTTTTCAAATGTACACCAAACTCGTAACTCAAATATTCTCCTCCACGATCAGATCGTAGAAACTTTATTTTCTTGCTACGATGATTTTCAACTTCACTCTGAAATTCTTTGAACTTTTCAAATGTTTCAGACTTATGTTTCATTAAGTAGATATACCCATATCTGCTTAAGTCATCTGTGAAGGTGAGAAAATAACGATATCCGCCACGAGCCTCAATATTCATCGGACCACATACATCGGTATGTATGATTTCCAACAAATCTGTTGCTCTCTCCATAGTATCGGAGAATGGTGTTTTAGTCATCTTGCCCATGAGGCACGGTTCGCAAGTACCAAGTGATTCATAATCAAGTGGTTCCAAAAGTCCATCAGTATGGAGTTTCTTCATGCGCTTTACACCGATATGACCTAAACGACAGCGCCACAAATAAGTTGCACTTTCATTATCAACTCTGCATCTTTTGGCTTCAACATTATGAATATGTGTATCACTACTATCGAGATTCATCAAAAATAGACCACTCTTCAAAGGTGCATGACCATAAAAGATATTACTCATATAAATAGAACAACCATTATTCTCTAATTTAAATGAATAACCGTCTCGCATCAAACAAGATCCAGATATAATGTTCATGCTCAACGCTGGCACCAAATAACAATTATTTAGGTCTAATATTAATCCCGAAGGTAGATGTAGAGGTAGCGTGCCGACCGCGATCACATCGACTTTGGAACCGTTTCCCACGCGCATCGTCACCTCGTCCTTTGTCAGTGCCCGCTTATTCCGTAGTCCCTATTTCGAGTTGCAAATATTAGCAACAGAACCAGTATCAAATACCCAGGTGCTACTGCGAGCTCTAGTAAGGTACACATCAATAACATGTATATCACATATACCTTTGTTCACCTTGCCATCCTTCTTATCCGCCAAATACTTGGGGCAGTTCCGCTTCGAGTGACCAGTCTGCTTGCAGTAGAAGCACTCAGTTTTAGGATTAGGTCCAGACTTGGGTTTCTTCTCCTGAGCAGCAACTAGCTTGCTGTTCTTCTTGAAGTTCTCCTTCTTCTTCCCTTTGCCCTTTTTCTTGAAACTAGTGGTCTTGTTAACCATCAACACTTGATGCTCCTTCTTGATTTCTACCTCCGCAGCTTTCAGCATTGCGAAGAGCTCGGGAATAGTCTTGTTCATCCCTTGCATATTATAGTTCATCACGAAGCTCTTGTAGCTTGGTGGTAGTGATTGGAGAATTCTGTCAATGACGCAATCATCCGGAAGATTAACTCCTAATTGAATCAAGTGATTATTATACCCAGACATTTTGAGTATATGCTCATTGACAGAACTGTTCTCCTCCATCTTGCAGCTATAGAACTTATTGGAGACTTCATATCTCTCAATCCGGGCATTTGCTTGAAATATTAACTTCAACTCCTGGAACATCTCATATGCTCCATGACGTTCAAAACGTCGTTGAAGTCCCGATTCTAAGCCGTAAAGCATGGCACACTAAACTATCGAGTAGTCATCAGCTTTGCTCTGCCAGACGTTCATAACATCTGGTGTTGCTCCAGCAGCAGGCCTGGCACCTAGCGGTGCTTCCAGGACGTAATTCTTCTAAGCAGCAATGAGGATAATCCTCAAGTTACGGACCCAGTCCGTATAATTGCTACCATCATCTTTCAACTTTGCTTTCTCAAGGAACGCATTAGAATTCAACGGAACAACAACACGAGCCATCTATCTACAATCAACATAAACAAGCAAGATACTATCAGGTACTAAGTTCATGATAAGTTTAAGTTCAATTAATCAAATTACTTAAGAACTCCCACTTAGATAGACATCCCTCTAATCCTCTAAGTGATCACGTGATCCAAATCAACTAAACCATAACCGATCATCACGTGAGATGGAGTAGTTTTCAATGGTGAACATCGTTATGTTGATCATATCTACTATACGATTCATGCTCGACCTTTCGGTCTCCGTGTTCCGAGGCCATATCTGCATATGCTAGGCTCGTCAAGTTTAACTTGAGTATTCTGCATGTGCAAAACTGTCTTGCACCCGTTGTAGATGGACGTAGAGCTTATCACACCCGATCATCACGTGGTGTCTGGGCACGACGAACTTTGGCAACGGTGCATACTCAGGGAGAACACTTCTTGATAATTTAGTGAGAGATCATCTTATAATGCTACCGTCAATCAAAGCAAGATAAGATGCATAAAAAGATAAACATCACATGCAATCAATATAAGTGATATGATATGGCCATCATCATCTTGTGCTTGTGATCTCCATCTCTGAAGCACCGTCATGATCACCATCGTCACCGACGCGACACCTTGATCTCCATCGTAGCATCGTTGTCGTCTCGCCAATCTTATGCTTCCACGACTATCACTACCGTTTAGTAATAAAGTAAAGCATTACATCGCGATTGCATTGCATACAATAAAGCGACAACCATATGGCTCCTGCCAGTTGCCGATAACTCGGTTACAAAACATGATCATCTCATACAATAAAATTCAGCATCATGCCTTGACCATATCACATCACAACATGCCCTGCAAAAACAAGTTAGACGTCCTCTACTTTGTTGTTGCAAGTTTTACGTGGCTGCTATGGGCTTAAGCAAGAACCAATCTCACCTACGCATCAAAACCACAACGATTTGTCAAATAGAATCCGTTTTAACCTTCACAAGGACCAGGCGTAGCCATACTTGGTTCAACTAAAGTTGGAGAGACAGTCGCCCGCAAGCCACCTATGTGCAAAGCACGTCGGGGGAACCGGTCTCGCGTAAGCGTACGCGTAATGTTGGTCCGGGTCGTCTCGTCCAACAATGCCGCCGAACCAAAGTATGACATGCTGGTAGGCAGTATGACTTATATCGCCCACAACTCACTTGTGTTCTACTCGTGCATATAACATCAACATAAATAACCTAGGCTCGGATGCCACTGTTGGGTTTCGTAGTAATTTCAAAAAAAATTCTACGCACACGCAAGATCATGGTGATACATAGCAACGAGAGGGGAGAGTGTTGTCTACGTACCCACGCAGACCGACTGCGGAAGCGTTGACACAACGTAGAGGAAGTAGTCGTACGTCTTCACGATCCAACCGATCAAGCACCGAAACTACGACACCTCCGAGTTCGAGCACACGTTCAGCTCGATGACGATCCCCGGACTCCGATCCAGCAAAGTGTCGGGGAAGAGTTCTGTCAGCACGACGGCATGGTGACGATCTTGATGTACTACAGCAGCAGGGCTTCGCCTAAACTCCGCTACAGTATTATCGAGGACTATGGTGGCTGGGGCCGCCGCACACGGCTAAGGAATAGATCACGTGGATCAACTTGTGTGTCTATGGGGTGCCTCTGCCTTAGTATATAAAGGATTAGAGGGGGGGAGGCTGGCCGGCCACAGGAGGCGCGCCAGGAGATTCCTACTCCCTCTAGGAGTAGGATTCCCCCCCCCCCC
>NC_041390.1:478672214-478712291 GCF_002162155.2 Triticum dicoccoides | reverse complement strand
CCCCCCCCCCCCAATCCTAGTTGGAATAGGATTCACGGAGGGGGAAAAGAGAGAGGGGGCCGGCCACCTCTCCTGGTCCTAATAGGACTAGGGGAAGGGGGGCGCGCAGCCCATGTGGGGCTGCCTCTTCTCTTTTCCACTAAGGCCCATCATGGCCCATTTAGCTCCCGGGGGGGTTCCAGTAACCTTCCCGGTACTCCGGTAAAATCCCGATTTCACCCGGAACACTTCCGATATCCAAACATAGGCTTCCAATATATCAATTTTTACGTCTCGGCCATTTCGAGACTCCTCGTCATGTCCGTGATCACATCCGGGACTCCAAACAACCTTCGGTACATCAAAATGCATAAACTCATAATATAACTATCATCGTAACCTTAAGCGTGCGGACCCTACGGGTTCGAGAACAATGTAGAAATTGACCGAGACATGTCTCCGGTCAATAACCAATAGCGGGACCTGGATGCCCATATTGGCTCCTACATATTCTACAAAGATCTTTATCGGTCAGACCGCATAACAACATACGTTGTTCCCTTTGTCATCGGTATGTTACTTGCCCGAGATTCGATCGTCGGTATCCAATACCTAGTTCAATCTCGTTACCGGCAAGTCTCTTTACTCGTTCCGTAATACATCATATCGCAACTAACTCATTAGTTGCAATGCTTGCAGGGCTTATGTGATGTGCATTACCGAGAGGGCCCAGAGATACCTCTCCGACAATCGGAGTGACAAAACCTAATCTCGAAATACGCCAACCCAACATGTACCTTTGGAGACACCTGTAGTACTCCTTTATAATCACCCAGTTACGTTGTGACGTTTGGTAGTACCCAAAGTGTTCCTCCGGTAAACGGGAGTTGCATAATCTCATAGTTACAGGAACATGTATAAGTCATGAAGAAAGCAATAGCAACATACTAAACGATCGGGTGCTAAGCTAATGGAATGGGTCATGTCAATCAGATCATTGAACTAATGATGTGACCTCGTTAATCAAATAACAACACTTTGTTCATGGTTAGGAAACATAACCATCTTTGATTAACGAGCTAGTCAAGTAGAGGCATACTAGTGACACTAAGTTTGTCTATGTATTCACACATGTATTATGTTTCCGGTTAATACAATTCTAGCATGAATAATAAACATTTATCATGATATAAGGAAATAAATAATAACTTTATTATTGCCTCTAGGGCATATTTCCTTCTCTTCTATGATTTGAGACATTACTTTTGGGATGACCCACGTATTTATAAATAAGGAGTAGATGGTGTTATTAGACGTTGTGTACCTGAGCATGAACAGGAATAGATCCTACGCAAGTGCCACTCTGAAACTTATGGAGGACACCACGCGGGAGATAGAACTGCACATAAGGTATTGCAATCCGGTTTTTATTGGCCTACTCTCTTCAAGGATGCCCGTAAGTTTGTCCTATCTTGTGATGAATGTCTAAGAATTGGTAATATTAGTAGACGACAAGAAATGCCTATGAACTATTCACTTGTTATTGAACCGTTTGATGTTTGGGGCTTTGATTATATGGGACCTTTTCCTTCCTCTAATGGATATACACATATTCTAGTTGCTGTCGATTATGTTACTAAGTGGGTAGAAGCTATTCCAACTAGTAGTGCTGATCATAACACTTTATTAAAATGCTTAAAGAAGTTATTTTTCCAAGGTTTGGAGTCCCTAGATATTAATGACTGATGGTGGTTCACATTTTATTCATGGTGCTTTCCGTAAAATGCTTGCTAAATATGACGTCAATCATAGAATTGCATCTCCGTATCGCCCACAGTCTAGTGGTCAAGTAGAATTGAGTAATAGAGAACTCAAATTAATTTTGCAAAAGACTGTCAATAGGTCTAGAAAGAATTGGTCCAAGAAACTTGATGATGCATTATGGGCCTATAGAACTACATATAAAAATCGTATGGGTATGTCTCCGTATAAAATGGTATATGGAAAAGCATGTCACTTACCTCTCGAACTAGAACATAAGGCATATTGGGCTATTAAAGAGCTCAACTATGATTTCAAACTTGCTGGTGAAAAGAGGTTATTTGATATTAGCTCACTTGATGAATGGAGAACCCAAGCTTAGAAAATGCCAAGTTGTTTAAAGAAAAGGTTAAAAGATGGCATGACAAAAGGATACAAAAGTGTGAGTTTAATGTAGGTGATTATGTATTGCTATACAACTCTCGTTTAAGAACTTTTGCAGGAAAACTTCTCTCTAAATGGGAAGGCCCCTATGTTATCGAGGAGGTCTATCGTTCCGGTGCCATAAAAATCAACAACTTAGAAGGCACAAATCCGAAGGTGGTAAACGGTCAGAGAATTAAACATTATATCTTAGGTAATCCCATAAATGTTGAAACCAATATTATTGAAACCGTAACCCTGGAGGAATACATAAGGGACACTTTCCAGAACGTTTCAGACTCCGAAAAGGAATAGGTATGTGGTACTGTAAGTAAAGAGACTCCAAAACAATTTTTAAGGCAATATTTCTCCGTTTTTGAATATTTAGAAAAATAGAAAATTAAGTAGCAGTCCGGGAAGGACACGAGGGCCCCACGAGGGTGGAGGGCACGCCCTACCCCTTGGGCGCCCCCCTACCTCGTGAGCACCTCGTGTGCCTTCCGGACTCCATTTCTTTGCACGATATGTATTTTGGTCGGTAAAAATTCACTATATAATCTCCTAGGGGTTTTGACTCCCGTATCACGCAAAAATCTCATGTCTTTGTTTCGAGCTATTTTCTGTCAGGGTTGTCAAGGCCAGGCACTATGTCGTCTCCCTCCTCCTCCAACCATGAGGGCAACGATGCTTGGCTAATGAAGATAGAGCTGAAGAGAGAAGAAGCTGTGGAGATCAATAAGGACGAAGGGATCAAGAAGGCCATGGAGGACCAAGTTCCAACAACAGAAGACACCCTTCAACTGGATCATAATCTTCTTACCCCTACAGAAATCAAAGCTTTCAAGATGATTGAGTTGGCTCGTATACAAAATAAGTATCTCACACATGAAAATATTTTGTTAAAGGAGCATATCATCGCACTCAAGGGCATTATCTGCAAGTTAGAAGACCTCCTACGCTCGATGTGTGACTATCCGTCATCAACAGCTCCACCCTCTTCACCAACCAAGGAGATATAATCACATGGGTATCGGCACTCCACTTGGCAACTGCCAAGCTTGGGGGAGTGCCCCGGTATCGTATCACCATCACTTTTATCTTTACCGTTTTTCTCAGTTCGATCCTTTTGGTGATATTTTGATCTAGTAGAATAAAGTTTATGGCATGATCTAGTTTTAAGTTTTGCTTTATGATCTCTCTATGTAATCGAGTCCGTGAGCCATATAATAAAGATTAGTGTTGAGTCAAGGGCTTGATTTTCGTGCTATGATCTTGGGTTAATAAAAGAAAAAGAGAAAAAGAATAAGAAGAAACAAAAGTTCATATTGATCTTATTGATAGTAATGACTTCACATAGAAAGAGTGTGATGATTAAAAGTTGTTGGGAGTTGGCAGCCATAGCTTTGGTCATCGTTGCAATTAATAGGAAGTAATAAGGAAAGAGAGGTTTCACATATAAATATACTATCATTGACATCTTTTATGATTGGGAGCACTCATCAAAATATGACATGTTAAAGAGTTGATGTTGGACAAGGAAGACAACGTAATGGGTTATGTTTTCTTATATCTGAGATAAAGTATGTTGTCATGGATAATCCAAGATGTTGAGCTTGCCTTTCCCCCTCATGCTAGCCAAATTCTCAGCACCAAGTAGAAATACTACTTGTGCTTCCAAATACCCTTAAACCAGTCTTGCCATAAGAGTCCACCATATCTACATATGGATTGAATAAGATCCTTCAAGTAAGTTGTCATCGGTGCAAAGCAATAAAAATTGCTCTCTAAATATGTATGATTGATTGGTGTGGGAGAAATAAGCTTTATACGATCTTGTGATGTGGAAGTAATAAAAGCGACGGATTGCATAATAAAGGTTCATATCACAAGGGGCAATATAAAGTGACGTTCTTTCGCATTAAGATTTTGTACATCCAACCATAAAAGTGCATGGCAACCTCTGCTTCCCTCTGCGAAGGGCCTATCTTTTATTATTATCTTCACCTTTCCTTTTTTACATTTTATCCTTTGGCAAGCACAGTGTGTTGGAAAGATCCTGATAGATATATCTAATTGGATGTAGGGGGACATGAGTTATTATTGTTGACATTACCCTTGAGGTAAAAGGTTGTGGGGTGAAACTATAAGCCCCTATCTTTCTCTGTGTCCGATTAAAACTCCGTAACCACAAGTATTGCGCGAGTGTTAGCAATTATGAAGGACTAGATGATAGTAGAGTATGTGGACTTGCTTTTTAGCTCTGACATAGACTCTTTCTGATGTTATGATAAATTGCAATTGCTTCAATGACCGAGGTTATAGTTTGTTGGTTCTCAATAAGGTTTCTGATTCATACTTTTGCATTGTGAATAGATCATCACTTGAACATAAGTAATCATATGACAATATCAATGTATGTTGCTGTTATGAGAATAATCATGATGCCTTCATGCCCGTATTTTATTTTTATCGACGCCTCTACCTCTAAACATGGGGACATATTTATTGTTATCGGCTTTCGCTTGAGGACAAACAAGGTCTAAGCTTGGGGGAGTTGATACGTCCATTTTGCATCATGCTTTTATATCGATATTTATTGCATTATGGGCTGTTATTTCACATTATGTCACAATACTTATGGCTATTCTCTCTTATTTTACAAGGTTTACATAAGGAGGGAGAATGCCATCAGCTCGAATTCTGGGCTGGAAAAGGAGCAAATATTGGAGTCCTATTCTGCACAACTCCAAAAGTCCTGAAACTCCACGGAATACCTTATAATAAATAATGAAAAATCCTCGTCAAAGATGAAGACCAGGGGGCCCACACCCTGCTCACGAGGGTGGGGGCGCCCCCCTAGGGCGCGCCCCCCTACCTCGTGGGCCCCCCGGTGGATCTCCGATGACCATCTTCTCCTATATGAAGTCTTTCGTCGAGAAAAAATAAGAAGCAACCTTTCGGGACGAAACTCCGCCGCCATGAGGCGGAACCTTGGCGGATCCAATCTAGAGCTCCAGCAGAGCTGTTCTGCAGGGGAAACTTCCCTCCCGGAGGGGGAAATCATCGCCATCGTCATCACCAACGCTCCTCTCATCGGGAAAGGGCAATATCCATCAACATCTTCATCAGCACCATCTCATCTCAAAACCCTAGTTCATCTCTTGTATCCAATTCTTGTCTCCAAGTACGGGATTGGTGCTAGTAGGTTGCTAGTAGTGTTAATTACTCCTTGTAGTTGATGCTAGTTGGTTTAATTGGTGGAAGATCATATGTTCGGATCCTTTATGCATATTATTACTCCTCTGATTATGAACATGAATATGCTTTGTGAGTAGTTACATTTGTTCCTGAGGACAAGGGAGAAGTCATGCTATTAGTAGTCATGTGAATTTGGTATTCGTTCGATATTTTGATGAGATGTATGTTGTCTAGCCTCTAGTGGTGTTATGTGAACGTCGACTACATATCACTTCACCATTATTTGGGCCTAGAGGAAGGCATTGGGAAGTAATAAGTAGATGATGGGTTGCTAGAGTGACAGAAGGTTAAACCCTAGTTTATGCGTTGCTTCGTAAGGGGCTGATTTGGATCCATATGTTTCATGCTATGGTTAGGTTTACCTTAATACTTTGGTTGTAGTTGCGGATGCTTGCAATAGAGGTTAATCATAAGTGGGATGCTTGTTCAAGTAAGAACAGCACCCAAGCACCGGTCCAACCACATGTAAAATTATCAAAGTACCGAACACGAATCATATGAACGTGATGAAAACTAGCTTGATGATATTCCCATGTGTCCTCGGGAGTGCTTTTCCTTATATAAGAGTTTGTCCAGGATTGTCCTTTGCTACAAAAAGGATTGGGCCACCTTGCTGCACTTTATTTACTTTTGTTACTTCTTGCTCGTTACAAATTATCTTATCACAAAACTATCTGTTACCACTTATTTCAGTACTTGCAGAGAATACCTTGCTAAAAACCGTTTATCATTTCCTTCTGCTCCTCGTTGCGTTCGACACTCTTACTTATCGAAAGGACTACGATAGATCCCCTATACTTGTGGGTCATCACAAGGTATCAATCCAGTAGGAGGCTATGCGCGAGTCCCTCGTACCTACACAAAAACAATAGCTCAATGCAACCAACGCGCTTAGGGGTTGTCAATCCCTTCACGGTCACTTACGAAAGTGAGATCAAATAGAGATGATAAATAATATTTTTGGTATTTTTGGTATAGAGAAGCAAAGTAAAACGTAAAAGGCAAAGTAAAAGCAAAGCAATAATAAAGTGATGGAGATTGATATGATACGAAAGAGACCCGGGGGCCATAGGTTTCACTAGTGGCTTCTCTCAAGAGCATAAGTATTCTATGATGGGTGAACAAATTACTGTTGAGCAATTGACAGAATTGGGCATAGTTATGAGAATATCTAGGTATGATCATGTATATAAGCATCACGTCCAAGACAAGTAGACTGACTCTTGCCTGCATCTACTACTATTACTCCACTCATCGACCGCTATCCAGCATGCATCTAGAGTATTAAGTTAAAAACAGAGTAACGCCTTAAGCAAGATGACATGATGTAGAGGTATAGTTTCATGCAATATGATAAAAACCCCATCTTGTTATCCTCGATGGAAACAATACAATACGTGCCTTGCTGCCCCTTGTGTAACTGGGAAAGGACACCGCAAGATCGAACCCAAAGCTAAGCACTTCTCCCATGGCAAGAACAACCAATCTAGTAGGCAAAACCAAACTGATAATTCGAAGAGACTTGCAAAGATAACCAATAATACATAAAAGAATTCAGAGAAGATTCAAATATTATTCATAGATAGACTTGATCATAAACCCACAATTCATCGGTCTCAACAAACACACCGCAAAAGGAAGATTACATCGAATAGATCTCCACAAGAGAGGGGGAGAACATTGTATTGAGATCCAAAAAGAGAGAAGAAGCCATCTAGCTACTAACTATGGACCCGTAGGTCTGAAGTAAACTACTCACACTTCATCGGAGGGGCTTGGATGATGATGTAGAAGCCCTCCGTGATCGATGCCCCCTCCGGCGGAGCTCTGGAACAGGCCCCAAGATGGGATCTCATGGACACAGAAAGTTGCGGTGCTAGAATTAGGTTTTTGGCTCCGTCCCCGATCGTTTGGGGGTACGTAGGTATATATAGGAGGAAGGCGTACGTCGATGGAGCTTCAAGGGGCCCACGAGGCAGGGGGCGCGCCCTAGGGGGGCGCCCTCCACCCTCGTGACCGCCTCGTGGCTATCTTGACGGAGGGTCCAAGTCTCCTGGATCTTATATGATGAGAAAATCACGTTTCCGAAGGTTTCATTCCGTTTGGACTCCGTTTGATATTTTGTTTCTCCGAAACACTGAAATAGACAAAAAAATAGCAATTCTGGGCTGGGCCTCCGGTTAATACATTAGTCCCAAAAATAATATAAAAGTGGAAAATAAAGCCCAATATAGTCCAAAATAGTAGATAATATAACATGGAGCAATAAAAAATTATAGATACGTTGGAGACGTATCAAGCATCCCCAAGCTTAATTCCTGCTCGTCCTCGAGTAGGTAAATGATAAAAAGAGAATTTTTGATGCGGAGTGCTACTTGGCATAATTTTAATGTAATTCTTCTTAATTGTAGTATGAATATTCAGATCCGAAAGATTCGAGACAAAAGTTCATATTGACATAAAAATGATAATACTTCAAGCATACTAACTAAGCAATTATGTCTTCTCAAAATAACATGGCCAAAGAAAGTTCATCCCTACAAAATCATATAGTTTAGTCATGTTTCATTTTTGTCACACAAGAATGCTCCCATCATGCACGACCCCGATGACAAGCCAAGAAATTGTTTCATACTTTAGTAATCTCAAACCTATAAACTTTCACGCAATATATGAGCGCGAGCCATGGACATAGCACTACGGGTGGAATAGAATATAATGAAGGGGGTTATGTGGAGAAGACAAAAAGGAGAAAGTCTCACATCAACGAGGCTAATCAATGGGCTATGGAGATGCCCACCGATTGATGTTAATGCAAGGAGTAGGGATTGCCATGCAACAGATGCACTAGAGCTATAAATGTATGAAAGCTCAACAAAAGAAACTAGTGGGTGTGCATCCAACTTGCTTGCTCACAAGACCTAGGGCACTTGAGGAGGCCCATTGTTGGAATATACAAGCCAAGTTCTATAATGAAAAATTCCCACTAGTATATGAAAGTGATAACATGAGAGACTCTCTACCAAAAAGATCATGGTGCTACTTTGAAGCACAAGTGTGGTAAAAGGATAGTAACATTGTCCCTTTTCTCTTTTTCTCTCATTTTTGGGCCTTTTCTTTTTTTATGGCCTTTCTTTTTTGGGGCCTTCTCTTTTTTATGGCATTTCTTTTTTTTATTCCTCACTTGGGACAATGCTCTAATAATGATGCTCATCACACTTCTATTTATTTACAACTCAATGATTACAACTCGATACTAGAACAAAGATGACTCTATATGAATGCCTCTGGCGGTGTACCGGGATATGCAATGAACCAAGAGTGACATGTATGAAAGAATTATGAACGGTGGATTTGCCACAAAATACTATGTCAACTACATGATCATGCTAAGCAATATGACAATGATGAATGTGTCATGATGAACGGAATGATGGAAAGTTGCATGGCAATATATCTCGGAATGGCTATGGAAATGCCATAACAGGTAGGTATGGTGGCTGTTTTGAGGAAGATATAAGGAGGTTTATGTGTGAAAGAGCGTATCATATCACGGGGTTTGGATGCACCGGCGAAGTTTGCGCCAACTCTCAATGTGAGAAAGGGCAATGCACGGTACCGAAGAGGCTAGCAAGGATGGAAGGGTGAGAGTGCGTATAATCCATGGACTCAACATTAGTCATAAAGAACTCACATACTTATTGCAAAAATCTACAAGTCATCAAAAACCTCGGCACTACGCGCATGCTCCTAGGGGGATAGATTGGTAGGAAAAGACCATCGCTCGTCCCCGACCGCCACTCATAAGGAAGACAATCAAATAACACCTCATGTTTCAAATTTGTTGCATAACGTTTACCATACGTGCAATGCTACGGGACTTGCAAACCTCAACACAAGTATTTCTCAATTTCACAACTACTCAACTAGCACGACTTTGATATTATTACCTCCATATCTCAAAACAATCATCAAGCATCAAACTTTTCTTAGTATTCAACACACTCATAAGAAAGTTTTATTATTAATCTTGCATACCAAGCATATTAGGATTTTAAGCAAATTACCATGATATTAAGACTCTCAAAATAATCTAAGTGAAGCATGAGAGATCAATAGTTTCTATAAAACGAATTCACCACCGTGCTCTAGAAGATATAAGTGAAGCACTAGAGCAAAACTATAAAGCTCAAAAGATATAAGTGAAGCACATAGAGTATTCTATCAAATTCAAAATTATGTATGGCTCTCTCAAAAGGTGTGTACAGCAAGGATGATTGTGGTAGACTAACAAGCAAAGACTCAAATCATAAAATACGCTCCAAGAAAAACACATATCATGTGGTGAATAAAAATATAGCTCCAAGTAAAGTTACCGATAGAAGTAGACGAAAGAGGGGATGCCTTCCGGGGCATCCCCAAGCTTTGGCTTTTAGGTGTCCTTAGATTATCTTGGGGGTGCCATGGGCATCCCCAATCTTAGGCTCTTGCCACTCCTTGTTCCATAATCCATCAAATCTTTACCCAAAACTTGAAAACTTCACAACACAAAACTTAAAGTAAAAAATCTCGTGAGCTCCGTTAGCGAAAGAAAACAAAAGACCACTTCAAGGTACTATAATGAACTCATTCTTTATTTATATTGGCGTTAAACCTACTGTATTCCAACTTCTCTATGGATTATAAACTATTTTACTAGCCATAGATTCATCAAAATAAGCAAACAACACACGAAAAACAGAATCTGTCAAAAACAGAACAGTCTGTAGTAATCTGTAGCTAGCGCAAGATCTGGAATCCCAAAAATTCTAAAATAAATTGATGGACGTGAGGAATTTATCTATTAATCATCTGAAAAAATAATTAACTAAATTTCACTTTCCAAATAAAAATGACAGCAGTTCTCGTGAGCGCTAGAGTTTCTGTTTTTTACAGCAAGTTCAACAAGACTTTCCCCAAGTCTTCCCAACGGTTCTACTTGGCACAAACACTAATTAAACACAAAAAAACACAACCAAAACAGAGGCTAAATAATTTATTTATTACTAAACAGGAGCAAAAAGCAAGGAATAAAAATAAAATTGGGTTGCCTCTCAACAAGCGTTATCGTTTAACATCCCTAGCTAGGCATAACAAGCAAGAATAGATCTAGGTATTGCCATCTTTGGTAGGCAATCCATAAGTGGATCTCATGATAGATTCATATGGTAATTTTATTTTATTTCTATGGAAGTGTTCCATGCCCTTTTTTAATGGAAATTGAAATCTAATATTCCCTTCCTTCATATCAATAATTTCACCAACCGTTCTAAGGAAAGATCTACCGAGAATAATAGGGCAAGAAGGATTGCAATCTATATCAAGAACGATAAAATCTACGGGCACATAATTCCTATTTGCAACAATAAGAACATCATTAATTATTCCCATAGGTTTCTTAATAGTGGAATCCGCAAGATGCAAGTTTAGAGAGCAATCATCAAAATCACGGAAATCTAGCAAATCACACAAAGTTTTGGGAATAGTAGAGACACTAGTACCCAAATCACACAAAGCATAAAACTCATAATCTTTAATTTTAATTTTAATAGTAGGTTCCCACTCACCATAAAGTTTTCTAGGTATAGAAACTTTCAACTCAAGTTTTTCTTCATAAGATTGCATCAAGGCATCAACGATATGTTCGGTAAAGGCTTTATTTTGACTATAAGCATGAGGAGATTTTAGCAAGGATTGCAACAAGGAAATACAATCAATTAAAGAGCAATTTTCATAATTAAATTCCTTGAAATCCAATATAGTGGGTTTAGCATCATCTAGGGTTTTATTTCTTTTAATACCACTTTTATCAATTTCACCATCAAGATATAATACTCCGAATTTTTAAAACGCCTTCTAGGTAAAGGTGGATCATATTCAGTCCCATCATTATCAAGATTAATATTGAAAAACAAAGATTTAATAGGGGACACATCAATAACTTTTAGATCTTCATTTTTATTTTCATAGGAATCCGGTTTAGCGGCCATCTTATTGACTAAGGTAGCTTGCATATCCGAAATTTCAGCAGTTAATTTTTCAAGACGAGCAATTTGGGATCTTATACCATCAAATTCTTTAGACATATCATCGAGCTCTTTATTCATATAACTCATAAAATTTTTTTGTTCCTTAAGCTCATTTCTAAAGAAATTATTATGCTCAAATTGCAAAACCATAAATTTCCTGATGTTGTTTTCGATCTCCTCTAACCTTTTAAGGTGAAGATCACCGAATCTAGGAAGAGCCATCGCGACAAACAAGCAATCCAACATACGAGCAAACAAAAAGCAAATGGGCAAAATGAGGTAAATAGAGAGGGAGGAAGGATAGAGAGAGAGGGCGAATAAAACGGCAAGGGTGAAGTGGGGGAGAGGAAAACGAGAGGCAAATGGCAAATAATGTAATGCATGAGATAGGGATTGTGATGGGTACTTGGTATGTTGACTTTTGCGCAGACTCCCCGGCAACGGCACCAGAAATTCTTCTTGCTACCTCTTGAGCACTGCGTTGGATCTCCCCGAAGAGGAGAGGATGATGCAGCAAAGTAGTGTAAGTATTTCCCTCAGTTTTTGAGAACCAAGGTATCAATCCAGTAGGAGGCTATGCGCGAGTCCCTCGTACCTACACAAAAACAATAGCTCAACACAACCAACGTGCTTAGGGGTTGTCAATTCCTTCATGGTCACTTACGAAAGTGAGATCTGATAGAGATGATAAATAATATTTTTGGTATTTTTGGTATAGAGATGCAAAGTAAAAAGTAAAAGGCAAAGTAAAAGCAAAGCAATAATAAAGTGATGGAGATTGATATGATAAGAAAGAGACCCGGGGGCCATAGGTTTCACTAGTGGCTTATCTCAAGAGCATAAGTATTCTACGGTGGGTGAACAAATTACTGTTGAGCAATTGACAGAATTGAGCATAGTTATGAGAATATCTAGGTATGATCATGTATATAGGCATCATGTCTGAGACAAGTAGACCGACTCTTGCCTGCATCTACTACTATTAATCCACTCATCGACCGCTATCCAGCATGCATCTAGACTATTAAGTTAAAAACAGAGTAACGCCTTAAGCAAGATGACATGATGTAGAGGGATAGTTTCATGCAATATGATAAAAAAAACCATCTTGTTATCCTTGATGGCAACAATATAATACGTGCCTTGCTGCCCCTTGTGTCACTGGGAAAGGACACCGCAAGATCGAGCCCAAAGCTAAGCACTTCTCCCATGGCAAGTACAACCAATCTAGTAGGCCAAACCAAACTAATAATTCGAAGAGACTTGCAAAGATAACCAATCATACATAAAAGAATTCAGAGAAGATTCAAATATTATTCATAGATAGACTTGATCATAAACCCACAATTCATCGGTCTCAACAAACACACCGCAAAAATAAGATTACGTCGAAAAGATCTCCACAAGAGAGGGGGAGAACATTGTATTGAGATCCAAAAAGAGAGAAGAAGCCATCTAGCTACTAACTATGGACCCATAGGTCTAAAGTAAACTACTCACACTTCATCGGAGGGGCTTGGATGATGATGTAGAAGCCCTCCGTGATCGATGCCCCCTCCGGCGGAGCTCTGGAACAGGCCCCAAGATGGGATCTCATGGACACAGAAAGTTGCGGTGCTAGAATTAGGTTTTTGGCTCCGTCCCCGATCGTTTGGGGGTACGTAGGTATATATAGGAGGAAGGCGTACGTCGGTGGAGCTTCAAGGGGCCCACGAGGCAGGGGGCGCGCCCTAGGGGGGCGCCCTCCACCCTCGTGACCGCCTCGTGGCTATCTTGACGGAGGGTCCAAGTCTCCTGGATCTTATGTGATGAGAAAATCTCCGTTTGATATTCGTTTCTCTGAAACACTTAAATAGTCAAAAAAACAGCAATTCTGGGCCGGGCCTCCGATTAATAGGTTAGTCCCAAAAATAATATAAAAGTGGAAAATAAAGCCCAATATAGTCCAAAACAGTAGATAATATAGCATGGAGCAATCAAAAATTATAGATATGTTGGAGACGTATCAGATAACAATGTCCTAAGCAATCCGGATAAAAGTTAGCTGGAATGGACATGTTTAACTAAATCTAAATGCATATATACTTTGAGGGGGAGTTCAATCCATACAGCTGCATTGTTGCTATTTTTTAAAATTCTCAGCTATATGGAAATTGATATTCTTTTCAGGTCTCAGTGCTGATATAAAAACAACAGTTACAAAGACCTGAAAATTTAATCATACAATAAATATGTGACCAGCATGCAGTTCTAATTTTAATTTGGTAGAGATTATTAGTTTTAGTTTGCAAGAAATATACTTATATGGGTTTTGCAAAATTCTTTCCAAGCTTATGGGGTCGTGAATCTCATGGACGAGGGCCTCACCGCTTCCGAACCCAGCCCATCCGTCTCCAAGCGGGCTCAGTTTATGGTGCCGCACGCATCCAGTAGCTCAGGTGCTGACCCTGAGATGGAGATCCGAGCACTAGAATCAATGGCCAGCGGAGTCTACCCGTTGTGATGGGCGGAGGCGCTCAGCTGCCTCGCTGCGGTCCTCAAGAAGGCGAATGCTGGCGGCGGGGTTGTGGAGTGTTGCTATGCTTGCACGGAGAAATTGCTTAGGGACGAGGATGAGGGTATCAGGTTGGCAGCTGTGCGATTGGTGAGATTTTATCATTTATGGGTACTTATTTTTTCTTTTGTGCTGTTGTGTGCTTTTGAGAGTTACATATGAGGAATTGAGGAGATCTCCTATCTTCGGTGGATAGGTTGGCCTTTGTGCGGAGAAGTTTGCCATGAGAGAGGAGTTGGTTGGTGATGGTGACCAAATGGACTGGGTTATCCTACATGTATGGTTTGCACTTCGCGCTGGATTTGGTGTTCATGAACGGTTGGATCAACTAGCTGAGTGTGGGCCTACTGTTAATGTGATACCGACATTTTTATTTAGCCTAATACTTCTGTTTCTATATGTCAATTCCAGGCTACTAAAGTTTGGAATGAATAGTTACACGACATGACCATTACTGTTACTGGGAGCGATGTTCTTGTTTTTTACTTAGAAGAATTGTATTTTCGGCAATTTACCCTTCTGTTCTTATCACCAGAAATCCATTTGACAAGGTGAAAGTACTCATGGCAAATGAGATTTACTACTGAAACATGCGGTTTGTGATGCACACGATAAGAAAGATGCATCTAATCATGCTTGTGCATTTAATATTTGTATATTACAAGTTTTACTCCACTGACCACTGTAATGATAATTGCTTTGTTTCCCCTTTGGACTTCTCAATTCAGCTTAGCTCCATGGCTAGGGACATGTGTACAGAAGTAAGAATTGAAGCATTCGACACACTTGCCAAAATCCAGAGAGTATATGAAGGTGTTTTGCTTCAGTCGCTGTCTAAGAAGATCATAAAAACTGACACTGGGAGTGCCTCTAGCATCAAAGGGAAAAAACTACCACCTAAATTATCATTCCCCTGTGCTGCTGGCATATTTGCGCATGGGGTTGAAGATGAATTCTATCCGGTCAGGTCATTCTCTTATACCACATAATTCCCCTTAATGTCCCGTGTCTTTTGTTTATTGTTCTATATGTTCTCCCTACAGGTCCGAACAGTTCCATGTAAAACGATGGGAGCTCTTGCAAAGCTTTCAAATCAATATGCACAGAAGGCCTTGGACTTGTTGATGGACATGATGAA
Organism: Triticum dicoccoides; assembly: GCF_002162155.2. Classification (NCBI taxonomy): domain Eukaryota; kingdom Viridiplantae; phylum Streptophyta; class Magnoliopsida; order Poales; family Poaceae; genus Triticum; species Triticum dicoccoides. Next base: position 478,697,110 of record NC_041390.1, on the reverse strand, counting down.
TGAGATACAGAAGCAGTTAGACTGCAAACTTTGTAGACACTGTTTGATATGGCAACATATGGATGTTTGAGCATGCAGGAGAAGCACATGCACATGGTACTAATTATCAATATAATGTATCTCGTGTAAGCTAGATGTATGAATTGGTTCTTTGTTTGTAATTAACTGTGCTAGATGCTAAATTTGGTAACCTTATGCCTCCTGTTTCTTTTGCAGTTCCTTGGCGTATTGATGGATGCCAATGTCGTAGTTTGAAATGCAGCACGCAAGATCCTAGGGCCAGTGAATCTGCCTAAACTTCGAATGTTTAAATCTGCACTTGATGGTCTCATTGCAGGTCTGGAGAAAAATCTGGAGGTATGTTAGTGCAGAACAATCACCATGCTTCACAATTATCTCTCCCTTGCTATTCTGATCTTTGCTTGAACATTTTCTAGATGAATTATTCGTGTAGTCAATGTAACACGGAGCCTCGGTTATCCTGCTAAATGTTAATATGAGTTTCAGTCAGCATATAGAATATTGCTTACTCTATAATTGCTTCAGTTTTGTTGTAACTGACTCTTTTCTTCGATGTTGCGACCATATTTATTATATGCAGGATCAAGATATATATGGCGTTCTGTTTTCCATTGGCAAGAATCATGGGAGCTTTTCAGCCAATATAGCCAAACATTTAGCCAAAGAGGTGTTTCTCCATTGCTTACTTCCAATTTTGTCTACATGCTAATGTTCTATATAAAATGTATGTTTTCACTTTCAGTATTGCTGCTGCACTGATTCTTTCTGTTTGCATGGTTCTTTCAAGTTCGGTATATACTAGAAAGGAGGTACCATCTCAAGTTCGGTAGGGTGTACCCATGTTCTTATTTTCTGTCAGTCCTATGGAATTTGAGAATATTCCAAGCTATCAACCTTAAATAATAATAATGAATGCATCTATTTGCAGGCTGCTATGTAATTTGTAATGATGAAGCCTACTCAATCCCAACTGTAGATTTATTTTTAGGCAAGTAATTCTTTAAGGATTTGTTTCATATTTATAGTTTGATTTAGGACAACTGAATCTGGATGGCAAAGAGCATATTTAATTTATATATATATATATATTTAGAAGATCATATTAATATACATTATCCTTGTGAGCCAAATGTTTGAAGCCCTGTGTAATACCTATCCTATAAGATACACCTGATTATGTGAGCTTACCCTACCGCCAAGGTGGTGTTTTTTCTCATCATAGAAACTTTGCCGCCCCTACCGCCATGAGCTCTGGCGGTAGGATCCAGCAACCTACCGCCACAGGCTCTGGGGGTAGGGTTTGAGCCTACCGCCAAGGGGTTGATTTTTTCCGTCACAGAAACTATGCCCCCCTACCGCCATGGGCTCTGCCGCTAGGGTCCAGCAACCTACCGCCAGGGTGTGTGGCGGTAGGTTTAAAAACAAAGGACTTCCTCTATTCTATCCGTCATCTCAACACAATAGCTTATAAATAAAAATCATCACATAGATTGCTGACAAATAACACAAATTGCTGACAAACTAAAGTTCTCACGACACCTTGCAAACATCTCCACACCAAATTCAATACAAATGGAAAATTCATTCACGACAAGTTCACGAGACATGGCTTCATGCCTTAGTACTACATAGTTCATGATAAATTTGGTATGGCTTCATCCGGTTACATGATGAGTGGACCGAAGCGAATGCTTTACTGAGTCATACGGGGCCATTTCCCCTTCTTGTCACGTGCCTCATCCTCCTCTTGTGCCGTGTGATCCTTTGCAAGCTTTCTTGTCCTCTCCTCATTAGCAAGCTTCGTTTGGCGTGCCCTCTCCTCCTCGCGTTACTTCCGCTTCATCCTCTCTTTCTGACGATGCTCTTCCACCAAGCCTATTTGAAACCTTTCTTCGAACAGCCGCTGGCGCCTAAGACAATCTTCATATTGGTCCTTTTGAACATCTTTTGGCACTTCATGATCTATCCAGGTGAAGTACTTGCATTGAGGAGGCGGTGAGTGCATATAAAATGGATCTATCTATGAATAATATTTGAATCTTCTCTGAATTCTTTTATGTATGATTGGTTATTGATACGTCTCCGTCATATCTATAATTTTTTATTGTTCCATGCCAAAATTATTCAACTTTCATATACTTTTGGCAACTTTTTATACTATTTTTGGGACTAACATATTGATCCAGTGCCCAGTGCCAGTTCCTGTTTGTTGCATGTTTTTTTGTTTCGCAGAATATCCATATCAAACGGAGTCCAAATGGAATAAAAATTGACGGAGATTTTTTTGGAGTATATATGATTTTTGGGAAGAAGAATCCACGCGAGACGATGCTCGAGGGGCCCACAAGGTAGGGGGCGCGCCCTGGAGAGGCAGGCGCGCCCCTGACCCTCGTGGCTACCCCATAAGGCGGTTGATGCCCTTCTTTCGCCGCAAGAAAGCTAATTTACGGATAGAGATCGTGTCAAAATTTCAGCCCAATCGGAGTTACGGATCTCCGGGAATATAAGAAACGGTGAAAGGGAAGAATCTGAGAACGCAGAAACAGAGAGAGACAGAGAGACAGATCCAATCTCAGAGGGGCTCTCACCCCTCCCATGCCATGGAGGCCATGGACCAGAGGGGAAACCCTTCTCCCATCTAGGGAGGAGGTCAAGGAAGAAGAAGGAGGGGGGCTCTCTCTCCCCCTCGCTTCCGGTGGCACCGGAGTGCCACCGGGGGCCATTATCATCACCGTGATCTACACCAACACCTCCGCCATCTTCACCAACATCTCCATCACCTTCCCCCCTCTATCTACAGCGGTCCACTCTCCCGCAACCCGATGTACCCTCTACTTGGACATGGTGCTTTATGCTTCATATTATTATCCAATGATGTGTTGCCATCCTATGATGTCTGAGTAGATTTTCGTTGTCCTATCGGTGGTTGATGAATTGCTATGATTGATTTAATTTGCTTGTGGTTATGTTGCTGTCCTTTGGTGCCCATCATATGATTGCGCGCGTGGATCACACCCTAGGGTTAGTTGTATGTTGATAGGACTATGTATTGGAGGGCAAGAGTGACAGAAGCTTCAACCTAGCATAGAAATTGATGCATACGGGATTGAAGGGGGACCAATATATCTTAATGCTATGGTTGGGTTTTACCTTAATGAACGTTAGTAGTTGCGGATGCTTGCTAATAGTTCCAATCATAAGTGCATAGAATTCCAAGTCAGGGATGACATGCTAGCAGTGGCCTCTCCCACATAATACTTGCTATCGGTCTAGTAAAGTAGTCAATTGCTTAGGGGCAATTTCGCAACTCCTACCACCACTTTTCCACACTTGCTATATTTACTTTATTGTTTCTTAATCTAAACAGCCCCTACTTTTTATTTACGTAATCTTTATTATCTTGCAAACCTATCCAACAACACCTACAAAGTACTTCTAGTTTCATACTTGTTCTAGGTAAAGCGAACATCAAGCGTGTGTAGAGTTGTATCGGTGGTCGATAGAACTTGAGGGAATATTTGTTCTACCTTTAGCTCCTCATTGGATTCGACACTCTTACTTATCGAAAACTGTTGCGATCCCCTATACTTGTGGGTTATCAAGACCTTTTTCTGGCGCCGTTGCTGGGAAGCAATAGCGTGGGGTGGATATTCTCGTGTGTGCTTGTTTTCTTTATCACTAACTAATTTTTATTTGCTATTCTTAGTTTTTCTTTATCTTTAGTTATGGATATGGAACACGAAATACCAGAAAAATTAGGTGTACTTTCTGCTCATGGAGATGGGGAACCTCCTAAAACTCTCAATGCTGGTTATGTGAAAGATATTATGTACTACTTTAATAATCCTGAGAAAACCCCATTCAATTATGTAATGGGAGTAACATTGGATCAACGTGAATACTTTAGGGATTACCGCTTGACACAAAAAGGGAAATTATTATGGGATCAAATTCAAATATTGAATTGGTATGCTAGGCAACTATGCTTGAGATATGATTATACTTGTTGCTCTAGGATGAAGGCTCCACACCTTCCCTTTTCATGCAAACTTAATGATAATAAGACCTTAGCTTCTTATGCTAATGGTATATATGATTACTATGATGTGGAACAAATAGAAGAATTTGTTGCTTTTATGGGTGCTTATGAAATTGAATCTATGTTTAAAGAGTTTGAAGATTTTGATGATGCTGTTTATAGACCTGAAAATTTAGCTATCCTTAAATATTGTTATGAGAATTATGAATACAATTACGATATTAATGCACTTATTGAGAAAGTCTCCGCTGTCCAAGAAGAGACTAATATTTTGCAGGAATCTATAGAAGAAGAAGTTGATGAAACTGTGAGCTCATTGGATGAAAAAGATGAGGAGGAGAGCGAAGAACAAAAGGAGGAAGAGCGGATTGATCACCCGTGCCCACCTTCTAATGAGAGTAACTCTTCAACTCATACATTGTTTAATTCCCCTTCATGCTTACCGAAGGATGAATATTATGATAATTGCTATGATCCCATCGATTCTTTTGAAATATCCCTTTTTGATGATGCTTGCTATGCTTGTGGCCAAGATGCCAATATGAATTATGCTTATGGAGATGAACTTGCTATAGTTCCTTATGTTAAACATGAAATTGTTGCTATTGCACCCACACATGATATTCCTATTATCTTTCTGAATTCTCCAAACTACACTATATCGGAGAAGTTTGCTCTTATTAAGGAATATATTGATGGGTTGCCTTTTACCGTTGCACATGATGATTTTGATGAATATAATATGCATGTGCTTGCTGCTCCTACTTGCAATTATTATGAGAGAGGAACTATATCTCCACCTCTCTATGTTTCCAATATGATAAAGTTGCAAGAAACTGTTTATACTATGCATTGGCCTTTACTTTGTGTGCATGAATTGTTCTTTTATGACATGGCGATGCATAGGAAGAGAGTTAGACTTCGTTATTGCATGATATATGTTACTTTGTGCTCACTACTAAATTATAAATCATTATTAATTAAAATTGGCTTTGATATACCTTGGGATCCGGGTGGATTCATTACTTGAGCACTATATGCCTAGCTTAATGGCTTTAAAGAAAGCGCTGCCAGGGAGACAACCCGGAAGTTTTAGAGAGTCATTTATTTCTGTTGAGTGCTTTTATATAGTTTAAAAACAACAAAAATAAAGAGGGGAACCCAAAACGTTTTCAAAAAGGAAAGCGAAAGTGAGAAAGACAAGCATTGTTGAAGTGGGAGCTAGCCTTGAACTTTGTTCATGCTCACAGAAACTTTGTGAATCTTGATTACAGAAACTTTTCAACAAAAATAATTATCCCCTTGTACAATCCCATTGTATTATAAAAATAATGTGCCAAGGTTTGCCTTTAGGATGTTTACATTTGCTTGATGGTCTGTACGGTGCAGGACAGAAACTTTGGCTGTAGTGCGCGATTTTACATTTTTAGCTGGAACGTCAAATGGTTCTGATTCTTTTTGCACTGTCTCCCTATACAAATTGTTTATTTTTCCTAGTTTTGGTAGAATTGTTCAAGTATCAGAAGTATGGTGAATGTTCAGATTATTACAGACTGTTCTGTTGTAGACAGATTCTGTTTTTGATGCATAGTTTGCTTGTTTTGATGAAACTATCAATTTATATCAGTGGATTAAGCCATGGAAAAGTTATATTACAGTAGCTATAATGCAAAAACAAAATATGAATTGGTTTGCAATAGTACTTAGAGTAGTGATTTGCTTTATTATACTAACGGATCTTACCGAGTTTTCTGTTGAAGTTTTGTGTGGATGAAGTGTCCGATGATCGAGAAGGTCTCGATGTGATAAGAAGGAAGAGAGGAAAGAACTCAAGCTTGGGGATGCCCGAGGCACCCCAAGTAAATATTCAAGGAGACTCAAGCGTCTAAGCTTGGGGATGCCCCGGAAGGCATCCCCTCTTTCATCACCAAGTATCGGTATGTTTTCGGATTCGTTTTGTTCATGCGATACGTGCAATCTTGGAGCGTCTTTTGCATTTGGTTTTCATTTTTCTTTTATGCACCATGCTGGTATGAGATAGTCCTTGGTTGATTTATAGAATACTCTATGCACTTCACTTATATCTTTTGAGTATGGCTTTATAGAATGCTTCATGTGCTTCACTTATATCATTTGAAGTTTGGATTGTCTGTTTCTCTTTACATAGACAACCACCGTTTGTAGAATGCTCAAGAGGTAGCACACAGCCTGCACCGCAGCAGTCCAGTTCCACCATCGTTGGTAGGTCCCCTGCCAATACACCGACGAACTGGTGATCTTATATGCTTTTTATTCTACGGTTGATCTCAGTAATCACAAGGCCTATGCACATTTAGACCATGTAGCAGACAGCAATGCCCCTACATGATTAGGATTTAGGAAGGCAAAAAAATCAGTATTCTAGTCTAAAAGACCATGAAGAAACTTGTGCAGTAGATGAGTATTGATTAGTATCATTCCATGAATAAAGGGCACAGGGCCATCCTTCCATTATCCTTGCCCCATTTTGTAAAGTAAGTTAGGCGGCCACTACCGTTGAGAAGAAACATAGATATGCCCCTTACAAAACTCTATGGTAGCTCCTGTGTTTTGTAGTATTGCGCTAAATTATTTCCATCAAATGTTTGGTTAACAATGTACTAAGCAATCTGGATAAAAGTTAGCTGGAATGAACATGTGTAACTAAATCTAAATGCATATATACTTTAAGGAGGAGTTCAATCCATACAGCTGCATTGTTGCTATTTTTTAAAATTCTTAGCTATATGGAAATTGATATTCTTTTCAGGTCTCTTTGCCGATACCAGTATAACAGTTACAAAGACCTGAAAATTTAATCATACAGTAAATATGCGACCAGCATGCAGTTCTAATTTTAATTTGCTAGAAATTATTAGTTTTAGTTTGCAAGAAGTATACTGATATGGGTTTTGCAAAATTCTTTCCAAGCTTATGGTGTCGTGAATCTCATGGACGAGGGCCTGGCCGCTTCCGAACTCGGCCCGTCCGTCTCCGAGCGGGCTTGGTTTAGGGGGCCGAACGCATCCAGTAGCTCAGGTGCTGACCCTGAGATGGAGATCCGAGCAATAGTCTTGATGGCCAGCGGACTCTACCCGTTGTCACGGGTGAAGGCGCTCAGCAGCCTCGCTGCGGTCCTCAAGAAGGTGAATGCCGGCGGCGGGGTTGTGGAGTGTTGCTACGCTTGCGCGGAGAAATTGCTGAGGGGCGAGGACGAGGGTATGAGGTTGGCAGCTGTGCGATTGGTGAGATTTTGTCATTTATGGGTACTTATGTTTTCTTTTGTGCTATTGTATGCTTTTGAGATTTACATATGAGGAATTGAGGAGATCTCCTGTCTTCGGTGGATAGGTTGGCCTTTGTGCGGAGAAGTTTGCCATGAGAGAGGAGTTGGGTGGTGATGGTGACCAAATGGACTGGGTTATCCTACATGTATGGTTTGCACTTCGCGCTGGATTCGGTGTTCATGAACGGTAGGATCAACTAGTTGAGTGTGGGCCTAGTTTTAATTGTATACCGACATTTTTATTTAGCCTAATACTTCTGTTTCTATATGTCAATTCCAGGCTAGTATAGTTTGGAATGAATAGTTATACGACATGCCCATAACTGATACTGGGAGCGATGTTCTTGTTTTTTACTTAGAAGACCTGTATTTTCGGCAATTTACCTTTCTGTTCTTATCACCAGAAATCATTTTGACAAGGTGAAAGTACTCATGGTGAGTGAGATTTACTACTAAAACATGCAGTTTGTGATGCACACAATAAGAAAGATGCATCTAATCATGCTTGTGCATTTAATATTTGTAACTTACAAGTTTTACTCCACTGACCACAGTAATGATAACTGCTTTGTTTCCCCTTTGGACTTATCTATTCAGCTTAGCTCCATGGCCAGGGACATGTGTACAGAAGTAAGAATTGAAGCATTCAACGCACTTGCCAAAATCCAGAGAGTATTTGAAGGTGTTTTGCTTCAGTCGCTGTCTAAGAAGATCGTAAAAACTGACACTGGGAGTGCCTCTAGCATCAAAGGGAAAGACTACAACCTAAATTATCATTCCCCAGTGCTGCTTGCATATTTGCGCATGGGGTTGAAGATGAATTCTATCACGTTAGGTCATTCTCTTATACCACATAATTCCCCTTAATGTCCCGTGTCTTTTGTTTATTGTTCTATATGTTCTCCCTACAGGTCCGAACAGTTCCATGTAAAACGCTGGGAGCTCTTGCAAAGCTTTCAAATCAATATGCACAGAAGGCCTTGGACTTGTTGATGGACATGATGAATGAGATACAGAAGCAGTTAGACTGCAAACTTTGTAGACACTGTTTGATATGGCAACATATGGATGTTTGAGCATGCTGGAGAAGCACATGCACATGGTACTAATTATCAATATAATGTATCTCGTGTAAGCTAGATGTATGAATTGGTTCTTTATTTGTAATTAACTGTGCTAGATGCTAAATTTGGTAACCTTATGCCTCCTGTTGCTTTTGCAGTTGCTTGGCATATTGATGGATGCCAATGTCGTAGTTCGAAATGCAGCACGCAAGATCCTAGGGCCAGTGAATCTGCCTAAACTTCGAATGTTTAAATCTGCACTTGATGGTCTCATTGCAGGTCTGGAGAAAAATCTGGAGGTATGTTAGTGCAGAACAATCACCATGCTTCACAATTATCTCTCCCATGCTATTCTGATCTTTGCTTGAACATTTTCTAGATGAATTATTCGTGTAGTCAATGTAACACGGAGCCTCGGTTATCCCGCTAAATGTTAATATGAGTTTCATTCAGCGTATAGAATATTGCTTACTCTATAATTGCTTCAGTTTTGTTGTAACTGACACTTTTCTTCGATGTTGCGACCATATTTATTATATGCAGGATCAAGATATATATGGCGTTCTGTTTTCCATTGGCAAGAATCATAGGAGCTTTTCAGCCAATATAGCCAAACATTTAGCCAAAGAGGTGTTTCTCCATTGCTTACTTCCAATTTTGTCTACATGCTAATGTTCTATATAAAATGTATGTTTTCACTTTCAGTATTGCTGCTGCACTGATTCTTTATGTTTGCGCGGTTCTTTCAAGTTCGGTATATACTAGAAAGGAGGTACCATCTCAAGTTCGGTAGGGTTTACCCATGCTCTTATTTTCTGTCAGTCCTATGGAATTTGAGAATATTCCAAGCTATCAACCTTAAATAATAATAATGAATGCATCTATTTGCAGGCTGCTATGTAATTTGTAATGATGAAGCCAACTCAACCCCAACTGTAGATTTCTTTTTAGCCAAGTAATACTTTAAGGATTTGTTGCATATTTATAGTTTGATTTAGGACAACTGAATCTGGATGGCAAAGAGCATATTTAATTTATATATATATTTAGAAGATCATATTAATATACATTATCCTTGTGAGCCAAATGTTTGAAGCCCTGTGTAATACCTATCCTATAAGATACACCTGATTATGTGAGCTTACCCTACCGCCAAGGTGGTGTTTTTTCTCGTCACGGAAACTCTGTCGCCCCCTACCGTCATGTGCTTTGGCGGTAGGATCCAGCAACCTACCGCCATAGGCTCTGGCGGTAGGGTATGAGCCTACCGCCAAGGGGTTGATTTTTTCCGTCACAGAAACTATGCCCCCTACCGCCATGGGCTCTGGCGCTAGGGTCCAGCAACCTACCGCCATGGTATGTGGCGGTAGGTTTAAAAACAGAGGCCTTCCTCTGTTCTATCCATCATCTCAGCACAACAGTTTATAAATAAAAATCATCACATAGATTGCTGACAAATCACACAAATTGCTGACAAACTAAATTTCTCACGACACCTTGCAAACATATCCACACCAAATTCAATACAAATGACAAATTCATTCACAACAAGTTCACGACACATGGCTTCATGCCTTAGTACTACATAGTTCATAATAAATTTGGCATGGCTTCATCCGGTTACATGACGAGTCCACCGAAGCGAATGCTTTACTGAGTCATACAGGGCCATTTCCCCTTCTTGTCACGTGCCCCATCCTCCTCTTGTGCCTTGCGAGCCTTTGCAAGCTTTCTTGTCCTTTCCTCACGAGCAAGCTTCATTTGGTGTGCCCTCTCCTCCTCGCGTTACTTCCGCTCCATCCTCTCTTTCTGACGACACTCTTCCTCCAAGCCTCTTTGAAACCTTTCTTCGAACAGCCGCTGGTGCCTAAGATAATTTTCATATTGGTCCTTTTGGACATCTTTTGGCACTTCATGATCTATCCAGGTGAAGTACTTGCATAGAGGAGGCAGTGAGTGCATATAAAATGGATGTTAGTGTTGGCACACATTTTGGAGTAACATGTTACTTCTCTAGCATACCGGTGGAAGGTCATAGGCGTTAGTTGGTAGGTCATAGGCATTAGGGCCCACAAACCAGCCCCTTATCCACCACCCAGGACCCTACCGCCACAGTGCTGGCGGTAGGCTTCAGTACCCTACCGCCAGAGCCCATGGCGGTAGGTCCTTTTCCATGTCAGCACGAGCCGACGGCCGTTAGTCGCCGTCAAGGGACCTACCGCCAGAGCCCACGGCGGTAGGACGTGCAAACCTACCGCCACCCCCTGGTGGTAGGCAAAAGGGTTAGATCTCGAAATATTTCCAAAGGGGAGCCGAAAGCCAGCGTGCGGCGGATTTGCAGAAGCCATCCCTACTCGTCCGTCCTCCTGCTATCTCCTGCCGTCTTGCGCCGCGCCTGCTCCCCGCCTGCGCATCCTGTATCGCGGCCATCTCCTCCCTCTCCGCACTCTGCGGGCGTCTTGTCCTCTGCCGCAGCCCTCTCGAGATCCCCTCTGCCGCCGCAGCCCTGCCCTATTCCTCGCGGACTCCTGCTCCTCTACGCCGCCTATTGCCAGGTTCTGCCCGCCCCCTCCCGGCCCACCCCTCCACGGCCTACCTGCAGCATGCTGTCGGTCGTTCTCGCATGGAGTAGGCACAAGGGGCACCACCGCCCGCACCACGGCAGTCCAGTTCCACCACCGCTGGTAGGTCCTCTGCCAATACACCAACGAACTGGTGATCTTATATGCTTTTGATTATACGGTTGATCTCATTTATCACAAGGTCTATGCTCATTCAGATCATGTAGCAGGAAGCAATGCCCCTACAGTATTAGGATTTAGGAAGGCAAAAAAATCAGGATTATAGTCTAAAAGACCATGAAGAAACTTATGCAGTAGATGAGTATTGATTAGTATCATTCCATAAATAAAGGGCACAGGGCCATCCTTCCATTATCCTTGTCCCATTTTGTAAAGTAAGTTAGGCGGCCACTACCGTTGAGAAGAAACATAGATATGCCCCTTACAAAACTCTATGCTAGCTCCTGTGTTTTGTACTACTATGCTAAATTCTTTCCATCAACTGTTTGGATAACAATGTCCTAAGCAATCTGGATAAAAAGTTAGCTGGAATGAACATGTGTAACTAAATCTAAATGCATATATACTTTGAGGAGGAGTTCAATCCATACAGCTACATTGTTGCTATTTTTTAAATTCTCAGCTATATAGAAATTGATTCTTCTTTCCAAGTCTCTATGGTGATATCAGAATAACAGTTACAAAGACCTAAAAATTTAATCATACAGTAAATATGCGACCAGCATGCAGTTCTAATTTTAATTTGCTAGAGATTATTAGTTTTAGTTTGCAAGAAATATACTTATTTGGGTTTTGCAAAATTCTTTCCAAGCTTATGGGGCCGTGAATCTCATGGATGAGGGCCTCGCCGCTTCCAAACCCGGCCCGTCCGTCTCCAAGTGGGCTTGGTTTATGGGGCCGCACACATCTAGTAGCTCAGGTGCTGACCCTGAGATGGAGATCCAAGCACTAGTCTCAATGGCCACCGGACTCTACCGTTGTCACGGGCGGAGGTGCTCAGTGGCCTCGCTGTGGTTCTTAAGAAGGTGAATGTCGGCGGCGGGGTTGTGGAGTGTTGCTACACTTGCGCGGAGAAATTGCTGAGGGGCGAGGACAAGGGTATCAAGTTGGCAGCTGTGCGATTGGTGAGATTTTGTCATTTATGGGTACTTATGTTTTCTTTTGTGCTACTGTATGCTTTTGAGATTTACATATGAGGAATTGAGGAGATCTCCTGTCTTCGGTGGATAGGTTGGCCTTTGTGCGGAGAAGTTTGCCATGAGAGAGGATTTGGGTGGTGATGGTGACCAAATGGACTGGGTTATCCTACATGTATGGTTTGCACTTCGCGCTGGATTCGGTGTTCATGAACGATAGGATCAACTAGCTGAGTGTGGGCCTAGTGTTAATTGTATACCGACATTTTTATTTAGCCTAATACTTCTGTTTCTATATGTCAATTCCAGGCTAGTATAGATTGGAATGAATAGTTATACGACATGCCCATAACTGATACTGGGAGCGATGTTCTAGTTTTTTACTTAGAAGACCTGTATTTTCATCAATTTACCTTTCTGTTCTTATCACTAGAAATCCTTTTGACAAGGTGAAAGTACTCATGGTGAATGAGATTTACTACTAAAACATGCAGTTTGTGATGCACACAATAAGAAAGATGCATCTAATCATGCTTGTGCATTTAATATTTGTAACTTACAAGTTTTACTCCACTGACCACTGTAATGATAACTGCTTTGTTTCCCCTTTGGACTTCTCTATTCAGCTTAGCTCCGTGGCCAGGGACATGTGTACAGAAGTAAGAATTGAAGCATTCAACGCACTTTACAAAATCCAGAGAGTATCTGAAGGTGTTTTGCTTCAGTCGCTGTCTAAGAAGATCATAAAAACTGACACTGGGAGTGCCTCTAGCATCAAAGGGAAAAAACTACAACCTAAATTATCATTCCCTAGTGCTGCTTGCATATTTGCGCATGGGGTTGAAGATGAATTCTATCACGTCAGGTCATTCTCTTATACCACATAATTCCCCTTAACGTCCCGTGTCTTTTGTTTATTGTTCTATATGTTCTCCCTACAGGTCCGAACAGTTGCATGTAAAACGTTGGGAGCTCTTGCAAAGCTTTCAAACCAATATGCACAGAAGGCCTTGGACTTGTTGATGGACATGATGAATGATGATACGGAAGCAGTTAGACTGCAAACTTTGCAGGCACTGTTTGATATGGCAACATATGGATGTTTGAGCATGCAGGAGAAGCACATGCACATGGTACTAATTATTAATATAATGTATCTCGTGTAAGCTAGATGTATGAATTGGTTCTTTATTTGTAATTAACTGTGCTAGATGCTAAATTTGGTAACCTTATGCCTCCTATTGCTTTTGCAGTTCCTTGGCATATTGATGGATGCCAATGTTGTAGTTCGAAATGCAGCACGCAAGATCCTAGGGCCAGTGAATCTGCCTAAACTTCAAATGTTTAAATCTGCACTTGATGGTCTCATTGCAGGTCCGAAGAAAAATCCGGAGGTATGTTAGTGCAGAACAATCACCATGCTTCACAATTATCTCTCCCTTGCTATTCTGATCTTTGCTTGAACATTTTCTAGATGAATTATCCGTGTAGTCAATGTAACACGGAGCCTTAATTATCCTGCTAAATGTTAATTTGAGTTTTATTCATCGTATAGAATATTGCTTACTTTATAATTATTTGAGGCTTTGAGCCCATGACTTCAATTTTGTGGTAACTGACTCTTTTCTTCTATGTGGCGACCGTATTTATTATATGCAGGATCAAGATATATATGGCGTTCTGTTTTCCATTGGCAAGAATCATGGGAGCTTTTCAGCCAATATAGCCAAACATTTAGCCAAAGAGGTGTTTCTCCATTGCTTACTTCCAATTTTGTCTACATGCTAATGTTCTATATAAAATGTATGTTTTCACTTTCAGTATTGCTGCTGCACTGATTCTTTCTGTTTGCGCGGTTCTTTCAAGTTCGGTATATACTAGAAAAGAGGTACCATCTCAAGTTCGGTAGTGTGTACCCATGTTCTTATTCTCTGTCAGTCGTTTGGAATTTGAGAATATTCCAAGCTATCAACCTTAAATAATAACAATGAATGCATCTATATTTGCAGGCTGCTAAGTAATTTGTAACGATGAAGTCTACTCAACCCCAACTGTAGATTTATTTTTTAGCCAAGTAATACTTTAAGGATTTGTTGCATATTTATAGTTATATTTAGGACAACTGAATCTGGAAGGAAAAGATCATATTTAATTTATATTCATTTTTGGATGACCATATTAATATACATTATCCTCATGAGCCAAATGTTTGAAGCCCTGTGTAATACCTATCCTATAAGATACACCTGATTATGTGGGCTTACCGTACCCCCAAGGTGGTGTTTTTTCTCGTCATAGAAGCTTTGCCGCCCCCTACCGCCATGTGCTCTGGTGGTAGGATCCAACAACCTACCGCCACACGCTCTGGTGGTAGGGTTTGAGCCTATCGCCAAGGGGTTGATTTTTTCCATCACAGAAACTATGCCACCCCTACCGCCATGGGCTCTGGCGGTAGGGTCCAGCAACCTACCGCCAGGGTGTCTGGCGGTATGTTTAAAAACAGAGGCCTTCCTCTATTCTATCCATCATCTCAGCACAACAGTTTATAAAAAAAATCATCACATAGATTGCTGACAAATCACACAAATTGCTGACAAACTAAAGTTCTCACGACACCTTGCAAACATCTCCACACCAAATTCAATACAAATGGCAAATTCATTCACGACAAGTTCACGGAACATGGCTTCATGCCTTAGTACTACATAGTTCATGATAAATTTGACATGGCTTCATCCGGTTACATGACGAGTCCACCGAAGCGAAGGCTTTACTGAGTCATACGGGGCCATTTCCCCTTCTTGTCACGTGCCTCATCCTCCTCTTGTGCCTTGCAAGCCTTTGCAAGCTTTCTTGTCCTCTCCTCACGAGCAGGATTTGTTTGGCTTGCCCTCTCCTCCTCGCGTTACTTCTGCTCCATCCTCTCTTTATGACGACGCTCTTCCTCCAAGCCTATTTGAAACCTTCCTTCGAACAGCTACTGGCGCCTAAGACAATCTTCATATTTGTCCTTTTGGACATCTTTTGGCACTTCATGATCTATCCAGGTGAAGTACTTGCATAGAGGAGGCGGTGAGTGCATATAAAATGGATGTTAGTGTTGAAACACATTTTGGAGTAACATGTTACTTCTCTAGCATACCGGTGGAAGGTCATAGGCGTTAGTTGGAAGGTCATAGGCATTAGGGCCCACAAACCAGCCCCTTATCCACCTTATCCACCACCCAGGACCCTACCGCCAGAGGTGCTGGCGGTAGGCTTCAGTACCCTACCGCCAGAGCCCATGGCGGTAGGCCCTTTTCCACGTCAGCACGAGCCGACGACCGTCAGTCGCCGTCAAGGGACCTACCGCCAGAGCCCATGGCGGTAGGACGTGCAAACCTACCGCCACCCCCTGGTGGTAGGCAACAGGGTCAGATCCCGAAATATTTCCAAAGGGGAGCCGGAAGCCAGAGCGCGGCGGATTTGCAGAAGCCATCCCTACTCGTTCGTCCTCCCGCTATCTCCTGTCGTCTTGCACCGCGCCCGCTCCCTGCCTGCGCATCCTGCATCGTGGCCATCTCCTCCCTCTCCGCACTCCGCGGGCGTCTTATCCTCTGCCACATCACGCTCGAGATCCCCTTCGCCGTTGCGGCCCTGCCCCATTCCTCGTGGCCTCCTGCTCCTCTACACCGCCTACTGCCAGGTTCTACTCGCCCCCTCCCGGCCCACCTCTCCGCAGCCTACCTACAACACGCTGTCGGCCGTTCTCGCATGGAGAAGGCACAAGGGGCACCACCGTCGGCACCGCGGCAGTCCAGTTCCACCACCGCTGGTAGGTCCTCTTCCAATACACCAACGAACCGGTGATCTTATATGCTTTTGATTCTACGGTTGATCTCAGTAATCACAAGGCCTATGCTCATTTAGACCATGTAGCAGACAACAATGCCCCTACATGATTAGGATTTAGGAAGGCAAATTTTTTTTAGGATTGTAGTCTAAAAGACCATGAAGAAACTTATGCGGTAGATGAGTATTGATTAGTATCATTCCATGAATAAAGGGCACAAGGCCATCCTTCCATTATCCTTGTCCCATTTTGTAAAGTAAGTTAGGCGGCCACTACCGTTGAGAAAAAACATAGATATGCCCCTTACAAAACTCTATGCTAGCTCATGTGTTTTGTAGTATTGCGCTAAATTCTTTCCATCAACTGTTTGCATAACAATGTCCTAAGCAATCTAGATAAAAGTTAGCTGGATTGAACATGTGTAACTAAATCTAAATGCATATGGAAATTGTTGCTGCATTGTTGCTATGTTTTTTTTTAATTCTCAGCTATATGGAAATTGATTCTTATTTTTAGGTCTTTGTGCTGATATCAGAATAACAGTTACAAAGACCTGGAAATTTAATCATACAATAAATATGCGACCAGCATGCAGTTCTAATTTTAATTTGCTAGAGATTATTAGTTTTAGTTTGCAAGAAATATACTTATATGGGGTTTGCAAAATTATTTCCAAGCTTATGGGGTCGTGAATCTCATGGACGAGGGCCTCGCCGCTTCCAAACCCAGCCCGTTCGTCTCCAAGAGGGCTCAGTTTCTGGGGCCGCACGCATCCAGTAGCTCAGGTGCTGACCCTGAGATGGAGATCCGAGCACTAGTCTCGATGGCCAGCGGACTCTACCCGTTGTCACGGGCGGAGGTGCTCAGCGGCCTCGCTGCGGTCCTCAAGAAGGTGAATGCCGGCGGCGGGGTTGTGGAGTGCTGCTATGCTTGCATGGAGAAATTGCTGAGGGACGAGGATGAGGGTATCAGGTTGGCAGCTGTGCAATTAGTGAGATTTTGACATTTATGGGTACTTATGTTTTCTTTTGTGCTACTGTATGCTTTTGAGAGTGACATATGAGGAATTGAGGAGATCTCCTGTCTTCGGTGGATAGGTTGGCCTTTGTGCGGAGAAGTTTGCCATGAGAGAGGAGTTGGGTGGTGATGGTGACCAAATGGACTGGGTTATCCTACAGGTATGGTTTGCACTTCGCGCTGGATTTGGTGTTCATGAACATTGTTTGGCGAGTACAAATTTGAGTTACTACAGGTTTTTATAGACCGGAAAATATATAATGTCATTACAGTTGTTTGCTGATATCTAACACTTGTCTACAACATTTAGAAGACTACACATAGTTTATCACAAGTTCTTACCATTTGTTTTTCTAGGTTTCGTGAGGGAGAGAAGTATACTCCCTCATTTGAGAATGCATTCCCATTTTTTGACTTTCTGCTATCAATGTAAGACTAAAACCACAGTTTGTGACCACAATATGGTACATGTTTTTTTTCCAAAATTTGGATTTTGAGAATACCCAAGGCACGGCTTGACGCACTTTGTCAGATTATTTGTGGCCGCGTTGCCATGTGATCACTGTTAGCAGATTGTTTGAGCGGTCCTGGTAGCTCATTTATTTTGTAAAATAGAAATCATAGTAGACATTATAGCAGGCATCACACCAGCCGAGATTCCTTTCATTAGATGATAAAATATCGTTGGAGCTGAGACTTGAGTTCTACAACGAGAGGTGCTTATAGTATAGCATGGAAACAACTAAAAAAATTCTGAGAATAGTGGAATACATCAGATCAAAGCACTAGGCTTCCTCCCCTCAAAGGCCCCCTTGCTGTCAAAGAGACATTGTCTTTCAGCATTCAGAAGGTTGATATTTGATACTGTTCCAGCGAGCAGCATAGTTCCTCTTGTTTGACTTCCCTTAAAACCTTCCTCAAGAGTGCACCAGAGTGTTCCATTTCTCCAACATTGTATCTTCTTTATTTGGGTTGTCATCTTTTTCCAAATATCTCTTTAGCTGCGCCGGCCATGGGTTGAACCGCCACTTTTTACAATTTTACATCAAGGCCAAGAAACAAAAATTTGCAAGGATATGGTCACGTACTAAGTATAAGCCATGATGGTAACTCATTTTATAGGTCTTCTGTATCTCTACCAACTGGATGAGAAAAAGCAACAGTTTTAGGAACGTGAATAGCCAAGTCTATCACAAAGGTTGCACATAACATATCTATTACATAGGTTGCACACTACATCCAGCTACTGATCGAGAGAGAGAGAAAACCAATATTTTCATATTAAAATATTAGAACATAATGATATGTCAATATAGTCAAACATTGGAAAAATAATCCCTTGAAGATTGGGCTGCAGTAACAGCAGAAGATATGGAATTATTTTCATCTTTGGTAATTAGATTCTTTCTGTTCCATCTTATACTATCTTAGTAGACCAGATCTTGTCCATTCAAACACATGGTTAAATTTCATAGGGAGACATGTTATATAGACACAACTTCTATACAGACTACAGTCACGTATCTATCAACGAAGAAGGAAAAAAGAAAACCAACAATAAACAAGCAGGAAATGAACCAAGAACTTTTGAGATTTAAAGAATAACGACCAAACCATATGTATTTATAGACGCAAGTATAATGATAACATTTTAATTGTAGGTATTAATGAAGTATGATAACATCGCAATGGAACTAGTTTGCACAGACTCATCCTCTAATCAAGGAATCATGTTGTTTTTGACCTACATGCTACATTAAAATAAGCAGATTATGCCTCATTTTCACATTAGCATGGAAATCAATTCATGTACATTTATTTAGCTTCTAGGGCACCAATGGCATTGCAATCTGCAGGAAACTTTCTACGAAGAAATAAATGTTAAACCATTGTTTGCATCAAAAGGGAACTTCCATTTTGATGGCTAAATATTAGTCCGCGAACAATCCATCATGTTTTCATCTAAGTATCAAAGTGGCTTGCATTTCTAACCTACCCCTCCCAGTCTCTCCTTTCACTCCCTTCTTCTTGACTTCTTCCACGTGACCGGTGGCTTAGCGTCACAGCAGGGTGGGGGTGATATCAAGCATGGACATGCAGATTTCTCTGTGGAGTACAAATATCATAAACCGGACATAAGATGTGTGAAAAAAGTATCTATGCATATCTTAGTATACTATAAGAATGGATCATTGGTAAAAAAACTCAAATAAATTACTGTAACTTGCTTGATATGGGCAATCTAACTCAGTAAGCAAATTTTGCAAAATTCCACGAAGTTCAACCAAGATGGGTACCTAGTAGTTTCAGAGAAAAATTAGAATTAGTTCTATCAGAACAAAAGTTGCATATGTATTCCACGTAATCACTGAGTTTGTAGGGAAACTTCTTTGAAAAGTCAAAATCACCAATAGAGCATCATCTATAAATGGTAATCTGTTAGTAGGGTGATAATGATAGTGTCTGAGTCCACAGCAGATAGATACATTCCAGATGATCTCCTCTTTGTAGCCAAATCAATAAGAGCAACAAATAGAATATCCATTCTTCCATATGCTAGCATGCTTTTGTAATTAAGACCATAGATCACAAAACCATATCTATTATGCAATAAAAGCCTAAAACTGAACCTACTTGTAAGGAGAAACACACCGCTGCTTGCTCATAGCCTCATACACCTTTGCACATCATAATGGTTTGTCTGTCTAGATATCACATTGCCTACAATCTATTAAAACAATAGGCAGGGTTGTCAGTGAGGAACATGCCTACATTATTCTGTGCTCAAACTGCCCCAAATCAATGTGAACTGCGAGCCAAATCAGATGAACAGAGGATGCATCACAACACTACTAGTTTAGGGATCTCACTGATTCAAAGAAATGCTGACAGCAGTTTGCAGATTAACATGATGTGTCTTTCTCAATTGCATTATCATTGAATAATTTCTGGCACATGTAATTTCCTTTCTCTTTAGGTATTATGACCTGAGATGGTGTGTTCAATATGTGAGGTACAATCTCACTTCTCTTTAGATCCAATAGCAAAAAAGAACACCTAGCAGCATGCCATGCACACACACTTGGTTTGCAAATAACTTTTAACATATTAAAATCAGTTTTATTTAACTTCCATCTTATCCTCCTTAGGCCCAATTGTTTGAGGAATGAGCATAAGCAAACAATGTGGTGAAAAGAATTTGAATATTAATTCCACTGACCAACCATATTTTCTCACTTTAGCTTTTTGTTATTCTTAACATACAGGGACTTCGGACTTGTTTTTATGCGTAGGTAGAGTAATATCTTCATTTGCTACATTGAGTATAGTAGCATTTCTTTTGGATTTTTTATGAAGTTTTGTTATATCCCTTAATGCTATATTATCTATGACATAGATCAATATGGCATCTGATGGAGAGCTGATCTTGGATAAACCTAGAATCAAAGCATTGTTAATGGTTTCTGTCTCGGCTGCTTATGATGATAAAGACAAAAAACTGGATATACCCACAGTTATATTTTCACATGCAATTCCCCTATTTGGGATGATCTCGTGTGCACTAACCGAAGATGAACGAGATTCACTCTTATCCTA
Organism: Triticum dicoccoides; assembly: GCF_002162155.2. Classification (NCBI taxonomy): domain Eukaryota; kingdom Viridiplantae; phylum Streptophyta; class Magnoliopsida; order Poales; family Poaceae; genus Triticum; species Triticum dicoccoides. Next base: position 478,676,518 of record NC_041390.1, on the reverse strand, counting down.
TTTGTATCGTCAAGCTGGAATGCAGTTTTGGGAAAAGAAGTTAGTGTCTGCAGAAGGTGGAGATTATGAATGTTTCAGTGTTGAAACTGTGGGAGGAACTCATGCACAGGTAGAAATGACTGAAAAGACAACCAAGTACTTAGATGAAGTCATGATAAAGCAATCGACAAGGATCATATTAGAAACAGTTAAAGGAGCCCAGGTTATGATAAAGCCGTGCAGTATAGGAGAAGTTCAAAGTACTCTAAGGTATGACTTACTATATTCCGTTCTTTCCCATGCAACCAATCTTTCATATATAGATAAGCATGTAAAAAATGAAAATTTGTAGTACACTTTGGAAGCTTCATATATAGGAAGCATGTAAAAAAACTAGTAAAAACGATTATTGTAGCAGGACAATATAAGCAAGAATAAGCTGTAAGCACTTGTCTACTAAAAATTGGATAAGGAATAAAATAGAGAATAGGATGGAAATATTGATGCAAGATAACTTAAACTCAGAAACATGTTGGGTACAATATCAGAGCCCAAGATAGCAGACGTAGCTATGTCAAAATTTTGACATAGTATGATAGTAGCGTAGAAAATTACAATATTACTGCCAGAGCATGAAGCAACAACCCAAGAAAGCAGATGTAGCTATGTCATTTTTCTTATATTCGGAAAAACTGTACCTGGAAATCTGTACTTGGGTTGGGGGACATCATTAAGGATTGGTGAATAATAAAGCTAAACTGATGAAGTTTTTGAAGGACATGTCATCAGATATTATGCGTAGAAGCAGCAGCATCGGGTTTTATATGTTAATGAAGACTCAAAATTGTCTGTTCTTTCCTACAAGTAGCCCATTTTCGAAAGCAACCAAATGGATCCAATTAGGATAACCAATTCATGGCAGTAATCTATTTTTTTTGGATTGTTTATTTTAGTAATCTCATGAACACAGGCAAAAGGTACAAACTAACCTCCCTACAGAAAACACGACATAAGTTTTAGTAACCTCTGCCCAGTTTTCATGCATAGGATGACTTCATATTACCACAGAAATATTATCTTAGAAGCCATGTTTCACATATTGTCACTGCTTATTACCTGGAACAAATTTCACCACTATATGAATCTGAGATGTAGGAATGTTGTTCAATTTCTAGAAAAGAACATACCACATCGAAACTATTTCCAGATGTTCATGCAGTAACCTTTAGTTACCTCAGTACAAAATGCCTTCCAATTGATTATAGGATTGGGCACTTCAAATGGGGGTGAGGAGGATGTCGGAGGCTACTGCAGGTTCTCCGGCTGGCCCGTGCTACTCCGACAACTGATTCAGCCGTAGGGTGACCTGGCGAAGCACCAACCATAGAAGAGAGATGGGGGGATCGAGCCCCTAATGGTGGGATGGCGCACCTGCGTTGTCCCCCCGGGTAAGATGGTGTGGGGAGAACAAAGTAACGGATCTGGACGATGGGGTAGTTGTGGTCATCGACGAGGAGGTGACGACGTGCGGCGAGCTCGGGGGTGATGCGCGGTCGAATATGGAGGGGCGATGCGGTTGAGGGTGAGCTGAGTGGCGTTGCGTGCCAGGTGAGACGTGAGAGAAGGGATTCATGCGAGAAATTAGGGGTGGGTTACGCGGCCTGTGCAGGCGGTTTGACGTTTTTTAAGCGGTATCTTCACCGTGAGATTTAAAAGAATCAATGGCAGTTGATATGTCTGGCGATTTGCTTCCAATCAGACTACTGATTCTAAGTGTTTCCCAAACATATGTTGGCCATACATGTGAGAGCATATTCAAGAAGTGGGCCCATTCTGAAGTTAATGTGCGATTAGAGTATAGGTTGAATGGAGTAGTAGTAAATATGGTACGACCATGCATGTGAAAATTGGCTGCGATGAGAGTTGTTGGAGTAAATATTTTCTGACAATATTTCAATGGATTAATGAATTAGTGTTGCGTTTTGGAGATTACATCCGTAAGATCATATTTTGTGTGCAATAAGAACTCAGTGGTGTCAAGGGCAATTATTAGAGTTTTTTTCTTAAATTGCTAGTGTCAACTATTCGATCAATGCATACTCATAAAAAATAGTGAATACATTGCACATCAGCCATATCGAATTGTTAAAATTTCACCAGGCTGATGATGTTCTTGAGGCTTGAATGTCTTTTATGCTCCCTATTTGTAATTTAGTGGCGCAGTAGAGTTTGTTACGCAGTAGTTCCATTGCTCGTTTGCGAGTCTGGGGCACTAGTTCAACTAGGTGATTTCCCCGCACATTGCTGTGAGATTTTAAAGATTAATTTTGGATAAAATTTATAGGAATGAAATGACACAAATGAAAAGCTATTATTGCAAAGGCAATTGTGTGTGGACAAAGAGTATGCATATACGCTAGACCATTGGAGATGAAAAATAAATAAATTTGTGTATGCATGTGCTAAAAAATAGTTGTAGTGGAGGATGGCGTGGCAAATTTGGTGATGTGAAGGGCTGTATGTTGAGAAAGTTAGAGTTAGTGGGGATCAACTATTTATGTATTATAAATTTGCCAATTATTAAATGGTAGTTGAATGCCCATGCGTTGATATAGAATGGAACAATAAATCTATATAAAGATACATTATTTGAAGCATTATTATTTCAAAAGTGCACATCGCATGGAGAAAGAAACACAATAAACTGATAGCTCAAATTCTAATCGAACCACGGGTGACTTGTATGGTTTGCACCAAACTAAAATTGTATGACTTGTATGAACTACTTAGTTGACTTCTAGAACTCATATGTGGCATAAATAAACGCATGTGCTCTTCATTTACCATGTAAAAGTTAGACTGTCTTCTATGGTTCGTTGTTGTAAAATTTTCATGTCAAGATGCAGTTCATGCTAGGAAGATAGTATGGCCGACCCAAGATCAGATTTAAGATCTATCTATGTGCCAATTTCCAAATGATGTCAGATTAGATCAAAGCCTGTCAAATTCGACAAGTGTTTATGTTCTCGTGGCCCTGCTAAAGGCAGAAAACCCTCCAAGATGTAGTTGACCTCTTGAAGAGGAAAAAAGAGCAATCATATGCACTCGTCACCGAAGCCAAAAATAGGAGATTGAGAAGACCAGAAATAAGCTAGCGGAGACAACAAACAAAGCGGCTATCTGAAACCCTAGGCAATGCCAAATTTCCTTAATAATATACCTGTTGAAATGTTGATTCAGTTAGCATACATGTTGTGATGTCCATGCATGAAATACAAGATGTATGTAGGTGAGCGATGCCGAGATGTGGCACCAAATTTTTGTTTTTCAAATTGTGCAATAACTTACATATTTATAATACAACTTACCCAAAATTGCCAGATGACGAACAACGGGCCAAACATACCATCAGCCGCAAACGGGTCGAAAGCACCACATGCATTAATTAGACAAAAACCACTAAGTGGCACAAACAGGTACAAAGAACCATGCTCCGACGACAATTTCTTCCCCGACCTCAGCAACCTCTTCATCAACGATATGTGCGAGCATCAATGCAGGTTGTCTCGCTCCTGCAATACTGTATGTGATTCTGTCCTCCTTGTTTAAGATCCTACTAGAATTCTTATTTCTAGTCTGTGCCTTAGATTCGATCTATTCATCTACTTTGCTAGTCCGTATGATCAGTTCATTCCCTGTTATTGTCGTCACGATTTATTTATTGTTTATTCAAACTAAATATCGTAGTAATTTGCTCATATATTCAACACGATCCACCGCTAAAGGAGGGAGAGAACTTCGATGGCCGGAGATCGTGCGGGTGGTGGCCGGGTCAAAGGAATCCTTGGCTGAGGAGCGGCTTGGGATGACGAAGGAAACAATGGGCGAACTGTTTTGTGGCATTATTATTGTATTGTGGAGATTTGCGGGAGGGTAAAACAGTAAAAGGCCAGGTTGGAGTCGGCTGCGAGGAGCTCCAGCCCGAAATAGCAGCCGCGGCTTCTGAGCCATTTCTGTGTGGAGCCGGCCCATAAAAAGGCCCTTTGGTGCGGCTCCGGCTTCTATAGCCCCCAGAAAAACACCTGTAGACCTGCTTCTGCACGAGGAGCCGGAAGCCAGCGCGCGACTGATTTGCGGAAGCCATCCTTACTCCTCCGTCCTCCCGCTATCTCCTGCCGTCTTGCGTCGCGCCCGCTCCCCGTCCACGCCTCCTACGTCGCGGCCATCTCCTCCCTCTCCGCACTTCGCGGGCGTCTTGTCCTCTGCTGCAACCCTCTCGAGATGTTCACCAGAGAGGCAGAGACGTGTCTTAAAAAAAAGTGTTT
>NC_041390.1:478665771-478671840 GCF_002162155.2 Triticum dicoccoides | reverse complement strand
AAAAAAAAAAAACCCAGAGAGGCAGAGACGAGAGAGGAACCCTACGCATCGAGCCAGGCAGCGAGCCACCGGCCGCCGCTCGTCAAATCCGGCGCCCCGTCTAACCCCGTCCAGTTCATCTGCTTGTCCGGCGAGGCGGCGACCCCGCTCGCACGGCTTCACCTGCTGCACTCCGCTGCTCGTGCGCGACCTCGCCCGGCCTCTCGTCCAGCGACGCCCCGCCTCCGGCCTCCCGTCACCATCCGGCCGTCCGGCGACCTCGCCCCGCCTCCGGCCTCCCGCCACCGTTCAGCCAACCAGGTACTCTTCTGTCCTCTGCCCACTCCCAAATCCTAACTTCCTTTGTCAAAGCACACAGCAGGTCTTTTGATTTTGTTCTCTGAGTTAATGCATCAATTAGCTCCATTCAAATTGATGCTTCAAAATACACCTTGATGGCTTGATTGCTTAATTGTTGCAGTAGAAACTGTTTTCCTAATTTGTGTTGCAATTTACTGGAAGATAAGATGAACAAAAGAACTAGGACAACTTGATTTGGTACCCTCTATTGTATTATTTATCCTTTATATTGTCTTCTGTTATGTGTTACATTATCAGATGAAGCACTATTAAATAATGTGTTCAGATTTTTATCAGTTGCAAATGAGCGTTGCTTTTGAATGCCTTAAAACTGGGGTAGTTTTTGAGAATTTTTTCCCTTCAATTTTGGCCCGGGGCGTCAGCCAATCCTGGCTATGCCGTTGACAAGGCCTATGCTCATCTAGGCCATGTAGCAGACAGCAATCCCCTACAGGATTAGGATTTAGGAAGGCAAAAAAATGTCAGGATTATAGTCTAAAAAACCATGAAGAAACTTATGCAGCAGATGAGTATTGATTAGTACCATTCCATGAATAAAGGGCACAAGGCCATCCTTCCATTATCCTTGTCCCATTTTGTAAAGTAAGTTAGGCGGCCACTACCGTTGAGAAGAAAACATAGATATGCCCCTTACAAAACTCTATGCTAGCTCCTGTGTTTTGTAGTATTATGCTAAATTCTTTCCATCAACTGTTTGGATAACAATGTCCTAAGCAATCTGGATAAAAGTTAGCTGGAATGAACATGTGTAACTAAATCTAAATGCATATATACTTTGAGGAGGAGTTCAATCCATACAGCTGCATTGTTGCTATTTAATTTTTAAATTCTCAGCTATATGGAAATTGATACTTCTTTTCAGGTCTCTGTGCTGATATCGGAATAACAGTTACAATGACCTAAAAATTTAATCATACAGTAAATATGCGACCAGCATGCAGTTCTAATTTTAACCTGCTAGAGATTATTAGTTTTAGTTTGCAAGAAATATACTTATATGGGTTTTGCAAAATTCTTTCCAAGCTTATGGGGCCGTGAATCTCATGGACGAGGGCCTCGCCGCTTCCGAACCCGGCCCGTCCGTCGCCAAGCGGGCTCGGTTTATGGGGCCGCATGCATCCAGTAGCTCAGGCGCTGACCCTGAGATGGAGATCCAAGCACTAGTCTCGATGGCCAGCGGACTCTACCCGTTGGCACGGGCGGAGGCGCTCAGCGGCCTCGCTGCGGTCCTCAAGAAGGTGAATGCCGGCGGCGGGGTTGTGGAGTGCTGCTACGCTTGCACGGAGAAATTGCTGAGGGACGAAGACGAGGGTATCAGGTTGGCCGCTGTGCGATTGGTGAGATTTTGTCATTTATGGGTACATATGTTTTCTTTTGTGCCACTGCATGCTTTTGAGAGTTACATATGAGGAATTGAGGAGATCTCCTGTCTTCGGTGGATAGGTTGGCCTTTGTGTGGAGAAGTTTGCCACGAGAGAGGAGTTGGGTGGTGATGGTGACCAAATGGACTGGGTTTTCCTACAGGTATGGTTGCACTTCCCGCTGGATTTGGTGTTCATGAACGGTAGGATCAACTAGCTGAGTGTGGGCCTAATGTTAATGTGATACGGACATTTTTATTTAGCCTAATGCTTCTGTTTCTATATGTCAATTCCAGGTTACTAAAGTTTGGAATGAATAGTTATACGACATGCCCATAACTGATACTGGGAGCGATATTCTTGTTTTTTACTAGACCAGTATTTTCGGCAATTTACCTTTCTGTTCTTATTACCAGAAATCCTTTTGACAAGGTGAAAGTACTCATGGCAAATGAGATTTACTACTGAAACATGCAGTTTGTGATGCACACAATAAGAAAGATGCATCTAATCATGCTTATGCATTTAATATTTGTAACTTGCAAGTTTTACTCCATTGACCACTGTAATGATAACTGTTTTGTTTCCCCTTTGGACTTCTCTATTCAGCTTAGCTCCATGGCTAGGGACATGTGTACAGAAGTAAGAATTGAAGCATTCAACGCACTTGCCAAAATGCAGAGAGTATCTGAAGGTGTTTTGCTTCAGTCGCTGTCTAAGAAGATCATAAAAACTGACACTGGGAGTGCCTCTAGCATCAAAGGGAAAAAACTACCACCTAAATTATCATTCCCCTGTGCTGCTGGCATATTTGCGCATGGGGTTGAAGATGAATTCTATCAGGTCAGGTCATTCTCTTATACCACATAATTCCCCTTAACGTCCCGTGTCTTTTGTTTATTGTTCTACATGTTCTCCCTACAGGTCCGAACAATTGCATGTAAAACGCTGGGAGCTCTTGCAAAGCTTTCAAACCAATATGCACAGAAGGCCTTGGACTTGTTGATGGACATGATGAATGATGATACAGAAGCAGTTAGACTGCAAACTTTGCAGGCACTGTTTGATATGGCAACATATGGATGTTTGAGCATGCAGGAGAAGCACATGCACACGGTACTAATTATCAGTATAATTTATCTCGTGTAAGCTAGATGTATGAATTGGTTCTTTATTTGTAGTTAACTATGCTAGATGCTAAATTTGGTAATCTTATGCCTCCTGTTGCTTTTGCAGTTCCTTGGCATATTGATGGATGCCAATGTCGTAGTTCGAAATGCAGCACGCAAGATCCTAGGGTCAGTGAATCTGCCTAAACTTCAAATGTTTAAATCTGCACTTGATGGTCTCATTGCGGGTCTGAAGAAAAATCCGGAGGTATGTTAGTGCAGAACAATCACCATGCTTCACATGCAGAACAATCACCATGCTTCACAATTAGCTCTCCCTTGCTATTCTGATCTTTGCTTGAACATTTTCTAGATGAATTATTCGTGTAGTCAATGTAACACAAAGCCTTAATTATCCTGCTAAATGTTAATTTGAGTTTCATTCAGCGTATAGAATATTGCTTACTCTATAATTATTTGAGGCTTTGAGCCTATGACTTCAATTTATGGTAACTGACTCTTTTCTTCTATGTTGCGACCGTATTTATTATATGCAGGATCAAGATATATATGGCGTTCTGTTTTCCATTGGCAAGAATCATGGGAGCTTTTCAGCCAATATAGCCAAACATTTAGCCAAAGAGGTGTTTCTCCATTGCTTACTTCCAATTTTATCTACATGCTAATGTTCTATATAAAATGTATATTTTCACTTTCAGTATTGCTGCTGTACTGATTCTTTCTGTTTCCGCGGTTCTTTCAAGTTCGGTATATACTAGAAAGGAGGTACCATCTCAAGTTCGGTAGCGTGTACCAATGTTCTTATTTTCTGTCAGTCGTATGTAATTTGAGAATATTCCAAGCTATGAACCTTAAATAATAACAAAGAATGCATCTATGTTTGCAGGTTGCTAAGTAATTTGTAACGATGAAGTCTACTCATCCCCAACTGTAGATTTCTTTTTTAGCCAAGTAATACTTTAAGGATGTGTTGTATATTTACAGTTTGATTTAGGACAACTGAATCTGAAAGGAAAAGAGCATATTTAATTTACATATATTTTTAGAAGATCACATTAATATACATTATCCTCGTGAGCCAAATGTTTGAAGCCCTGTGTAATACCTATCCTATAAGATACACCTGATTATGTGGGCTTCGCACTGATGTGAACATCAAAGTCTGATTGCTTGATAGTGCATGGGATCGGCCACTCGATGATGCCCAAACCTGTGACAAAAGATGGTACCTCCTGTTGAAGTATACCTGGTTCGCCCAACCTTCTCAATTAGTTCGGACTTTTGGGTGAACCGGCTGGTGCATGAAGCATTACCCCTCCAGCTGAGATGGCAACAATCAACAAAGTGCAAGTCAATACAACAAAAAGGAGAAAAATCTATAACATTGTTTGGCGAGTACAAATTTGAGTTACAGCAGGTTTTTATAGACCGGAAAATGTATAATGTCATTACAGTTGTTTGCTGATATCTAACACTTGTCTACAACATTTAGAAGACTACACATAGTTTATCATAAGTTCTTACCATTTGTTTTTCTAGGTTTCGTGAGGGAAAGAAGTATATTCCCTCATTTGAGAATGTATTCCCATTTTTTGACTTTCTGCTATCAATGTAAGACTAAAACCACAGTTTGAGACCACAATATTGTACGTGTTTTTTTTTCCAAAATTTAGATTTTGAGAATACCCAAGGCACGGCTTGACGCACTCTGTCAGATTATTTGTGGCCGCGTTGCCATGTGATCACTGTTAGCAGATTGTTTGAGCGGTCCTGGTAGCTCATTTATTTTGTAAAATAAAGATCATAGTAGACAGTATAGCAGGCATCGCACCAGCTGAGATTCCTTTCGTTAGATGATAAAATATCATTGGAGCTGAGACTTGAGTTCTACAACGAGAGTTGCTTACAGTTTAGCATGGAAACAACTACAAAAATTAGGCTTCCTCCCCTCAAAGGCCCCCTTGCTGTCAAAGAGACATTGTCTTTCAGCATTCAGAAGGTTGATATTTGATACTGTTGCAGCGAGCAGCATAGTTCCTCTTGTTTGACTTACCTTAAAACCTTCCTCAAGAGTGCACCAGAGTGTTCCATTTCTCCAACATTGTATCTTCTTTATTTGGGTTGTCGTCTTTTTCCAAATATCTCTTTAGCTGCGCCGGCCATGGGCTGACCCGCCACCTTTTACAGTTTTACATCAAGGCCAAGAAACAAAAAATTGCGAGGATATGGTCACGTACTAAGTATAAGCCATGATGGTAACTCATTTTATAGGTCTTCTGTATCTCTACCAACTGGATGAGAAAAAGTAATAGTTGTAGGAACGTGAATAGCCAAGTCTATCACAAAGGTTGCACATAACATATCTATTACATAGGTTGCACACTATATCCAGCTACTGATCGAGAGAGAGAAAACCAATATTTTCGTATTAAAATATTAGAACATAATAATATGTTAATATAGTCAAACATTGGAAAAATAATCCCTTGAAGATTGGGCTGCAGTAACTGCAGAAGATATGGAATTATTTTCATCTTTGGTAATTAGATTCTTTCTGTTCCATCTTATACTATCTTAGTAGACCAGATCTTGTCCATTCAAACACATGGTTAAATTTCATAGGGAGACATATGTTATATAGACACAACTTCTATACAGACTACAGAGTCACGTATCTATCAAGGAAGAAGGAAAAAAGAAAACCAAGAGTAAACAAGCAGGATATGAACCAAGAACTTTTGAGATTTAAATAATAACGACCAAACCATATGTATTTATAGACGCAAGTGTAATGATAACATTTTAATTGTAGGTATTAATGAAGTATGATAACATCGCAATGGAACTAGTTTGCACAGACACATCCTCTAATCAAGGAGTCATGTTGTTTTTGACCTACATGCTACATTAAAGTAAGCAGATTATGCCTCATTTTCACATTAGCATGAAAATCAATTCATGTACATTTAATTAGCTTCAGAGGCACCAATGGCATTGCAATCTGCAGGAAACTTTCTACGAAGAAATAAATGTTAAACCATTGTTTGCATCAAAAGGGAACTTCCATTTTGATGGCTAATTATTAGTCTGCGAACAATCCATCATGTTTTCATCTAAGTATCAAAGTGGCTTGCATTTCTAACCTACCCCGCCCAGTCTCTCCTTTCACTCCCTTCTTCTTGACTTCTTCCACGTGACCGGTGGTTCAGCGTCACAGC
>NC_041390.1:478640360-478665471 GCF_002162155.2 Triticum dicoccoides | reverse complement strand
ATCAAGCGTGGACATGCAGATTTCTCTGTGGAGTACAAATATCATAAACCGGACACAAGGTGTGTGAAAAAAGTATCTATGCATATCTTAGTATACTATAAGAATGGAGCATTGGTAAAAAAAATTCAAATAAATTACTGTAACTTGCTTGATATGGGCAATCTAACTCAGTAAGTAAATTTTGCAAAATTCCACGAAGTTCAACCAAGATGAGAAATGAGAAATAGTTCTATCAGAACAGAAGTTGCATATGTATGCCACGTAATCACTGAGTTTGTAGGGAAACTCCTTTGAAAAGTCAAAATCACCGATAGAGCATCATCTATAAATGGTAATCTGTTAGTAGGGTGATAATGATAGTGTCTGAGTCCACAGCAGATAGATACACTCCAGATGATCTCCTCTTTGTAGCCAAATCAGTAAGAGCAACAAATAGAATATCCATTCTTCCATATGCTAGCATGCTTTTGTAATTAAGACCATAGATCACAAAACCATATCTATTATGCAATAAAAGCCTAAAACAGAACCTACTTGTAAGGAGAAACACACCGCTGCTTGCTCATAGCCTCATACACCTTTGCACATCATAATGGTTTGTCTGTCTAGATATCACATTGCCTACAATCTATTAAAACAATAGGCAGGGTTGTCAGTGAGGAACATACCTATATTATTCTGTGCTCAAACTGCCCCAAATCAATGTGAAGTGCGAGCCAAATCAGATGAACAGAGGATGCATCACAACGCTACTAGTTTAGGGATCTTACTGATTCAAAGAAATGCTGACAGCAGTTTGCAGATTAACATTATGTGTCTTTCTCAACTGCATTATCATTGAATAATTTCTGGCAAAATTTGGGAAGGGGAATGAGAGTTTAGTGTAGGGAGTTGTATTGAGATTAGACATGGGATGAGTCGTTTTATTCCCAATCCCCTGTTTGGCGCATGATGGAAATTATGTGTGAGAGTTTGAGGAGAAACTGTATTCTCGTGTTTGGTTCGTGGGAATTGACAAGGGAATAGACAAGGGAAATTAACGCAAGTTATGATGAAGGGTTAAGATTGACTCACTAAAACAATTCCCTTCCAACTCCCACCCCCTCCCCTGTTAATAAAACGGTGGAAGTTGGAGTCTCAAGTCCCATGACTATTCCCTTATGAACTCCCAATCCCCCTAACCAAACAATTGATTTGAAGTCTCGTACCCCTTCAATTCCCATTCCTTAGCTCTAATTACCCCCAACCAAACACGCTTAGGGGTATTATGACCTGAGATGGTGTGTTCAGTATGTGAGGTACAGTCTCACTTCTCTTTAGATCCAATAGCAAAAAAGGACACCTAGCAGCCATGCACACACACTTGGTTTGCAAATAACTTTTAACATATTAAAATCAGCTTTATTTAAGTTCCAGCTTATCCTCCTTAGGCCCAACTGTTTAAGGAATGAGCATAAGCAAACAATGTGGTGAAAAGAATTTGAATATTAATTCCACTGACCAACCATATTTTCTCACTTTAGCCTTTTGTTATTCTTAACATACAAGGACTTCGGACTTGTTTTTATGCGTAGGTAGAGTAATATCTTCATTTGCTACATTGAGTATAGTAGCATTTCTTTTGGATTTTTTATGAAGTTTTGTTATATCCCTTAATGCTATATTATCTATGACATAGATCAATATGGCATCTGATGGAGAGCTGATCTTGGATAAACCTAGAATCAAAGCATTGTTAATGGTTTCTGTCTCGGCTGCTTATGATGATAAAGACAAAAAACTGGATATACCCACAGTTATATTTTCACATGCAATTCCCCTATTTGGGATGATCTCGTGTGCACTAGCCGAAGATGAACAGGATTCACTCTTATCCTATTTGTATCGTCAAGCTGGAATGCAGTTTTGGGAAAAGAAGTTAGTGTCTGCAGAAGGTGGAGATTATGAATGTTTCAGTGTTGAAACTGTGGGAGGAACTCATGCACAGGTAGAAACGACTGGAAAAACAACCAAGTACTTAGATGAAGTCGTGATAAAGCAATCGACAAGGATCATATTAGAAACAGTTAAAGGAGCCTGGGTTATGATAAAGCCGTGCAGTATAGGAGAAGTTCAAAGTACTCTGAGGTATGACTTACTATATTCCGTTCTTTCCCATGCAACCAATCTTTCATGCTATTGTTTGTGATTACTTCAACTTCTTTTGATTGTCTTTATTGTAGAACATGCAAAGAAGAAGTCAATAGCTTAGCTGTAAATTCTTCTGGATCAACTAGTGCGGTGTTGAGCTTTGTATGCGACTATCTTGATGCAGTACAGCTCATTGTTGAAATATGGTGGTTCATTCAGTTGGATGATTCTCATGCTTTTGGCCCCACATCACTTGATATTTTGCTTGAGAAGTTGGATACATCTGTGAGAAGGATGAAATGTTGTTATGCTGGATTGAATAGAGAACTGGAGGTTCAAGTTTTGGAGTTTGCTTTGTTAGCTATTTTATGTAGACTGTCCGAGTTTGGAACATGTTCAATATTAGTGCTAGATAAGTTGCATTGGATAATTAATCACATTGATGGTCTGTGTGCCGATGGATCCTATGAGCTTTCCGACTTCAGCAAAGAAGTTAAGAAAGTGTTTGATGATAACTTTATCAACGGCACTCCTATTGTCAACATTTGCACCTTTCTTGAAATCTTTGATCTAAAACCAGCAAGAGATTTTGAAATGCTTAATGCTACAACTGCTGTGCTGCAAGTCCGGGATACAGATTCTGAAAATCCGTTATCATATGTTTATGGATTACCCGTGGGCGTGGCGTTTGACATGTCTCTGTGCAATACCTCTAGTCATGATAGAATATGGCTCCACATGGTTGCTGGTCAGTCCGTCCAACATGTCTTCTTAGACTTGTCTTGTTTTGAGGGCAATGATAAGATGAAGAGCTGCTCCAGAGTCATTCCTTTCTATGCTACCCCAATGGCATGTTCATTTGTTCTGAGGGCATGCTTGGTAATTGAATGCCCATTTGGAAGTATCGGCACTCACCAGGAAGGACATGGAGGGCCAAGAGATTGTGTAGTGCAACTATGTGATGAATTGGATGTCTACTTTGTTAGTGCTGATACCGAGCAAAGGCAATGGTCGAAATGATAGTGGTCATTTGCACCAAGTTCTTCAGCATGCCCCCTTTGATCGACTGCACCATTGTGTTCTAACATCAACTGTGATCAAGTAATATGCGAAGGCAGTTAAAATACCAGTAGTGACTAATGAGGAGTTTCATATGATTAGTTGTTTCACTGTAGTATCAGATCAAACTCTGATTAGTTGTTTTCTTTAAGAATGGAGAATTTTTCTATGGCATGTGACCAGAAGAAACGTTATCTCATAGCCGATATAGTACTAGCAAGAACTCTGGGTAAAGAATTTGGCTGCGCTGATATTTTGGTAGCAGTAAGCAGGAACAAAGCAGTTACCCGACCACTAAGATGTGTTGCTGTTGCTAGGGTATGTTTACTTCGCGGCGTATGTATATGTAAGGGTTTGGCATATGACTAAAGAATTGAAAATTCTGTGAATTTTATGAGGCTACTGAATTAGAGGCTGCAGAGGCCAATGTTAACCTTGTGCACGTATGATTTGTGTGTTCTGCGCTTCTGCGCCTGGGACAGGTTCCCCGTTAGTGTAACTTTGGACTTACCATACGCTGTGCCGCATGACAGCGGCTTGTTTGCTGTGGGTTTACGTTTGTCGAAAGTACTGCTGGTGTCTTCTTGCGTTCGCTGTGACTTCTTTTCTTCTTATACAATTACATATACATGCCCAGCAACTGCACTCGCGATCTCGTATAACCGGCTTTCATCTACTCCATGTTGATTCATTCATTTCCACTGAATCCTTAGTTGATTCTTTTTTTTGTTATTGACCTAAAAAAGAGTTGGTTTGTGAAAATATCCATGCGCACGATCGAGGAGAAAGGGTGAAAAATATCCAAGACAAAGCTAAGATTACCATGCACAAAAGTTTAGTAGGACAGGATGAACTAAAAAAATTTGATTCCCTTGGTACACGAAACCTCTGATTACATCGCAGGGTAAAGCTGCGAACTGAACATGTGCGTGGTCGCGGCCTTAGCGAAGCGATCAGCTGATCATACTCTTCCTTTCTCTTTCTCCTCTCGATCTTTTTTCTCGAATACGCACGAGTGTGCGTATCTTATATTAAGAGAAGGAGAGGGTAAGATACCCCAATCTACGGTTATTTACAACACGTCTTACTACGCATTCCACCCTTAATACATCCTAGCGGATTACTCGCCCTCGCTCCACCCAACTACTCCTATAAAGTTGAAACGCATGTCTTTGCGTAGAACACCCGCTTGTCTCCATGACCCACACTCTGAGGCGATCCGTCGTAAGATGTGTTGCACGTCCGGCCTCATGCCCTCGAACACAATAGCGTTTCGGCGTTTCCACAGCTCCCACATGACAAGTAGGTGAATCGCCCGCAAGGTCTTGGTGTGCCTCCCCTCGAAGATGGGCCTGGTGCACCATTTCACTAGATCCTCATCGCTTGATGGCGTCATTCCTGTCATGCCAACTGCCTGACCCACCTTGGTCCAGACCTCCTTCGCGAAAACGCATTGTCATGAGATGATTAATTGTTTCATCATTTTGATCGCAGAAGGGGCATGTGTCTTGATGTGGTAGTCCACGTCTTGCCAGTCTATCGGAGGTCCACACTCTATCTCTTAGATCCAACCATGCAAAAATCGGCAGCGCAGGGGCGTCCTCGACACCCATGTGTAGGTTGCCGTCGGTGAGCATTGAAGGGCCGCGAAATTGGCCGCGTAAGCTGATCTTGCCGAGAATTCACCATCCTTCTCCCATGACCACTTGAGCTGATCCGGCTGCCGTGGGTCAAGAGCCACGCTATGTACTTGCGGCCACACCTCTAGGAACTATAGTAGTGCCGTGTCATCCATGTTCGGGCCAACATCTCGCGCCCAAGTTGCACCCTGTATAGCCTCTGCCACCGTTCTCACGTCCCTCGTCCGTTTTGACACCATGTCATATATTAGCGGTGCCAGCTCCTGCATCCTGTATCCGTTGAGCCATCTATCCTCCCAGAAGAGCGTTGTGTGTCCATTACCCACCGTCACTTTGGCCGCCGCTTGGAACAATCCCCTTGCCTCGTCCGGCACTGAGAATTTGAACTCTGCCCATGGTCTAGTCCTGTCAGCGCGTTGCAACCAGAGCCACTTCGCTTGGAGTGCGATATTCATCCACCTGAGGTTCGTAACTCCGAGTCCACCTGCCCACTTGGGTCGGCATAAGGTTTCCCAAGCAACTGCGCACTTTCCACCTCTGCCGTCTTCTTTCTCATACCATGGAAAGCTTCTGCAGATTTTGATCATCGCCTTTAGCGTTTTCGTTGGCAAACCCATGCAAGCATGGAGTGCACAGGAATAGCACATAGCACCGACTGAATAAGGAGCAACCGGCTGCTCTTTGGTAGTGATCGTGCCTTCCAAGATGGCAGCCTCGCGGCCATCTGATCCACCCTATCCTGAAACTGTGATGCGGTTTGCTTCCTTATCGACAGTGGCAAACCCAGATATCTGCAAGGGAACGTTCCTTGCTCACATCCCAACAGCCCCGAAGCAAGCTCCATGTCCTCCGGTGAACATCTGATCGGCAGGGCTAGGCTTTTCTGCAAGTTGATTCTGAGCCCTGACGCGTTGGCAAACAGGTCCAGGACCGAGGCACACGTCCGGAGGTCCCTTTCCGTTGGCTTGAGAAAAACCATGACATCAACCACGTACATCGACACTCTATGCCGCAACCCTGTCCTGGCCAAGGGAGAAAGTAAACCCGCGGTGGTTGCAAGTTCAAGGAGACGGTGTAGGGGTCCATGCATAAAATGAACAGCATGGGTGACAGCAGGCTCCCCTGACTCAATCCTTGGCAGTTGAAGATCGTTTCCCCGGTATCCCATTCACAATAATCTTAGTAGATGATGTTGCAAGCAGTCCACAGATCCATGCCATCCACCTTGGTCTGAATCCCATGTGAGCCAATACTTCCAGCAGGAAGGGCCATTGTACTGAGTCAAAGGCTTTAGATATGTCTAGCTTCAACAATAGTGTGGGATCCTTCAAAGTATGTAATCTGCGTGCCATGCCTTGAACGAGCATGAAATTATCATGTAAAGATCTTCCCCGCACAAAAGCGCTCTGATGATTGCCCACGAGGTGAGGCAAGTCGTCCGCAAGGCGTGTGGCAAGGATTTTGTCGAATATCTTGACCGCACCATGATTGAGGCTAACCGGCATGTAATCTTTGATATCGATGGCTCCTATCTTCTTAGGAAGGAGTGAGACTGTGGCCTTGTTAATTGCACATAACCCTTGCATATTTCCACCATGAAACTCCTCCAGCGCCCTCATGAAGTCCGCTCTTATGACATGCCAGCAGGTTGCGTAGAAACGTCCCGTGAACCCGTCAGGCCCGGGCGCTTTGTGAAGGAAATATGCCCTAGAGGCAATAATAATGTTATTATTTTATTTCCTTATATCATGATAAATGTTTATTATTCATGCTAGAATTGTATTATCCGGAAACATAATACTTGTGTGAATACATAGACAAACCAAACGTCACTAGTATGCCTCTACTTGACTAGCTCGTTAATCGAAGATGGTTATGTTTCCTAACCATAGACATGTGTTGCCATTTGATTAATGGGATCACATCATTAGGAGAATAATGTGATTAACATGACCCATTCCATTAGCTTAGCACCCGATCATTTAGTATGTTGCTATTGCTTTCTTCATGACTTATACACGTTCCTATGACTATGAGATTATGCAACTCCCGTTTACCGGAGGAACACTTTGTGTGCTACCAAACGTCACAACGTAACTGGGTGATTATAAAGGAGCTCTACAGGTGTCTCCAAAGGTGAATGTTGGGTTGGCGTATTTCGAGATTAGGATTTGTCACTCCGATTGTCGGAGAGGTATCTCTGGGCCCTCTCGGTAATGCACATCACATAAGCCTTGCAAGCATTACAACTAATGAGTTAGTTGCAAGATGATGTATTACGAAACGAGTAAAGAGACTTGCCGGTAACGAGATTGAACTAGGTATTGAGATACCGACGATCGAATCTCGGGCAAGTAACATACCGATGACAAAGGGAACAACGTATGTTGTTATGCGGTCTGACCGATAAAGATCTTCGTAGAATATGTAGGAGCCAATATGAGCATCCAGGTTCTGCTATTGGTTATTGACCGGAGACGTGTCTCGGTCATGTCTACATTGTTCTCGAACTCGTAGGGTCCGCACGCTTAAGGTTTCGATGACAGTTATATTATGAGTTTATGAGTTTTGATGTACCGAAGTTAGTTCATAGTCCCGGATGTGATCACGGACATGACGAGGAGTCTCGAAATGGTCGAGACATAAAGATTGATATATTGGACGGCTATATTCGGACACCGGAAGTGTTCCGGGTGATTTCGGAGAAAACCGGAGAGCCGGAGGGTTACCGGAACCACCCCGAGAGAAGTAATGGGCCATATGGGCCTTAGTGGAGAAAGAGAGGGGTAGCCAAAGGTGGGCCGCGTGCCTCCTCCCCCCTGGTCCGAATTGGACTAGGAGAGGGGGGGGGGGGGCGCCCCCCTTTCCTTCTCCTTCCCCACTTCCTTTCCCCTCCTAGTAGGAGTCCTACTCCTACTAGGAGGAGGACTCCTCCTTGGCGCGCCTATAGGGCCGGCCGGCCTCCTCCCCTTGCTCCTTTATATACAGGGGCAGGGGGCACTCCTAGACAGACAAGTTGATCCACGTGATCATATTCTTAGCCGTGTGCGGTGCCCCCTTCCACCATAATCCTCGATAATATTGTAGCGGTGCTTAGGCGAAGCCCTGCGACGGTAGTACATCAAGATCGTCACCACGCCGTCGTGCTGACGGAACTCTTCCCCAACACTTTGCTGGATCGGAGTCCGGGGATCGTCATCGAGCTGAACGTGTGCTAAAACTCGGAGGTGCCGTAGTTTCGGTGCTTGATTGGTCGGGCCGTGAAGACGTATGACTACATCAACCGCGTTGTGCTAACGCTTCCGCTGTCGGTCTACAAGGGTACGTAGATCACACTCTCCCCTCTCGTTGCTATGCATCACCATGATCTTGCGTGTGCGTAGGAATTTTTTTGAAATTACTACGTTCCCCAACAGTGGCATCCGAGCTTAGGTTTTATGTGTTGATGTTATATGCACGAGTAGAACACAAGTGAGTTGTGGGCGATATAAGTCATACTGCTTACCAGCATGTCATACTTTGGTTCGGCGGTATTGTTGGATGAAGCGGCCCGGACCGACATTACGCGTACGCTTACGCGAGACCGGTTATCCCGACGTGCTTTGCACAAAGGTGGCTAGCGGGTGACAGTTTCTCCAACTTTAGTTGAACCAAGTGTGGCTACGCCCGGTCCTTGCGAAGGTTAAAACAACACCAACTTGACAAACTATCGTTGTGGTTTTGATGCGTAGGTAAGATTGGTTCTTGCTTAAGCCCGTAGCAGCCACGTAAAACTTGCAACAACAAAGTAGAGGACGTCCAACTTGTTTTTGCAGGGCATGTTGTGATGTGATATGGTCAAGACATGATGCTAAATTTTATTGTATGAGATGATCATGTTTTGTAACCAAGTTATCGGCAACTGGCAGGAGCCATATGGTTGTCGCTTTATTGTATGCAATGCAATTGCGCTGTAATGCTTTACTTTATCACTAAGAGGTAGCGATAGTCGTGGAAGCATAAGATTAGCGAGACGACAACGATGCTGAGATGGTGATCAAGGTGTCGCACCGGTGACGATGGTGATCACGACGGTGCTTCGAAGATGGAGATCATAAGCACAAGATGATGATGGCCATATCATATCACTTATATTGATTGCATGTGATGTTTATCTTTTATGCATCTTATCTTGCTTTGATTGACGGTAGAATTTTAAGATGATCTCTCACTAATTATCAAGAAGTGTTCTCCCTGAGTATGCACCGTTGCGAAAGTTCTTCGTGCTGAGACACCACGTGATGATCGGGTGTGATAGGCTCTACGTTCAAATACAACGGGTGCAAAACAGTTGCACACGCAGAATACTCAGGTTATACTTGACGAGCCAAGCATATACAGATATGGCCTCGAAACACGGAGACCGAAAGGTCGAGCGTGAATTATATAGTAGATATGATCAACATAGCGATGTTCACCAATGAAACTACTCCATCTCACGTGATGATCGGACATGGTTTAGTTGATTTGGATCACATAATCACTTAGAGGATTAGAGGGATGTCTATCTAAGTGGGAGTTCTTTAGTAATATGATTAATTGAACCTAAATTTATCATGAACTTAGTACCTGATAGTATCTTGCTTGTCTATGTTTGATTGTAGATAGATGGCCCGTGCCGTTGTTCCGTTGAATTTTAATGCGTTCCTTGAGAAAGCAAAGTTGAAACATGATGGTAGCAATTACAGGGACTGGGTCCGTAACTTGAGGATTATCCTCATTGCTGCACAGAAGAATTACGTCCTGGAAGCACCGCTGGGTGCCAGGCCTGCTGCTGGAGCAACACCAAATGTTATGAATGTCTGGCAGAGCAAAGCTGATGACTACTCGATAGTTCAGTGTGCCATGCTTTACGGCTTAGAATCGGGACTTCAACGACGTTTTGAACGTCATGGAGCATATGAGATGTTCTAGGAGTTGAAGTTAATATTTCAAGCAAATGCCCGGATTGAGAGATATGAAGTCTCCAATAAGTTCTATAGCTGCAAGATGGAGGAGAACAATTCTGTCAGTGAGCATATACTCAAAATGTCTGGGTATAATAATCACTTGATTCAATTGGGAGTTAATCTTCCAGATGATTGCGTCATTGACAGAATTCTCCAATCACTGCCACCAAGCTACAAGAGCTTCGTGATGAACTATAATATGCAAGGGATGAATAAGACTATTCTCGAGCTCTTCGCAATGCTGAAAGCTGCAGAGGTAGAAATCAAGAAGGAGCATCAAGTGTTGATGGTCAATAAGACCACTAGTTTCAAGAAAAAGGGCAAAGGGAAGAAGAAGGGAAACTTCAAAAAGAACAGCAAGCAAGTTGCTACTCAAGAGAAGAAACCCAAACCTGGACCTAAGCCTGAAACTGAGTGCTTCTACTGCAAGCAGACTGGTCACTAGAAGCGGAACTGCCCCAAGTATTTGGCGGATAAGAAGGATGGCAAGGTGAACAAAGGTATCTGTGATATACATGTTATTGATGTGTACCTTACTAATGCTCGTAGTAGCACCTGGGTATTTGATACTGGTTCTGTTGATAATATTTGCAACTCGAAACAGGGACTACGGATTAAGCGAAGATTGGCTAAGGACGAGGTGACGACGCGCGTGGGAAATGGTCCCAAAGTCGATGTGATCGCGGTCGGCACGCTACCTCTACATCTACCTTCGGGATTAGTATTAGACCTAAATAATTGTTATTTGGTGCCAGCGTTAAGCATGAACATTATATCTAGATCTTGTTTGATGCGAGACGGTTATTCATTTAAATCAGAGAATAATGGTTGTTCTATTTATATGAGTAATATCTTTTATGGTCATGCACCCTTAAAGAGTGGTCTATTCTTATTAAATCTCGATAGTAGTGACACACATATTCATAATGTTGAAACCAAAAGATGCAGAGTTGATAATGATAGTGCAACTTATTTGTGGCACTGCCGTTTGGGTCATATCGGTGTAAAGCGCATGAAGAAACTCCATACTGATGGGCTTTTGGAACCACTTGATTATGAATCACTTGGTACTTGCAAACCATGCCTTATGGGTAACATGACAAAAACACCGTTCTCTGGTACTATGGAGAGAGCAACAGATTTGTTGGAAATCATACATACAGATGTATGTGGCCCGATGAATGTTGAGGCTCGTGGCGGATATCGTTATTTTCTCACCTTCACAGATGACTTAAGCAGATATGGGTATATCTACTTAATTAAACATAAGTCTGAAACATTTGAAAAGTTCAAATAATTTCAGAGTGAAGTTGAAAATCATCGTAACAAGAAAATAAAATTCCTACGATCTGATCGTGGAGGAGAATATTTGAGTTACGAGTTTGGTGTACATTTGAAACAATGTGGAATAGTTTCGCAACTCACGCCACCCGGAACACCACAGCGTAATGGTGTGTCCGAACATCGTAATCGTACTTTACTAGATATGGTGCGATCTATGATGTCTCTTACTGATTTACTGCTGTCGTTTTGGGGATATGCTCTAGAGACGGCCGCATTCATGTTAAATAGGGCACCATCAAAATCCGTTGAGACGACGCCTTATGAACTATGGTTTGGCAAGAAACCCAAGTTGTCGTTTCTGAAAGTTTGGGGTTGCGATGCTTATGTGAAAAAGCTATAACGTGATAAGCTCGAACCCAAATCGGAGAAATGTGTCTTCATAGGATATCCAAAGGAAACTATTGGATACACCTTCTATCACAGATCCGAAGGCAAAACTTCTGTTGCTAAATTCGGAAACTTTCTAGAGAAGGAGTTTCTCTCGAAAGAAGTGAGTGGGAGGAAAGTAGAACTTTATGATGTAACTGTACCTGCTCCATTATTGGAAAGTAGTACATCACAGAAACCAGTTTCTGTGACACCTACAGCAATTAGTGAGGAAGCTAATGATGATGATCATGAAGCTTCAGAACAAGATACTACTGAACCTCGTAGATCAACCAGAGTAAGATCCGCACCAGAGTGGTACGGTAATCCTGTTCTGGAAGTCATGCTACTAGATCATGATGAACCTACGAACTATAGAGAAGCGATGGTGAGCCCAAATTTCGCAAAATGGCTTGAAGCCATGAAATCTGAGATGGGATCCATGTATGAGAACAAAGTATGGACTTTGGTTGACTTGCCCAATGATCGACAAGCAATTGAGAATAAATGGATCTTTAAGAAGAAGACTGACGCTGACGGTAATGTTACTGTCTACAAAGCTCGACTTGTCGCAAAAGGTTTTCGACAAGTTCAAGGGATTGACTACGATGAGACCTTCTCACCCGTAGCGATGCTTAAGTTTGTCCGAATCATGTTAGCAATTGCCGCATTTTATGATTATGAAATTTGGCAGATGGATGTCAAAACTGCATTCCTGAATGGATTTCTGCAAGAAGAGTTGTATATGATGCAACTGGAAGGTTTTGTCGATCCAAAGGGAGATAACAAAGTGTGCAAGCTCCAGCGATTCATTTATGGACTGGTGCAAGCCTCTCGGAGTTGGAATAAACGCTTTGATAGTGTGATCAAAGCATTTGGTTTTATACAGACTTTTGGAGAAGCCTGTATTTACAAGAAAGTGAGTGGGAGCTCTGTAGCATTTCTGATATTATATGTAGATGACATATTACTAATTGGAAATGATATAGAATTTCTGGATAGCATAAAAGGATACTTGAATAAAAGTTTTTCGATGAAAGACCTCGGTGAAGCTGCCTACATATTGGGCATCAAGATCTATAGAGACAGATCGAGACGCTTAATTGGACTTTCACAAAGCATATACCTTGACAAATTTTTGAAAAAGTTCAAAATGGATCAAGCAAAGAAAGGATTCTTGCCTGTGTTACAAGGTGTGAAATTGAGTAAGACTCAAAGTCCGACCAATGCAGAAGATAGAGAGAAAATGAAAGATGTTCCCTATGCTTCAGCCATAGGCTCTATCATGTATGCAATGCTGTGTACCAGACCTGATGTGTGTCTTGCTATAAGTCTAGCAGGGAGGTACCAAAGTAATCCAGGAGTGGATCACTGGACAGCGGTCAAGAACATCCTGAAATACCTGAAAAGGACTAAGGATATGTTTCTCATATATGGAGGTGACAAAGAGCTCATCGTAAATGGTTACGTTGATGCAAGCTTTGACACTGATCCGGACGATTCTAAATCACAAACCGGATATGTGTTTACATTAAACGGTGGAGCTGTCAGTTGGTGCAGTTCTAAACAAAGCGTTGTGGCGGGATCTACATGCGAAGCGGAGTACATAGCTGCTTCGGAAGCAGCAAACGAAGGAGTCTGGATGAAGGAGTTCATATCCGATCTAGGTGTCATACCTAGTGCATCGGGTCCAATGAAAATCTTTTGTGACAATACTGGTGCAATTGCCCTGGCAAAGGAATCCAGATTTCACAAGAGAACCAAGCACATCAAGAGACGCTTCAATTCCATCCAGGATCTAGTCCAGGTGGGAGACATAGAGATTTCCAAGATACATACGGATCTGAATGTTGCAGACCCCTTGACTAAGCCTCTTCCACGAGCAAAACATGATCAGCACCAAAGCTCCATGGGTGTTAGAATCATTACTGTGTAATCTAGATTATTGACTCTAGTGCACGTGGGAGACTGAAGGAAATATGCCCTAGAGGCAATAATAATGTTATTATTTTATTTCCTTATATCATGATAAATGTTTATTATTCATGCTAGAATTGTATTATCCGGAAACATAATACTTGTGTGAATACATAGACAAACCAAACGTCACTAGTATGCCTCTACTTGACTAGCTCGTTAATAGAAGATGGTTATGTTTACTAACCATAGACATGTGTTGTCATTTGATTAATGGGATCACATCATTAGGAGAATAATGTGATTGACATGACCCATTCCATTAGCTTAGCACCCAATCGTTTAGTATGTTGCTATTGCTTTCTTCATGACTTATACACGTTCCTATGACTATGAGATTATGCAACTCCCGTTTACAGGAGGAACACTTTGTGTGCTACCAAACGTCACAACGTAACTGGGTGATTATAAAGGAGCTCTACAGGTGTCTCCAAAGGTGAATGTTGGGTTGGCGTATTTCGAGATTAGGATTTGTCACTTCGATTGTCGGAGAGGTATCTCTGGGCCCTCTCGGTAATGCACATCACATAAGCCTTGCAAGCATTACAACTAATGAGTTAGTTGCAAGATGATGTATTACGAAACGAGTAAAGAGACTTGCCGGTAACGAGATTGAACTAGGTATTGAGATACCGACGATCAAATCTCGGGGAAGTAACATACCGATGACAAAGGGAACAACGTATGTTGTTATGCGGTCTGACCGATAAAGATCTTCGTAGAATATGTAGGAGCCAATATGAGCATCCAGGTTCCTCTATTGGTTATTGACCGGAGACATGTCTCGGTCATGTCTACATTGTTCTCGAACCCGTAGGGTCCGCACGCTTAAGGTTTCGATGACAGTTATATTATGAGTTTATGAGTTTTGATGTACCGAAGTTAGTTCGGAGTCCCGGATGTGATCAGGTACATGACGAGGAGTCTCAAAATGGTCGAGACATAAAGATTGATATATTGGACGGCTATATTCGGCCACCGAAAGTGTTCCGGGTGATTTCGGAGAAAATCGGAGAGCCGGAGGGTTACCGGAACCACCCCGGGAGAAGTAATGGGCCATATGGGCCTTAGTGGAGAAAGAGAGGGGCAGCCAAAGGTGGGCCGCGCACCTCCTCCCCCCTGGTCCGAATTGGACTAGGAGAGGGGGGCGGCGCCCCCCTTTCCTTCTCCTTCCCCACTTCCTTCCCCCTCCTAGTAGGAGTCCTCCTCCTACTAGGAGGAGGACTCCTCCTTGGCGCGCCTATAGGGTCGGCCGGCCTCCTCCCCTTGCTCCTTTATATACAGGGGCAGGGGTGTAACACCCCGGATATGACTTTCCCAATTTGTACTCCAACTCTTGCCGTTTCCGACGGTTAAGTTATTTTATTTTTTCGGGTTCGGGTCTTTGTCTCCGTGTGTTGTTATCGTTGTCATGCATCTCATATCATGTCATCATGTGCATTGCATTTGCATACGCGTTTCATCTCATGCATTCGAGCATTTTCCCCGTTGTCCGTTTTGCATTCCGGCGCTTCGTTCTCCTCCGGTGGTCATTTCTAGCTTTCTTTCGTGTGTGGGGATTAAACATTTCCGGATTGGACCGAGACTTGCCAAGCGGCCTTGGTTTACTACCGGTAGACCGCCTGTCAAGTTTCGTATCATTTGGACTTCGTTTGATACTCCAACGGTTAACTGAGGGACCGAAAAGGCCTCGTGTGTGGTGCAGCCAACACCCATCCAATTTGGCCCAAAACCCACCTAAGCCTTCTCCATCATCTAGAGCGTTCGATCACGATCGCGTGGCCGAAAACCGCACCTCATTTGGACTCTCCTAGCTCCCTCTACCTCTATTTAAAGTTCCCTTCCGAAATTCGCGGATCTCCTCTCTCCCAAACCCTAAAAACCCCCTCGCGCCGCCGCCGGACACGTCCGTCCTGGGCAGACAAAGCCACCGCCGCCGTTCGCGCCAACCACGTTACGCCACGTGGCGGCTCCTGCCCGCGCCGCCGCCGAGGCACGCCGGCCTGAAGCCGGCCCCCTCCCCGCACCAACCGGGCCGCGCCCGCGCTCGCTAGCACCGCCGCCTCCCTCGGCGCCGGCACCCGACGCCGCCGCATCCTCCGCTGCTCCACCGCGCGCCGCTCGCCCGCCGGCCGGACGGAGCCGCGCCGCGCCGCCTCACCGCCCGCCGCGCATCGCCGTCTTCCGCCGCGGCCGAGCCCCGCCTCCGCCGTCCACCTCGACGCCGGTGGAGGCCCGGCCACCGCCCCGCTCCGGCCATTTCTTCCTCGCCCACCGCCGCCGTCTACAGTGATTCCGGCGAAGATCCGGCGGTCCTCGATTTCCGTCCGCTGGATCTGGATCTAGATCTCCTCGGGTTGACTTTCTCTCTCGAAACCCTAATCCATATGCTCCTGTTTATAGCCTTGTATCTCCGCATCCGTAACTCCATTTTTGGCATATAGCATATCAAAATGTTCATCTCAGAGAGTACATCATTTCGTTCCATTGCATCATTTTCATTTGAGTTCATCTTGATGCCCGAAATGCTGTTAGAAGAGGGCTACTTGAGATAATTGTCAGATCTGCTGCTCCTTTTAGCCTTTTGTCATTTTTGCCATGATTAATGTGTGCATGATATGCCCATGAGTTCTACATATGTTTTGTTAAGGGTTTTGTCATCTTTCCAGAGGTGCAACCCATGTATTTTTGTGATGTGTGAGGTGACTAGCACAAGCTTACAAAGTGGTGCACTTGGTAAAGCTGATTTCAGGGACTTAGCAATTCCACTAAGTCCTTGATCTGTTTATTTCATGATGCCATATGTTCATGTTGTTTGTTAGTGATCCGTGCCTCTTTTGAGGATGATCGGTAAGGATGTTTTGTTAATATTGTAGTGCTATATCCATCCATGTCTTTGTTTGAAATTATGGAGCACCCTAGCTTGAGTCAATCGAGCTCTACTTTTGTTACTTTGTGAATCTGGGCAGATTATCAACTTGTTTGCAATTTTGCCGATGATGTTGTAGTTGATCCGTGCATGCTATGCTATTGTTCTTGACATGTCTAGCTTGAATTTTGTGTGTTCTTGATATATGTATGCTTATTTTATCATGACTTGCTCCGTATTGAGTGCATCGAGCTCGTAAACATGCCTACTTGATATCTGTTTTCAGCATGCTCCAGTTTTCACTAAGTCTGTGACCTGATTATGTGTTTGCCATGTTCACATGCTTGCAATTTTATTTTCTGATCCCTTTTGGCTCAAGGTCACTAAGGGACTTTTGTTAAGCTCTTTGAGTAGCTCCATGCCATGCTTTACTTTGCCATGTTCAGGTCCTGTAGCATGTAGTTTTGTTGCTCCGAAGAGAGCTACCTGATCTGAAATTCCAGACAAGTGTTAATTTCACTAAGTCTGAAATCTGGTTACCATATGCATTTTTGCCATGCTTGTTTGAACCTGTTAGTGGATGAATTGGCCGTAGCTCAGTGTTAGACTTTTGTTAAGCATCTTGTATGCATCCCTGCCATGTATTTTGTTGTCATGTTTGGGTGCTGTAGCATGTTCTTCTCATTGCATTTGGATGGCTACTTGCTGTAAATCGCAGACCGGTGTCATATTTGAATCGCTTGCCATTTCCAAACCGTAACTCCGATTCCGGCGTTCTTTATATCGTTTTCAAGCGATTTCATCTCATTTTTCTAGTGGCACACTTGGATTTCCATGTTGGGGCCAGGTTCTTGCATTTCCAGTCACATCTTGCATATGCATCCCGCATCGCATCCCGCATAGCATATCATCATTGCATCATATTGTTTGATCCTTGCACGTGGTTGATTGTGTCCTTGTTGCTTGTTTGTCTTGTTTTGGTAGAGCCGGGAGATGAGTTCGTTAACGAGGAGCCCGTTGAGTTTGCTTTCGAGGATCCAGTCAACTCTGACAACTGTGCAGGCAAGATGATCATACCCTCGAAATCACTACTATCTTTGTTATGCTAGATTGCTCGCTGTTTTGCTATGCCAATGCTATGATGCCTACCATTTGCTTTCAAGCCTCCCAAATTGCCATGTCAAACCTCTAACCCACCATGTCCTAGCAAACCGTTGATTGGCTATGTTACCGCTTTGCTCAGCCCCTCTTATAGCGTTGCTAGTTGCAGGTGAAGATTGGAGGCCGTTCCTTGTTGGAACATTTATTTACTTGTTGGGATATCATTATATTATCTTGTTATCTTAATGCATCTATATACTTGGTAAAGGGTGGAAGGCTCGGCCTCTCGCCTAGTGTTTTGTTCCACTCTTGCCGCCCTAGTTTCCGTCATATCGGTGTTATGTTCCCGGATGTTGCGTTCCTTACGCGGTTGGGTTATAATGGGAACCCCTTGATAGTTCGCCTTGATTAAAGCTTTTCCAGCAATGCCCAACCTTGGTTTTACCATTTGCCACCTAGCCTCTTTTTCCCTTGGGTTTCCGGAGCCCGAGGGTCATCTTATTTTAAACCCCCCGGGCCAGTGCTCCTCTGAGTGTTGGTCCACCTGTCAGCTGCCGGTGGCCACCAGGGGCAACTCTGGGCTGGCCTACCCGTACCTAAGACAATCTGAGTGTGGCCTGAGAACGAGATATGTGCAGCTCCTATCGGGATTTGTCGGCACATTTGGGCGGTGTTGCTGGTCTTGTTTTAACTTGTCGAAGTGTCTTGAAGAACCGAGATCCCGAGTCTGATCGGAACGTCTTGGGAGGAGGTCTATTCCTTCGTTGACCGTGAGAGCTTGTCATGGGCTAAGTTGGGACTCCCCTGCAGGGTTTTGAACTTTCAAAAGCCATGCCCGCGGTTATGGGCAGATGGAAATTTATTAATGTCCGGTTGTAGATAACTTGAACCTTAACTTAATTAAAATGAATCAACTGAGTGTGTTACCGTGATGGCCTCTTCTCGGCGGAGTTCGGGAAGTGGACACGGTGTTGGAGTAATGTTTGTGCAGGTTGCTCTCTAGTTTCTCGCTCGCGCTTTGCCTCCTCTTCTCGCTCTCTTTTGCGAATAAGTTAGCCACCATATTTGCTAGTCGCTTGCTGCAGCTCCACATATATTTGTACCTTGCCTTACCTATAAGCTTAAATAGTCTTGATTGCGAAGCTGCGAGATTGCTGAGTCCCTGTGGCTCATAGATTACTATTACACCAGATGCAGGGCCTGATGATTCCGCTCCAGGAGTCGCGCTCGAGCTCAAGTGGGAGTTCGACGAAGACTCTCAACGTTACTATGTTTCCTTTCCTGATGACCAGTAGTGGTGCCCAGTTGGGGGTGATCGGGACCGTGTCGCACGTTGGGTTATCTTTTATTTTGGCGCTGTAATCGGGCCATGAGTGTTTGGATGATGTAATGTTATTTATGTACTTGATTGACGTGGCGAGTGTAAGCCAACTATGTTATCTCCCCTTTTATTATCTATATTACATGGGATGTTGTGAAGATTACCTAACTTGCGACATATGCCTTCAATGCGATTATGCCTCTAAGTCGTGCCTCGACACGTGGGAGATATAGTCGCATCGAGGGTGTTACAAGTTGGTATCAGAGCCTTCCCCGACCTTAGGAGCCCCATTGCTTGATCGTTTTTAGCGGCCGAGTTGTGTCTAGAAAAATGTTTTGAGTTATTTAGGAATTATATATCAGAGAGTTTAGGAATTCTTTTTTACTTCCCAGTCTCCTCATCGTTCTGGTAAGGCATCCTGACGTAGAGTTTTGACTCTTCTCTTCTCAAATTTCACCAAATTATTTTTAGGATCACGCGGGTATCTTGGAATCGTTCCGATGGTTTTATGATGAGAACATTGTCTTGGTGCCTCCTGTCAGGGGTTTTGTGGAAGTGTCCCGGGGAGTTGAGCTCTGAGGTGTTGTCGTCATAATTTTATCGTTGCAGTTCCAGAATACCTGAGTTTAGTACGCCGACATTGAAAATCTCTTTTATGCAGTTCGTTGGTGAGATAACCTCGACGCCACCCAGTACTGGGGCGGGAGTTCGGGAGTATCGGCATAACTTGTATAACAGATGCTTTTCGAAGGTTGAGGTAGATGGTTTCCGAAGGTTTCTTGGTTATGTATTAAAGGATGGATACAGCTGGATGTAGGATTTGCTAGATTTGGGTGAGATATTATGCTTCCCCTGTATCCCCAACACCTGATTGCATAACCGGAAAGGTTCGGGAGTTTCATAGGTGGGAATTCTAGTAGCTCTAGTTCTTCTTCCACGGATATTGGTTTGAGATTGGGATTTCTTACCGATTATTCGTTCTTGATCCGTACCTTGTTGATTTATTTCTCTACCTAAATTCTACGTGGCTTCTCAATTATGGATATGTGACCATTTCAAGAGGAATGCATTCGTTCGTTTTGTTCGGATGTGAAGACTATATGTTGCAATTTTCATTCTGTTGGATCCAACTTCAATAATTGTCTATCAATGTGCTAATGGATGTCAACCTCCTCAGGATGGCTCCTCCAACGCGCACGACTCCGAATCCTAATCCGCCACCACCTCCACCTCCACCGGAGGCATGGCAAGCTGTGATGGCCGCAACCAATGCAAACACACAGTTGATCATGCAAATTCTTCAAGAGCGCAATCAAGGGAACCAAGGGAACCAAGGCAACAATCAGAATCACTTTGCTACACTCAACCAGTTCCTTGCTAATGGGCCAAAGACTTTCAGCAATTGTGTTGAGGCAACCGATGCTGACGATTGGCTTGTGGATCTGTGCAAGCATTTTGAGTGCAGTAACGTCAGGCCTGAGGACTTTGTTAAGTTCGCTTCCTTCCAACTCAAAGATCAAGCTGCAGAATGGTTCCAGCAGTACAAGGATTCCAGAGGTGGACGTGTTATCACTTGGGATGAATTCCGTCGAGATTTCCGAGCTCATCATATTCCCCAGAGCGTGGTTGAAAGCAAGCGTGAGGAATTCCGCAACCTGAAGCAAGGCTCTTTGTCTGTCTATGATTACAACAAGTTGTTTCAGAAGCTCGCCCACTTTGCTAAGTAGGACGTGCCTGATGAGAAGAGCATGATATACCAGTTCAGGGGTGGTCTCAGAGAAGAAATTCAGCTAGCTCTTGTTCTCTTTGAGCCCTTGAGGTACGATGAGTTCTACAACATGGCACTGAACCAAGAGGCTGCTCAGTTGAGGTGTGATGCTTCCAAGAAGCGAGTCAGAGATGTTACTCCTTCTTCCTCTACTCAAGTGGCCAAGCAGCAGAAGTATTGGCTTCCTCCTCCTCCGTTCCGTCAGTCGTATCAGCAGAAGAGCAAAGGTGGCAGTGGATCTTCCCACCCACCCAACCCTGGCTTTCAGAACAAGACTTCGTCTCAAGCTCCAAGATCGAGTGCTCCGTATCACCGTCCGCTTTAAGAGGTCACGTGCAACAAGTGCCAACAGAAGGGTCACTATGCCAACAAGTGTTTCAACCAGAGGCGTCTTCCTCCTCCTCCTCCTGTCAGATCGGCAAGTACAGCTGTGGTCAAGCATAACCCCAAGTCCGCCAAGGTCAACTTGATGAACGCAGCTCAGGCAGAGGATTCATCAGATGTCATCATGGGTAACCTTCCTGTTAACGATATTCCTGCAAAAGTTCTTTTTGACACGGGTGCATCACATTGTTTCATCTCGAGACCGTTTTCATCTAAGCATGGTTTGGCTTTGCAAATTTTGCCTAGTCCATTAGCAGTTGTCTCTCCCGATAGGCGCATGCATGCTAACTCCATTGCTCCGGATGTTACTATTACTTTGGGTGACTATAAGTTCTTGTCCTCTCCAAATGTTCTTGGTGACTCGGATATTGATCTTATTCTCGGAATGGATTGGCTTTCTAAGAACAAGGCTCAGCTTGATTGTGCAGCCAGGCATATTCAATTGACTCATTTGTCTGAGGATGTAATTTTCTTTGCCGCTCGTGATGATACTATCCGTCTGTTTTCTCTCAATGAGAAGGGTGAACTGGATGCTATCTCGCAAATTCCAGTCATTTGCGAATATCAAGACGTCTTTCCAGAAGAGCTTCCAGGAATGCCTCCGCACCGGCCAGTTGAATTCATCATTGATCTTGAGCCCGGCACGGAACCTGTGTGCAAGCATCCTTACAAACTCGGACCTGAAGAGTTGAAGGAGCTGAAGAAGCAACTCGATATTCAGGAGAAATGGGTCTCATCTGACCTAGTTCTTCTCCGTGGGGTTGTGGTGTTCTTTTTGTGAAGAAGAAAGATGGAACGGACCGACTTTGTGTTGATTACCGTCCATTGAACAAGAAGACCATCAAGAACAAATACCCACTTCCCAACATCAATGAGCTGTTCGAACAACTCAAAGGTGCCCAAGTATTCTCCAAGCTTGATCTCCGCATGGGTTATCATCAGATTCAAATTCGTGAGCAAGATATTCCCAAGACGGCTTTCAGGACAAGCTATGGTTCATACGAATACACTGTCATGTCTTTTGGCCTCGTCAACGCTCCTCCGACGTTCTCTTGCATGATGAACTTCATCTTCAACGCCTACACCAATGACTTCGTTTTGGTCTATCTCGACGACATTCTGGTTTTCTCGAAGAACAAGGAAGATCATGCCAAGCACTTGCGTTTGGTTCTTGATAAGCTCAGAGAACATCAGTTCTACGCTAAGTTCTCCAAGTGTGAATTTTGGCTCGATGAGGTTCTTTATCTTGGTCATATCATCTCTGCCAAGGGTATTGCCGTGAATCCTGAGAAGGTGTCTGCAATTGTGAATTGGGAACCTCCTCAGAACGTGAAGCAACTCCGTAGTTTCCTCGGTCTCGCAAGCTATTACCGAAGATTCGTTAAAAACTTTTCTAAGATCGCGAAGCCTCTCTCTAATCTTCTCCAGAAGCACGTCAAGTACGTTTGGTCTCTGGAGTGTGACATTGCTTTCAACACTTTGAAAGAGAAATTGATCACTACTCCAGTTCTGACTCCGCCTGATGAATCCAAGCCGTACGAGGTCTTTTGTGATGCCTCTCTCCAAGGTCTTGGCGCAGTATTGATGCAAGAGAAGAAAGTTGTTGTTTATACCTCTCGCTAGTTGAAGCCCAATGAGAAGAACTACCCCACTCATGATCTCGAGTTGGCGGCAGTTGTGCATGCTCTTTTGACTTGGAGACATCTCTTATTGGGAAGAAAAGTGGACATTTTCACTGATCACAAGAGTCTCAAGTACATCTTCACTCAGCCTAATCTCAACCTCAGGCAGACTCGACGGGTCGAAATGATTCAAGAGTATAATCCGAGTATCGAGTATACTCCAGGTAAGGCGAATGTGATTGCTGACGCATTGAGCAGGAAAGCTTATTGCAACAGTCTGATTCTTAAGCCTTATCAACCCGAGCTTTGTGAAGCTTTCCGCAAACTTAATTTGCAAGTTGTTCCTCAAGGTTTCCTCGCCAACCTTCAAGTCTCCCCTACCTTGGAAGATCAGATTCACCAAGCCCAGCTTCTTGATGCTATGGTGAAAAAGGTGAAGATTGGGATTGCTAAGAGTCAACCCAAGTACAAGTGCTACCGCCTTGATGACAAGGACACTCTCTTCTTCGAGGATCATATTGTTGTACCCAAAGGTGACCTCCGTAAAGTGATCATGAACGAGGCTCACAATTCTCTCCTCTCCATCCACCCTGGGAGCACGAAGATGTATCAGGACCTCAAACAGGCTTATTGGTGGACTCGAATGAAGCGCAAGATTGCTCAATTCGTGAACGAATGTGATGTCTGCAGAAGAGTGAAGGCAGAACACCAAAGGCCAGCTGGTCTCCTCCAACCTCTTGCCATTCCAGAATGGAAGTTTGACCACATCGAAATGGACTTCGTGACTGGGTTTCCAAAGTCCAAACGTGGCAATGATGCTATATTCGTTGTCATCGGCAAACTCACCAAAGTGGCTCACTTTCTGCCTATCAAAGAGTCGATCATTGTAGCTCAATTGGCGGAACTCTATACCTCTTGTATTGTCTCTTTGCACGGTATTCCACAAGTGATCTCTTCAGACCGTGGCAGCATCTTTACATCCAAGTTTTGGGATTCTTTTCAGAAGGCCATGGGCAACAACATCCGCTTCAGCACAGCTTTCCATCCTCAAACTAGCGGTCAAGTCGAGCGTGTCAACCAGATTCTTGAAGATATGCTCAGGGCTTGTGTGATCTCCTTCGGCATGAAGTGGGATGATTGTCTTCCTTATGCTGAATTCTCCTACAACAACAGTTTTCAAGCAAGTTCGGGCAAGGCCCCATTCGAAATTCTGTATGGCAGGAAGTGCCGTACCCCTCTCAACTGGTCTGAAACCGGTGAACGTCAGCTTTTAGGTAATGACTTAATCACAGAGGCAGAGGAAATGTGCAAAGTCATTCGTGATAACCTCAAAGCAGCCCAATCCCGCCAGAAGAGCTACTATGATAGTAAGCACCGTGATTTGGCTTTCGAGATCGGAGATCATGCTTACCTCCGCGTCTCTCCTATGAAAGGTGCTCGTCGCTTCGGTACCAAAGGGAAGCTTGCCCCTAGATACGTGGGACCTTTCAAGATTGTCAGCAAGAGAGGCGACCTTGCCTATCAACTCGAGCTTCCTTCAAACTTTGCAAATGTTCATGACGTGTTCCATGTCTCTCAGCTCCGAAAGTGCTTCAAGACTCCTGACCGCATCGTCAACTTCGAGGACATTGAGCTCCAAGAAGATCTTTCTTATCGTGAGCACCCAGTTGCTATTCTTGAAGAGACTGAACACAAGACTCGCAACAAGTCAATCAAATTTCTCAAAGTCAAGTGGTCACACCATTCCGACCGTGAAGCTACCTAGGAACGCGAGGATCACCTCCGTTCTGAGTACCCGGCATTCTTTCAGTCCTAGATCTCGGGACGAGATCCTTTCGTAGTGGTGGAGTGTTGTAACACCCCGGATATGACTTTCCCAATTTGTATTCCAACTCTTGCCGTTTCCGACGGTTAAGTTATTTTATTTTCTCGGGTTCGGGTCTTTGTCTCCGTGTGTTGTTATCGTTGTCATGCATCTCATATCATGTCATCATGTGCATTGCATTTGCATATGTGTTTCATCTCATGCATTCGAACATTTTCCCCGTTGTCCGTTTTGCATTCCGACGCTTCGTTCTCCTCCGATGGTCATTTCTAGCTTTATTTCGTGTGTGGGGATTAAACATTTCTGGATTGGACCGAGACTTGCCAAGCGGCCTTGGTTTACTACCGGTAGACTGCCTGTCAAGTTTCGTATCATTTGGACTTCGTTTGATACTCCAACTGTTAACCGAGGGACCGAAAAGGCCTCGTGTGTGTTGCATCCCAACACCCCTCCAATTTGGCCCAAAACCCACCTAAGCCTTCTCCATCATCTAGAGCGTTCGATCATGATCGCGTGGCCGAAAACCGCACCTCATTTGAACTCTCCTAGCTCCCTCTACCTCTATTTAAAGTCCCTTCCCGAAATTCGCGGATCTCCTCTCTCCCAAACCCTAAAAATCCCCTCGCGCCGCCGCTGGACACGTCCGTCCTGGGCGGACAAAGCCGCCGCCGTCGTACGCGCCAACCACGTTGCGCCACGTGGCGGCTCCTGCCCGCA
>NC_041390.1:478624357-478639702 GCF_002162155.2 Triticum dicoccoides | reverse complement strand
CCGGCCACCGCCCCGCTCCGGCCATTTCTTCCTCGCCCGCCGCCGCCGTCTACAATGATTCCGGCGAAGATCCGGCGGTCCTCGATTTCCGTGCGCTGAATCTGGATCTAGATCTCCTCGGGTTGACCTTTTCTCTCGAAACCCTAATCCATATGCTCCTGTTCATAGCCTTGTATCTTCGCATCCGTAACTCCGTTTTTGGCATATAGCATATCAGAATGTTCATCTCAGAGAGTACATCATTTCATTCCATTGCATCATTTTCATTTGAGTTCATCTTGATGCCCGAAATGCTATTAGAAGAGGGCTACTTGAGATAATTGTCAGATCTGCTGCTCCTTTTAGCTTTTTGTCATTTTTGCCATGATTAATGTGTGCATGATATGCCCATGAGTTCTACATATGTTTTGTTAAGGGTTTTGTCATCTTTCCAGAGGTGCAACCCATGTATTTTTGTGATGTGTGAGGCGACTAGCACAAGATTACAAAGTGGTGCACTTGGTAAAGCTGATTTCAGGGACTTAGCAATTCCACTAAGTGCTTGATCTGTTTATCTCATGATGCCATATGTTCATGTTGTTTGTTAGTGATCCGTGCCTCTTTTGAGGATGATCAGTAAGGATGTTTTGTTAATATTGTAGTGCTCTATCCATCCATGTCTTTGTTTGAAATTATGGAGCACCCTAGCTTGAGTCAATCGAGCTCTACTTTTGCTACTTTGTGAATCTGGGCAGATTATCAACTTGTTTGCAATTTTGCCGATGATGTTGTAGTTGATCCGTGCATGCTATGCTATTGTTCTTGACATATATAACTTGAATTTTGTGTGTTCTTGATAGATTATGCTTATTTTATCATGACTTGCTCCGTATTGAGTGCATCGAGCTCGTAAACATGCCTACTTGATATCTGTTTTCAGCATGCTCCAGTTTTCACTAAGTCTGTGACCTGATTATGTTTTTGCCATGTTCACATGCTTGTAATTGTATTTTCTGATCCCTTTTGGCTCAAGGTCACTAAGGGACTTTTGTTAAGCTCTT
Organism: Triticum dicoccoides; assembly: GCF_002162155.2. Lineage (NCBI taxonomy): Eukaryota > Viridiplantae > Streptophyta > Magnoliopsida > Poales > Poaceae > Triticum > Triticum dicoccoides. Next base: position 478,638,662 of record NC_041390.1, on the reverse strand, counting down.
TGAGTAGCTCCATGCCATGCTTTACTTTGCCATGTTCAGGTCCTGTAGCATGTAGTTTTGTTGCTCCGAAGAGAGCTACCTGATCTGAAATTCCAGACAAGTGTCAATTTACTAAGTCTGAAATCTGGTTACCATATGCATTTTTGCCATGCTTGTTTGAACCTGTTAATGGATAAATTGGCCGTAGCTCAGTGCTAGACTTTTATTAAGCATCTTGTATGCATCCCTGCCATGTATTTTGTTGTCATGTTTGGGTGCTGTAGCATGTTCTTCTCATTGCATTTGGATGGCTACTTGCTGTAAATCGCAGACCGGTGTCATATTTGAATCGCTTGCCATTTCCAAACCGTAACTCCGATTCCGGCGTTCTTTATATCGTTTTCAAGCGATTTCATCTCATTTTTCCAGTGGCACACTTGGATTTCCAAGTTGGGGCCAGGTTCTTGCATTTCCTGTCACATCTTGCATATGCATCCCGCATCGCATCCCGCATAGCATATCATCATTGCATCATATTGTTTGATCCTTGCACGTGGTTGATTGTGTCCTTGTTGCTTGTTTGTCTTGTTTTGGTAGAGCCGGGAGACGAGTTCGTTAACGAGGAGCCCGTTGAGTTTGCTTTCGAGGATCCAGTCAACTCTGACAACTGTGCAGGCAAGATGATCATACCCTCGAAATCACTACTATCTTTGCTATGCTAGATTGCTCGCTCTTTTGCTATGCCAATGCTACGATGCCTACCATTTGCTTTCAAGCCTCCCAAATTGCCATGTCAAACCTCTAACCCACCATGTCCTAGCAAACCGTTGATTGGCTATGTTACTGCTTTGCTCAGCCCCTCTTATAGCGTTGCTAGTTGCAGGTGAAGATTGGAGGCCGTTCCTTATTGGAACATTTATTTACTTGTTGGGATATCATTATATTATCTTGTTATCTTAATGCATCTATATACTTGGTAAAGGGTGGAAGGCTCGGCCTCTCGCCTAGTGTTTTGTTCCACTCTTGCCGCCCTAGTTTCCGTCATATCGGTGTTGTGTTCCCGGATGTTGCGTTCCTTACGCGGTTGGGTTATAATGGGAACCCCTTGATAGTTCGCCTTGATTAAAGCTTTTCCAGCAATGCCCAACCTTGGTTTTACCATTTGCCACCTAGCCTCTTTTTCCCTTGGGTTTCCGGAGCCCGAGGGTCATCTTATTTTAAACCCCTCGGGCCAGTGCTCCTCTGAGTGTTGGTCCACCTGTCAGCTGCCGGTGGCCACCAGGGGCAACTCTGGGCTGGCCTATCCGTACATAAGACAATCTGAGTGTGCCCTGAGAACGAGATATGTGCAGCTCCTATCGGGATTTGTCGGCACAATCGGGCGGTCTTGCTGGTCTTGTTTTAACCTGTCAAAGTGTCTTGAAGAACCGAGATCCTGAGTCTGATCGGAACGTCTTGGGAGGAGGTCTATTCCTTCGTTGCCCGTGAGAGCTTGTCATGGGCTAAGTTGGGACTCGCCTGCAGGGTTTTGAACTTTCAAAAGCCATGCCCGCGGTTATGGGCAGATGGAAATTTATTAATGTCCGGTTGTAGATAACTTGAACCTTAACTTAATTAAAATGAATCAACTGAGTGTGTTACCGTGATGGCCTCTTCTCGGCGGAGTTCGGGAAGTGGACACGGTGTTGGAGTAATGTTTGCGCAGGTTGCTCTCTAGTTTCTCGCTCGCGCTTTGCCTCCTCTTCTCGCTCTCTTTTGCGAATAAGTTAGCCACCATATTTGCTAGTCGCTTGCTGCAGCTCCACATATATTTGTACCTTGCCTTACCTATAAGCTTAAATAGTCTTGATCGCGAGGGTGCGAGATTGCTGAGTCCCTGTGGCTCACAGATTACTATTACACCAGATGCAGGGCCCGATGATTCCGCTCCAGGAGACGCGCTCAAGCTTAAGTGGGAGTTCAACGAAGACTCTCAATGTTACTATGTTTCCTTTCCTGATGATCAGTAGTGGTGCCCAGTTGGGGGTGATTGGGACCGTGTCGCATGTTGGGTTATCTTTTATTTTGGCGTCGTAGTCGGGCCATGAATGTTTGGATGATGTAATGTTATTTATGTACTTGATTGACGTGGCGAGTGTAAGCCAACTATATTATCTCCCCTTTTATTATCTATATTACATGGGATGTTGTGAAGATTACCTAACTTGCGACATATGCCTTCAATGCGATTATGCCTCTAAGTCATGCCTCGACACGTGGGAGATATAGTCGCATCGAGGGTGTTACAAGGGGGCACCCTTAGACAGACAAGTTGATCCACGTGATCATATTCTTAGCCGTGTGCGGTGCCTCCTTCCACCATAATTCTCGATAATATTGTAGCGGTGCTTAGGCGAAGCCCTGCGACGGTAGTACATCAAGATCGTCACCACGCCGTCGTGCTGACGGAACTCTTCCCCGACACTTTGCTAGATCGGAGTCCGGGGATCATCATCGAGCTGAACGTGTGCTAAAACGCGGAGGTGCCGTAGTTTCGGTGCTTGATCGGTCGGGCCTACATCAACCGTATTGTGCTAACGCTTCCGCTGTCGGTCTACAAGGGTACGTAGATCACACTCTCCCCTCTCGTTGCTATGCATCACCATGATCTTGCGTGTGCGTAGGAATTTTTTTGAAATTACTACGTTCCCCAACACCTTGTCCATCGGCATACACTTGATCATCTTCTCCACCTCTTGCATTGAGAAAGACTCCTCAAGTCTCGTCATGTCACTAGGCAGAAACCCCAAGGCCTCCAAGTTGAGTGCTTGTTTTCTCTCGCTAGCTGATCCAATGAGGTTTGAGTAGTATGCATCCACCGTCCTTGCGATCTCTTCATGCCCCGTGTACACATGTCCATCCGCTTGGATGGAAAGCATTAGGTTCTTCCGCAGCCTGTGATTTGCTTGGCGGTGGAAAAATGCGGTGTTCGCCTCCCCTTCCTTGAGTTGTAGTATTCTTGACCGCTGACGTGCAATAGAGCGTTGTAGCGAACATAATCCCAGGAGATTCTTCTTCAGCATCTTACGCAGTCCATGCTCCTTCTCCGTGAGTAACCTTGAGTCCATTGCCATGTCCAGACGACTGATAACCTCCAGTGCAATCGCAAGTTGGAGCCTGATGTTGCCTATCCACTTGTCACTCCATCTTTGCAACGCATTTGCCATTGCCCTAAACTTGTTATCGAGTGCTATGAATGCATTGCCAGCCGAGCCAACCGAGGTCCACGCTGTTTCCACCATTTCGAAGAAACCCTCGGCTTTTGGCCAGAACGCTTCAAACCTAAAGCGCTTGCCATATGCCACATCTGCATTGAGATCCACTAGCAAGGGGCAGTGATCTGAAACCGCCGATTCCAGTGCCATGAGCAAGGCCGCGGGGTGTAAATCATCCCAACAGTTTGTCATGAATACATGATCGATTTTCTCCATCGTAGGCCATTGTCGTTCATTTGACCAAGTGTACTTGCGGCCATTGAGGTATAACTCCTTAACCTCAAGTCTGTTGGTTTTCTCCCTGAAACGAGCCAGCATCCTGCGGTTCACCACGTCATTGTTCTTATCTCGAGGATTTACCAGCAAGTTGAATTCTCCCACTATAGCCCACGGGGCTGCGTGCAAATCGCGAACGTCCACCAATTCCTGCATAAATTCGATCTTAGCATCATCCGCCTGTGGGCCATACACTCCCGTCATCCACCAATGGCCCCTACTATTTGGCTTGATCAGAGCCGAAAGCGTATTCGTTGTGAGATGTGGGTTCGATAGCGTCACCACCGTCTCATCCCACGCGATTAAGATCCCTCCATGAGTTCCCACCGCCGGCAGGTAGTAAAAGTTTTCGAATTTATTGCGAAGGCAATGCCTAACGATTTTGATAGACATATTTTCGATCTTTGTTTCTTGGAAGCAAACAATGGCCGGACTTGCGGCTTGCACCACCTGGAATATAGCATTCCGGCGCGCCGACGAGTTCAATCCACGCACGTTCCACACTAGGAGTTTGTAAGGCTGCATATCCATGGAACCAACCCACCATCCGCGTGCCACCGCACGTCACTGACATGCATCCGCCTGAAGGTCCTCCTCTTGCAGTGGTAGGGCCGACGCTTCCCAGCCAAAGAGGGCCAGAATCGCTGCAATGTAACTGTCACTCAACGGCTTGGAGAAGAGCCTGGCATACATCTGTAGTGCGTCCTTCGAGATAACCTCTGCCTCATTGGCCAAACACAGCCTACGTATCAGGACGCACTGCTGCTTGGAGCCTGCCATGCGACAACCCGGACCCTTCGCCAGACGCAGGCTCCTTCTTGGGCTGGAAACCGGATGCTGTTTCCTCCTTGGTCTCCTGATGGTGGTCGTATTCATACACTCAGGAGGCCTGGCCAGCACAGGGTTTGGCGTCCTTTGCATTGCCAAACAGAACTGCTCCACCGCTTCCTGGATAGGGTCCTGCGCCGTTTCCTGTATTGGCGTCTTCTCCTCTTCTTCCGCATGCAACTGGCAAGGGGAACCAGACGTGGCCGATAACATGACGCAGAACATAGTCCCATCCTCTCTGCATGCCTGGCCATGCACCGCCAGTCGCTGGCCGTCGCGTGTCCCTCTTTGGCATTCCGGCGCACTTGAATATTCCAGCCCATCCAGCCTATCCCCACATGCATTCAAATCCTCTAAAGTAATCTCATGTCGCGGCAGACGGGCGAGGTCCTCCCCTTGGTCGCCCGGCAGCAGCAGATCCCAGGAGCCAATGGGAATGGTGCAGCTTGTGCCCACACGCTCCTGTTCATTCGGCGTCGTGGGATGGGGCTGGCCAACCACAACCGCCAGTGCCGATGGGGTCCACCTTATCCTGCCGTTGGGCTGGTTAACCGAGGCAGGCGATAGGTCGGAGTCCGTTCCAGGCAGATCGAGCTGGCGCGAGATGGTTCTGGAGCCACAAGATGACGCCGGCAGCTCTGCCCTGCCCTGGCCCTCCATCGCACTTTGCCGCGTCATACCCTGCCCCAGCCCATCCGAACTTTCCACGTGTCCGTCTCTCACACGACCGCTAGCACTTTCCGCAGGGAATCCACTTTCTCTTTCCACCTGGTCCGCTCCCTGGTTTGACCGCCTGTTCCCCGCGTTTGAGGACTGCAATGCCAACTGATCTGTGACTGCCGGCGGTGAGGAAGGGACACTGATCGCTGGCAAGTCCTGAGCACGCGACTGCACCGGGGAGGCAGTCACTGGCGAAGACTGGATTGAACCAGCCGAGCCATCTCCTGTAGGCTGGCGCAGCGGGGCACCGCCCTGCCTTCCATGTGAAGGATCCGCCCAGCCGCCCTGGTCCTCGGCCTCATCGTCCGTCGGAGGGGGAGGCGGGGGCGCGCTAGTCGACGTGAACTCCCACTCAGGACGGAGCGGTGATGCTTCCTGTATGATGTCCACCGGGTACCACAGGGCGTCAATGCCCTCCACTCTGCCACGCACATGCCGACGGCGTGACTCTTCCACCACAAGGATGCGCCAGGGAGGAATCTGGGCCGGTTCATCCGTCCGCAGCCAGACGCGGAAACGCGACATGTTGTTCCGCCTAGCCGTGCTGTCGGCCACCTTGACGACTAGCCCAATCCCTCGCAGGACTTCCCGCGCTGCTCTCCTGGTCCACGCGTTCACCGGAATGCCCACGAGCACGAACTGAACGAGGTACGACATGCCAATGCCAGTAGCATGCTCTTGCCTACGCCATGGCCGGAGGAAGAGCGCGACGCCGTTCGCCGTGGCCTGGCCCTTGTTGAGCATTTGGTCCCGAATCACTCTGTTCCGGCAAAGAACCAGAAAATCCTCTGGGAAGAAAGCACGGACGGACATGTCCTGGGGGCCGATGTCGAACTCCACATGGAGCGCAGACGCCACCTCCGCAAGATCCAGCCTTGGACCATGGCCGGAAACGGAGACCACCACCGCTCGCTCCAACTCCACTTCCAAAGCATGCAGATCTTCACCGGCCTCGAGGAAGCATCAGTCCACCATTTCGTTGTGCGCCGGCGGCGTCTCAACCACCCCATCGAAAGGTGCCGAGAACTGGGGGCCGACCACGCTTTCCACCGATCCACATCGAGATCGAACCACATCCGACCATGCCCTGTCCAGGCTGGCCGCGACCACCGGAGGAAGGCCAGGCGACAATGGCGGGAGCACCGTGGGCGAGGGGGGAGCAGCCGGACGGTCCCCGGCGGCGGCGGGCCTGGGGGAGGGGAGGCAAGGGAGCCGACGACGCGCCCGGTCCCTGAAGGCGCAAGGCAGGGGCAGCCCGTGCCGGCAGCGAGTCGGAGGGGCTCCGTGGGAGAGTGCATCCACGGGAGGTGTGGTTGTGGCCGCCGCATCTAACACACTTGGTGGGGTTGGTGCAGTGCCTTGAGATGTGCCCGTCGTCCTCGCCGCAGTTGTAGCAGCACCCATGTAGCGAAGCAGGGAGCCCCGAGCGCGGAGGTCGCGCGCAGAGCAGGCCCACTGGCCAGGGTGGACCCCGGGGGACCGGCGCTCCTTCCGGCCTTTGACGCGCTGCCACGGTGCTCCATCAGGAGCCGGCATGGGGTCAGCCCGCAGTGGCGGCATGACGATGAGGGAGCGCAGCCTGGGGGTGGGAGCGGCGGGCTGGATCTGGGGTGAACGAAGTGGCCCTGAGGCGGACGGAGGGCACGATCTGCCGGAAGGAGAGCCGGAGAGCTGGACACGGCTCGCCATGTGCTCAGAGAGGGTGGCCGCCGAGGCCGAAGTGGCCGCCGGCGCTTGCACCGCTGGGGGGAGGGGGAGGTAGTGAACCCTCGCTTTGCAAATTGCCTATTTCAGCATGGAAGCTTTTACTGAAACTTGTCCGTTCATTGTAGACTTCACTGACCACAATGCGCCTGTCTCCCTGGTAATTCCCAGGGATCTCGCACGCTTCCTCCGGGGACGGGACGTGCACGCGGCGGCGGGACCAGCTCGGCATCAACGTGAGGGATGCCATTGCGAGTGCAGACTCGATCGGGCGATACACTCTTTCTCCTCGATACGCTCACGTTACATGGTGGACACCTGATATGGCAAGCCGTCTTGCGATCGAGCGTTCAAGACGTGTCCGAGCCAGGGACAATTAGTAGTGCGTTGGTCCAACGCTTAGTATACTACTGTATAAGTACGTGACATTTCAAAAGTCGAACTCCCAGAACGAATTTTTCTCGGATCCGCAGTCATATCCCTGTATGTTAGGGCCTGTTTGGTTCAAATAAGTCACATGACTTCTAAGTCAGGTGACTTAAAACCAGTGACTTATAAGTCACGCATGTTTGGTTGTCACCTGATTTATAAGTCACCTGACCACACATTTTCACCTTATTTTTTTATGTAAAGGTGGTGGGACCCACGCAAAAGGGGGTGACTTATAAGTTTTAAGTTGGGGTGGAGCAACTTATGACTTATAAGTTGGGGTGACTTATAAGTTGGGTCTGTTTGGCAAAATAAGTCACTTTTTTCACTTTTTGACTTATAAGTTGGTGACTTATTTGGAACCAAACAGGCCCTTACTATCTCCTACTGTATGTATCGATTGTTTTGGATAACATACACGACAGCCGCAAACGCCGAATCCAGGCCGTAAAATGCCCACGATGTGCCCGGACCGCTCTGCCACTACTAGGAAAAGGCCTACTAATGGCGCACCGGTTTTGCCTACTAATGGCGCACTACCGGTGCGCCATTAGTATCACGCCACTAGAATTTTTTACTAATGGCGCACCACTGGTGCGCCATTAGTATCTAGTATGCTAATGGCGCACCAGGAAGTGCGCCATTAGTATGTAACACCATGCACCATTAGTATGCCTCCCGGGGGGGCCATATGTAACCATCTGCTTTGTCATACTAATGGCGCACTCTGTCTTGATGCGCCATTAGTATCCTTTGGCATACTAATGGCGCACCTTGTGGTGATGCGCCATTAGTATGAATATTTGTTTTTTTACTTTTCTGATTTTTGCACAGGTTACAAAATATATTATTTGACAGAATATAGACAGTAGCACACAGCAACAGCAGATTCATCGAATACAATAGAAGATTAGTCTCCGAATACAATTCATCATATTAGTCTCCGAATTCAAAAGACCGAACAAAGATAAAACATTACAAGTCTTGAGACCGCGAGTATCGAGTTTGTCTTCACATTACAAGTCGATATCAATCATCTAAACTACCATCACATAGAAGAGAGCTGCGGTCATCATGATGAGCATCATCGTGATCAAACTAGTCTTCATCTGGTTCCTCCAACGCTCCCTCCTCTCTCCCGCTAGATAGCGGGCGTATCTAGATTCGGCCTCCGCCCTAGTGGTGTACCCTTTGTAACTGTTACCTCTGAAACGGTGAACCTGTCTCCGACACTCCTCCCAGTCGTCGTAGACTCCGGGAACCTTACCCTTGTACACGACATACGAGGGCATATCTATGCACAAGCCAAACAACAGACAATACATACATAATCAATATATAAGTATGCAACAAAAGGATCGGAAGAGAAAAGCAAGACATTAATAGCACGATTCATGGTCCTACTAATAAATAGCATCGATTACATCTAAGTTGAACGACTGTCCAAACCAAAGAGACATACGATTCATTAAAGTTTAATTACAACATGAGCCAATCAATGTTTCAGAACTACACATCACTACTTTCGACTCGACTCATGGACAGGAGCGTGGATGAAGCCGCCGTCTGTCGTGATGGTCATGAAATCGTGGGCGTTGTCAGCCTGCATTTGTAGCATTCCGTCTATCTCAATGTTGGACGGTTGATATCTGAGGAAGAACTGCCCCGAGGTATGAAGGACATCTTGATGGATGATGTCCGCAAACTCTGACTGGATGCGAAAGAATTCTTGTCTGATGTTCGCGTCCTGGATTGCCGACAAGCTCGCAGCCCAATCTTTGAGATTATTTGGTAGCAGAAGGTGATGATGGTCCCTTACGATCGCCTGCATGTGATGGAGGGCGTAGTAGGCATCCTTCTGACCGCCAGGCGGCTGCTTGACGCAGCAGAACGTCGTATTGTGGGCGAACACGTGCTTGTCGTACTTATGAACTGCCCTGATGAAGGTGCCTCCAGATTTGGCGTAGCCATGGAGAACATCATCAAGAACTTTCTTGATATTTGTGTAGTCTATCTTGGAGTTACGGTTCGGGTCGAAATACGTGGCCATGGAATATTTCGGGCTTAAGAGGATGAGTGTGCAATGTGTGTCACTGCACAGAACACGGAATGTTAGAAGAAAAAGAACAATCAAAATCTAAGAAATCATATGTTACGGGGCGGTTAAGGGATGACTTACTCGGGAAAGTAAGGCACAAGGAAGTTATCCTTATCTAGGTTTGCCAGAATGACGTCTTCGAGGTGTGAACTCGCGACTTGGCGGTCCCCAGCGCTGCTCAAGAGCTTGGCACGCATGTAGAAGGGGTCGACGATCACGATGTCCAGGGTCTTGTCTCTAATGATACGCATCTCCATACTCAGCGAAAACAGCCGAACGAAGGTGTAGTGCAGCGGATGAAGGTTGAACATAGCAAAGATGTCATCAAACCGCAGGACGATCGTACCCCCGATGGCGCCATCCACAAATCCCTTGCCCTCTGGCACCTTGGCCACGAAAACCGGGTATGCCACATCATTCTCTCTGAGATGCCGCTTCTCCAAAGAAAGAACACTGTCGTGCAGACTCCGCATAGCACCGGTTGCAGCATTGAGCATATTTGTCGGTAGCATCGCCCTACCCGCCACATGCACCCTCCTCGAGATATCCTTAGGTGAAGGTGGCCCGTCCTAAGCACGGATCGTACTCGGTGCCGGCTGGCTCGCACCGGCGGCCTTTTTAGTCGGCCGTTTCCGGCCCTTCTTCTTGATCTGCTGTAATGGGACCGAGTTCTGCTCACAAACCGCCTTCTTGAGCGTGTTGGGGCTGATAATATTTGGCACCTCCGCTATCTGAGGCTCGGTGAAGGCGGCAGCTGGAGGCGTCTCCTGAGAACTAACGCCAGACGACGCCTGTTGCAATTGGGTTTCTCCGCCGTACCAGCTAGATCGCGGTCGTCTTGTTTGGGTTCTTGAGAAGGAGGCCCGCAGAACTCGTCACCGTACCCATGTTCGGCAAAGTACTTATCAACGTTGGTAAATGTACCATCGTTGTTGTCGTCATCGTCCGGATCCTGTGCCATATGCATGTCCGGATCCTGTGCCATAGGGATGTCCGGCATGTCCGGTAGCGTTGCGGCGTTCTTGCCATGGCTTGGCGCCGACACGACTGGCAGTCTTGTCTGTGGGGTGGTGTCCCCCTCCCCCAAACGAGTCTGGCTCTTCGGCCAAAGCAGGGGCCACCTTACGCACGCGCTGAGGGTCATCTCGTCTTCTTTGTCGGCCCCAGCGGGTCGAATCAGAGGTAACAGCTCGTCGCAGCCTAGCAGCACCCGAACCACTTCAACCCCATACATTGTGGGTGACATCGGATTACCGTGGAACACAGGGTTGCCCGGTTGAATGATTCTGCCCTTGGCGACATCGACCAACTCGCCGCCCATGAAGTGCAAGAGAGTGCAAGGAACGTTGGCGGCGCCCTGCGAAAACATGTAGGGCGTTAGGGATGCCCAGTCAAAGGCAAGGAGATGAAGTCCTCGGCCGAGAGGCTTAGTTACCGTGATGCCGTCGAGCTCGGCTAATGTCGAGGCACCGCCAACGGAGGGCGTGCAACTGACGGAAGGGCCGCTTGCTGGCGAGGTGCCGGTCGGCGTACACCCGGGTGCATTAAGCTCCAATGCCGGCGTCGGAGACACCAATACCACCGCCGCCGGAGACACCAATGGCGCCGCCTGCGCGTTGTGTGAGTTGCTGGCCGTGAAGCTAGGAATCGGGGGCAGCCCCTGTTGGCCACCCGCAATCCACATCGTTATCCCATGAATCAAGGTAGGCATAATGCCAGTAAGCGTTGATCCCAGTTGTTGTTGCACTTGCTCTTGGACCATCTCCGGAATCCGCGCCACTTGTGCCTTGAGTGCTTCAACCTCGCGCGACTGGCTTTTCGAGCTGGTCCTTTTCTCCTTTCGCCCACCAGCGCCATAGTATGACGACCATTTTGTGGACAAGCCTTTGCCGGCCACACGACCAGCTGACGTCGGCTTATTGAGCTTATCCCTATTTTTCATTACGTTCAATGCCCTATTCAAAGGGGTGTCGAAAGGGGAGCTCTGGGACGACCCCGCGCTACTGCTTTCTTTGTCCTGCGGAAGGAACGTGAACCATTTAGAAATATTGGGGATTAATTAGAATGCAACCATATGGAGCTAATTACGCGGGGGTGTATTCCTTACCAGAACAAGCTCAAGCTCCTTGGTCTTCGGATCCGTGGTAAGCTCCTTTGTTACCGGGTCCTCCTTGTATTGGGCCCTGAGAAAGTTCCTGGTCTGCTTGTCACTGTATTTCTCGAAGCGGGGCGGTAGGCCTTGCTAGGCATGCTCCGCGTCCTCCTTGTACCATACAGGCTCCGCCACTCTGTAACCGCTGGGACCGAGTTGGTGGACTCCTATGTTCAACTGCCGCATTTCTTTCCCCCACTGAGTTGATTCGGAGGTTGCGGGGCTCTCGCACTTGATCTTGAACTCCTTGTAGTCATCTTCGCTCATCAAAGGATATTTCGCCTTGATCTTCTCATAACTATCACCTTTGTCAATCATTGCCTTCACCGTGCTTTTCCAAGTAGACAGGGTCGTGCTCATCGCCGTGAGGGCGGCACCGTTCACTTTATTACCCGAGAGGCATGTGTTTGCGAACTCAGCGGGGAACTTGTATCGTTCGTGCAGCTTCGTGAAGAGGAGGCTGCTCAAATTCCCTCGGTCCTTATGCCTTAGGTTCTCGGTGTTGATCGAGGCGGTGCTCCGGAGAATGCACCCGAGCTGAATCGAGTACCCCTTGACTACGTGTTTGGGCGCCGTTGGATGCCCGTCGGAGTTCACTTTAGTAAATTCCTCCCTGACGGTGCTGAGCACGTTCGGGCGCCGGTCCTTCCGTTGCCTCTTCGGTTGGCTGCCATCTGTGCGTGCGCCGCCATCATCAGTGGTGGCATCCGCGGCGCCATCATCAGTGGTGTCATCCCCGACGCCACTAGGGGTTGTGTAGTCAGGATCGGTGTCTTCCGCAGCGTCCTCATAGCGGTGAGGTTCTTCCTCCAACTCCTGGGACAGCTCCCAGAATTGCTTGCCACCCGAACTGCCGGCCTCATTGTTGTGGGCCATGTTTCGCTCTAAATAGGAAAAAATTTGGTCAAATAGTTGGTTATTGTCAAGGAACAAGATCATGGTCTCATCATTTAGGGTTTGTCAACACCGAGGCATCCTAAAAGCTAAGCTTTTATCATTTAGGGTTTGTCGACGCCGAGGCACCCTAAAAGCCTAAGCGTACATCATTTAGGTTCTCATCGACACCGAGGCACCCTAAAAGCCAAGGTTTCATCATTTAGGGTTTGTCGACGCGGAGGCACCCTAAATGCTAAGTTTTCATCATTTAGGGTTTATCGATGCCGAGGCACCCTAGGTTGGGCCTAATCACTTGGCACTAATCAGTTGGCTCTATTGCCACCTATGTTGGGTTTATCATCTAGGGTTTATCGATGCTGAGGAGAATTTCTAAGTTGGGCCTAATCACTTGGCTCTATTGCCACCTATGGGTTAATGCAGCAAGAATAAAGGGGCAGTTGATCCTACTTAATTAAGTACTAAGATACCCCAGCCCATGCATTAGTAGCAAGTACCTCATATGTCCGATTTTTAGCAAAGTCATGCTAAAATTTACGGAAAATTTCAGCATGACCTTTGCTGAAAATAGGACATATGGAGTACCTGAATTTGCCGGAACGGAAGTTAATCGACATTCCGGCAAACTCAAGGGCCTCTCGGGGTACCTGCAAAATCATCACGACACGAAGGGCCTCTCAAGGGCCTCAAGCAGCAGCGGCGTCTCCCAGGACCCCATTTTTTTGCTAAATTTCTTTGAGCAACAATCAGAGCAGAAAATTCAGCATATTTCTATACAATTTTTTTGGTATATATCAGGTTTTGGCTGCATTTGCAAATGCATTCCATGTACTGCAACCCTCGAGAATTCCTAGCATGAGGTTTGTCCATCACTTTTGGCTCACTTATTAATCTACTCATCCTATGTCAATATCCACATGCTATGTCATCTGATGTTCCTGAATCATTGTAGTTTAGGCACCATACAAGATTGTTAGTTCAATGTGCTTTATATCCTAGTTATACTACTGCAGGAAAGGAGGATCATCATACACATATATATGTATAGCAATTGACAAGAGCTTCATCATTTTTAGTAACAACAATACATATATAGCAATTGGAAGCAAACAGATGTACACATAAGATAGAAATGTAGTGCTGAAAGTTTAATGCTTATAAAAGACTTGCTGAAATAGTGAAAAATATGGAGTCACCAAGCTGGCTAAGAAACTCCCAAAGTCCACTAGCAAATCCAAGATCTAATCCTGTTACACACATCATAACAATTTAAGATAATTAGGATAAGGATAGTAGGAAATGAAAAAGAAAGAGATCAAAAAACAATCACAACAGAAAAATAATAAAAACCTAGTCCTAGAAGAAAATAAATCCTAAAAGAAAAGAAATCCTAAAATCTGGAGCAAATCCTAGCAGTAGTAGTCCAACTAGATGGCCACCACTACTACTCCTATCTCTGTTTAGCATCATCCACACGATAGTCCTAACTCTGTGAATTTCATAAATAAAATAGAAGTCATGTATATAGTTCAAAGTTTGAAACATAAGGCAAGATAGTCCCAATCTTTGAGACTTCTCTTATGGTATATATATACTGATTAATTACTGAATTTGAGCATGTTGTATCACCCGCGGACTATTACGCGGTCGCGATGACGGAGCTGGGAGTGCATGGCAAGCAAAGAGGAGAAGGTGATGTGAGATAAATAATAATCATGAGAAAATTGCAGGGCATATGAGTTGGCCATTGGAATTTTGTTTGACACAGCTGAACAGCAAAGAAGGTGCTGTAGAAGCAGCTGCTACTGCTAGCTCCACTACATACATACTAGCCACTCTAAAACTACATCAAAATCAATGTGAGATGTATTCATAAGCAAGTTAAGCCCTGGAAGGGCGCAAATGTACAGACAAGAACAAGGAGGAGGAGGGGCAAGGGGAGGAGGAGGGTCGGGGGGCGTACGGTGTTGC
>NC_041390.1:478584433-478623788 GCF_002162155.2 Triticum dicoccoides | reverse complement strand
CCGGCGAGGGTCGGGGCAGCGGGGGTGGGAGCGCGGGGCGGCGGGGGTGGAGTCCGGTGAGGGTCGGGGCGGCAGCGTCGTGGGTCGGGGCAGCACGCGGGTGGATCTGGTGGCGAAGGAGAGAGGGTCGAAGGGGATCTGGCGAGGGAGAGGGAGGATAGCTAGGGGGAAGCTTACTAATGGCGCAGCACACCTCGGTGCGCCATTAGAAATCTTTTTTTAGATAGCAATGGCGCACCCCGCAGCGGTGCGCCATTAGAATGTTTTTTATTACAGTTCGAGCACAGGTTATATTGCACCTAACCCAATCCACATCAGAACCTGCCCACTAGCTCGACTGGTCAGCACGCAGCACACACACCAGGAGGTCCTGGGTTCGATTCCCAAGCTCCGCAATATACTTTTTGCATTTTAAATGCTGTTTGATATTTATTTGTGTTTAAATATGTTCAAACTTGTTTAAATCATAACAGTAATATTTTTTTTATAAAAACAGTTATAATTTTTTAAAAAATATGTTCAAATTTGTTACTTGAAAATATCATCGGCGGCGGCGGTGGAGCGGGGGAGGGTGCGGGGTGCCCGTTGGCGGCGGTGGAGCGGGGGAGGGTGCGGGGGGCCGGGTGCTCGTCGGCGGTGGTGGAGGGGAATCGAGATCGAGTGTCCTCATGAATTCAAAAAGTGCCCGTGAAATTTAAAAATATTCATGATATCAAAAAGTGCCCATGAAATACAATCGAGAAATGAAGACTACGATTTAAATACAATCGATCTTAGCTAGCTATCTGTTCACAATCTTCTTGCCCTTCTTTTTCGCAAATGGAGTTCTTCTGTGGAACGGACGTCCTTTGGTAGGGTGGTCCTGCTTCTTCTTGTGGTGTGTGCTGCTACTTCATCATCGTCATCATGTTCGATCTTCCGGTCGCCGTACTTGTCGAAGTCTTGCTCATTGGCTACTCCATCCATTCCGATGATCTTCCTTTTGCCTCTCCTCACGATAACATGACTGGGCTTTGACGATCGATAATGAAGAAGCATTGGTCCACTTGGGAAGCCAGTACCCATGGCTCATTTTTCGCGGTGACATTTGCGCCCGCGGTCTTGGATTTGGCTTCAGGTATAACCATGGTGGTGAAATACCGGTCTTCTTTTAGGACGCTCTTGGCCCATCTGACACGGAACATCAGGACCTTCTCTCCAGCGTAGCTCAGCTCCCAGATCTCCTCGATCCTTCCGTAGTATCTGTCATTGTCATTACCGGTGTAGGATTCCATCGTTACCCCGGAGTTCTGATAACCATCGCTCTTCATGTCCTTGTTCTCGGTGTAGAATGTGTAGCCGTTGATATCGTACGCCTCATAGGTCATCATGTTGTGCTCGGCGCCCTGTGACAAGGCGAATATGAGTTGTTCTTCCGCGGAAGAATCCTCATGTAAAGGGTACGACAGAAGCTTCTGCTTGAACCAACGCGTGAAACATGAGTTGTGCTCTTTGATTATATCTCCGTCCGTCCTCTGTTGGCCTCGGTCATTGTACGTCTTCTCAATAAAGGTTTTGTGCTCTACCACCCAAGGATCGACCACGTCTATGTGTTGTAGCGCGACTAGGTTTGCTCTTTCAAAGTCGGCGTGTCGACCCTCGAAGTCGACATGCATTTCACGGCGACCCTCACGGTGGCCCCATCCAGTGAGCCTGCCGAGGTGCCTGTTGACGGGCAGACCAACGGGGTTCTCGATGCCTAGATAATTCGTGCAGTAGGAGATGCACTCTTCGGTCAGAAAGCCCCTGGCTATACTTCCCTCTGGACGTGACATGTTGCGAACGTATCCTTTGATGACACCATTCATCCTTTCAAAGGCATCATGCTGTGCAGGAACGTCGGCCCGAGTTGGATGATATCCTCCACGATATGGACCAGCAGATGCACCATAACGTCGAAGAATGCGGGCGGGAAGTACATCTCAAGCTCGCATAGTATCACCACGATCTCTTCCTGTAGCCTTCTGAGTTGCCTCACGCCAATCGACTTCCGAGAGATGACGTCGAAAAAGTTGCATAGGCCAAATAGCGTTTCACGGACGTGCGCGTCCATGATCCCACGGATTGCAACTGGAAGTATCTGCGTCATCAGCACGTGACAGTCGTGAGACTTCATCCCGCTGAACTTCTGCTTCGCTGGGTCTAGGTATCTGCTTATCTTCCCCGCGTAACCGTAAGGAAGTTTTACTCCTACGAGGCAGGTGAAAAATTGCTCGATCTCCTCCTGACTTAGAGTGAAGCACGCGGGAGGGTAGTCACTTCCGGTCTTCTTGGCCTTTTTGCCTTTGCGACGAGTTTCTGTGTCCTGCTTTGCCTCATCATCATCATCATCATTAGCGTGAAGCTCCTGCCTGATGCCCATTGATTTCAAGTCTGCCCTTGCTTTCGGCCCATCTTTGGTCCTCTCTGGCATGTTGAGCAGGGTACCAAGTAGACTCTCGCACACGTTCTTCGTGATATGCATGGCATCAAGGCTGTGAGGCACACGGTGGATCTTCTAGTACGGCAACTCATAGAAAACAGACCTCGTTTTCCATACCTTCAGCAGCGGCTCTGGCACTTTTCGCTTCTTTCCCGGCTCTGGCGCCTTTTGCTTCTTTCCCGGCAGTGGGCAATCTTTCCAATTTTTCAACAGCTCGTCTATTTCCTCGCCGCTCCTCATACGCGGGCATTTTCGGGGTTCGGTTTTACCATCGAACAGATCCTTGCGTTTCCTCCACGGGTCATCGTCGCGAAGCCACCTTCAATGTCCCATGAACACGGTTTTCGAAGACCCGGGATCTCTATCTAGCTGGCGATACGTTGTGTCATCCATGCACCTTACGCATCCAGAAAATCCGTGGACTACCTGCCCCGTGAGATATCCGTATCCGAGATAGTCGTGCACCGTCGTGAGCAGTGCGGCTCTCATAGGGAAATATTCTTTCTCTACGGTGTCCCACGTATTGGCTGGCGTTTTCCACAGCGTGTCTAGCTCCTCTTTCAGCAGCCCCAGATACAGATTGATGTCGTTCCCTGGTTGTTTCGGCCCTTCAATTAGCATACTCATGTGAATGTACTTCCTCTTCATGCACAACCAGGGGGGGAGGTTGTACATCCACACAAACACATGCCAGGTGCTATGTGTGCTTCTCTGGCTGCCAAACGGATTGACTCCATCGGTGCTCGCGCCCAGCACGATGTTCCTTGGATCCTTCCCAAATTCTGGGTATTCGAAGTTCAACGCTTGCCACTGGCTCGCATCCTTAGGGTGACTTAGCATCTTGTCTTTTTTATTTATCTCCGGATCATTTCCGTCATCTTCCCGCTTCTTCTCCTCCCTATCCGCGTGCCAACGCAGGAGCTTTGCTACCTTAGGGTCCGCGAAATACCGCTGCAGACGAGGAGTGATCGGAAAGTACCACACCGATTTTCGAGGAGCTTTCTTCCTCTTCTTGTATCGAGTGATGCCGCACACCGGATATATGGTAGACTCCGCGTGCTCGTCCCGATAAATGATGCAATTGTTCATGCACACATGGTATTTCACGTGCAGTAAATCCAGAGGACACACGATTTTCTTCGCCTCCTCGAAACTGGTCGGGCACTTGTTCCCCTTGGGAAGACGTTCGTGCCAGAATGACATGTTCTCGTCGAAGCATGCGTCGGTCATTTTGTGTTTTACCTTCATCTCCAGAGCCATGAGCGTTACTTTCAGGCGGGTATCCTCGGTCCTGCATCCTTCATACAATGGAGTAACCGCGTCTATCTCCAATTGATCCAGCTTGGCTTTCTCTCCGGCGGCAGCTCTTGCGTTATCCGTCTGCTTGAGAAGCAGCTCTTGAATATGAGGGTCCTGCACCCAGCCTCCATCGTCGTCTGCTCCAGCATCTTCATCTTCATGATCATGCCCTTCTTCTTGATCTTCCTCATCATCATGTACGACATCTTCTACATGGTGACTGTGTACAACATCACCGTCGTGATCATGTCCTGGAGATTCTTCGTCTTCTCGCCCGTCCTCGCCGCGGTGGTACTTGTCTTATTGCCCTTCCTCATTTCTTGCCCGCCCCCCATGGATGACTTCATAGTCATCTTCATCACCTTGCCACCGATAGCCATCCATGAAACCACGCAAGAGCAGGTGGTCCCGCACCTGCCCGGAATCCGGGTCCGCAATAAGGCTCTTCAGCTTGCATCTTCGACACGGACATCTTATCTCTGTCTCGTTCTTTTGAAGCATCTCGGCCTTCGCGGAGCTCAAAAACCTATTCATGATGCCTTCGGTCATTGTGCGGACCATGGTCGCCTCCGGGGTAGAGCAAAACGATATTTTAGAACCAAGAAAAAATTTGGCATGACCTTCCCTAAAAATAGGACCAAAAAGAATGCATAGTGCCAAAATTCTCGCCAAAACGGAAATGAATCAACATTCCGGCAAAATATTGACAACTATCACATTTCAAATACTGGTACCTGCAAACACAAACATATATGCAACACCACAAACACATGCAACACCACAAACATACATAGATCTAGCTAGGCCACAAAAAGTGCATGTGCACGTTGTTGGAGCGAGCTAGGGAGAAAAAAAGTAGATCTACATCATGAAGATAGCTTTCCCCTTACTTACCTATCAAAAAAAGGTAATTTCACCACTTAATTTTGATGAATCTATGGTGGAAATAAGGTGAGGAGGAGGAGGCAGCCGAAAGTTTGGAGAAGGAGGTGGAGGGAATGAAGTGGGGAAAGTGAGTGGGTAGGTGTGGCTGTCCAAAATATCTTGTTGGGGTCCCAGGTTACTAATGGCGCACCACCTGCAAATGCGCCATTAGTAACCCTGGTTACTAATGGCGCACCTGCAGGTGGTGCGCCATTAGTAATTTTGCAGAAAAGTAAAAAAATATATACATATACTAATGACGCACTTTTACAGGATGCGCCATTAGTAGTTTAAACTAGTAATGGTGCACTGTGAGGCGGTGCGCCATTAGTAGTTTTGAAAAAAAAATCAGTACTGGCGCACTCCCTATCTGGTGCGCCATTACTAGTTAGAACTAGTAATGGCGCACTTCGGTAGGATGCGCCATTAGTATGTATGTAAAAATGAAAAAAAATTATCACTAGTGGCGCACCTATTTTCTGGTGCGCCATTAGTGTCTTCCACACTAATGGCGCATCACCAACTGGTGCGCCATTAGTATATAGTAGTGGCGCACTATTTCCCTGGTGCGCCATTAGTGTCAATCCTATCTATAGCCCTTTTCCTAATAGTGTGCATTCGAATACCTCATATTTGTAATCTTTTTTTGCAAATAAATTCTTGTATTACTCCAAAGACTTAAAGATTACAATCAAATTCAAAAACTTCTAAAGCGCCGGGAGGGCCTGATCCAAGCCAAACAATAGTGCGGCGTTCGGATCTCCCAAAGTTTGCCATAAAGTGACTAGATTTATTTTGACTACGGCGAATATGAGTAATACAAAAATCTCGTTTTTACATGCTTCTTTTGATATCCTCGACCAAAAAAGTGTACTTCGATCTATTGCCTACACTACTCTTGATCATCATGACTGCCTCGAGACAATCACTTTCAATATCTAGTGGCAGGGAACACCACTGCAGTGCCAAAGCTATACCTTCCTGAAGGGCTAGAAGTTCAGATTCCAGGGCATCATTGCATGAAAATATTTGCCTGCATGCACTGAATACAAACGAACCCTCATGGTCTCTCAGAACCATACCTGCTCCTGCTTCATTGTTGAGGAAGGAACCATCAACATTTAATTTATTTCTGCCAATCACAGGTCGCGACCACAAAATATCAGCAGGTTGTGGCCTATTATTGCCTGCTGGATCCACATGTGGGAAACACATGGTGGTGACTGATTTTCCTTTGATTGAATCAAACGGGTCTGCACTAATGGAGTAGAGAGTGTCAAGGTAGCTGCTCAAAAACCTCTTAGACACATCAACTGGGGGAGCTGGCATGGTTTTGAATGCACAATCTCGTTCCTAACATACCACATCCTCCAAAACAATAGCAGGACAAGTACTCTCATTTCTTCATTCAGATTGCAGAAAAACACCGAGAACCAGTCTTCCCCGGTCGTACTAATGGATTGTAAAGCTGGTAGTGACCAATTCATGAGCAGTGCATTCCATAGTTGTCGCGCGTTAGGGCAGGAGTAGAAGACATGGAAGGTATCTTCCTCCTCCAGACCGCAAATCAGGCAAGTGGTGCTCACTGCCATGTTTCTTTTCATCTTGTTACTCCAAGTTGCCAAACCAAATAGCTTTCCATATTTCTCGCCTCCCTTGTGAGTTGGTACTCGAAGAACTAATCGATGCACTGTGGAGTTCCTCATAAGCCAGCCTATAAGCGCTTTCGATGGAGAATTGTCCACTTTTTTCAGGTGCCCATCCAAGAAAGTCGGAACCAAGCCTTGGGGAAGGTCGGATCTTTTTGATTTCCATAATGTCTACAGGGAGAAAAAATTGCTGCAATTTAACATCGTCCCAACCTCCATTATGGTCCAGAAGCTCTGAAACCCAACGGAAATGACATCTCCCTTTTTGTGATATTAGGCCACCCGTGGGAACATGAGCTATCCATCTTTCACGCCATATTCGAACATTCTGCCCATTTGCAGTTCTCCAAACAAGACCTTTCCTTAATAAATCAAGACCATGACTAATAGCTTGCCAAGTGGAAGAAGGATTACCCAAGAAAACAGTGTCCTCCAAGCACCCGTTGGGATAATATTTTGCTTTTAAGACCCGCACACACAAGCTATCTGGAAAGACCAGGAGACGCCATGCCTGCCTCGCAAGCAAAGCTTGGTTAAATAGGCGAAAATCTCTGAAACCTAGACCTCCATGTCCTTTTGGCCTAGTCATTTTAGTCCAAGCATACCAGTGGGTTTTCCTTTTGACATCCTCTGAACCCCAAAAATAATTCCGCACCATCCGATTCAGATCATCACATAACTTCAAAGGGAGTTTAAACACACTCATGATGTAGGTGGGAATGGACTGAGCAACTGATTTAATCAGTAATTCCTTACCGGCTTGGGTTGGGTGCCCATCAAAAGTAAATAATCTCTTGATAAGTTTAACTTGCAGGTTTTGAAATTTTCCTTTAGACATCCTACCATATGGAGTTGGCAAGCCCAAGTACTTTTCCTCAAATGCAGCAGCTGTAAATGTAGAATAGCCTTGACTGAATCCTGTACATGATCGGGACAAGAATTACCAAACAAGAGTGAACATTTATCTGGGTTTATCATTTGTCCTATAGCAAGTCTATAAGCCTCTAGAGTACTTCTGACATGAGATGCTTGCTGATCACAAGCTTTGAAAAATAATAATGTGTCATCCGCAAAAAGAAGATGAGATACACCAGGAGTTCTTCTTGTTATTTTCAGTGGAGATAAATCACAAGAGTTAATTCCCTTGTTGATAAGAGCAGATAACCCATCAGCAACAAAAAGAAATAAATATGGGGATAATGGGTCACCTTGCCGAAGGCCACATGTCGGTGCAAATGAATCCAAGATAGCTCCATTAAATTTTACATAGTATCTCAATGAGGTTACACAAGTCATTATCCAATCAACCCAACGATGAGCAAAGCCAATCTTTTGCATCATTTGCCTAAGGTACTCCCAGTCAACCCTGTCATACACCTTTGATAAGTCAAGTTTACATGCACAGTAGCTCTTCGTGGGATCTTTTTCTTGCTTTATAAAATGAGCACACTCAAAGGCCACCAAAGCATTGTCATTGATCATGCGTCCTGGTATAAAAGCACTCTGAGCCGGAGATATAATATTATCCAAGAGTGGCCTGAGCCTATTAACCAGGCATTTTGGGACAACTTTGTAAATCACATTACAAAGACTAATGGGCCTAAAATCGGTGACTTTGATAGGATTTGCTATCTTAGGAATCATAACAACGATAGTATCGTTTACCCTGGGGGCATAATTCCAGTACTGAAAAACTCTTTCACTGCTGCAATAATATCGTATTTTACTGTAGCCCAATTGCGTTGAAAGATATGTGCCAGAAATCTATCCGGGCCCGGCGTCTTTAGTGGTCCAATCTGAAAGACCGCGTCAGTAATCTCTTTATCTGTAAACTCATCACAAAGAGCCTGATTTTCCAAGTCCCCCACCAAAGGCGTGAGAAGATCTACAATGGATGCTGGGTCAAGGTACTGGTTAGGCGTGAAAATACTCTCAAAAATACTTGGTCGCCACCTTACCCATCTCTTTCTTCTCAGTAAAAGTATTACCATTCAGATCTTGAATCTTCCTTATTCTATTTTTTCGCGCTCTCCATACTGCCTTTGCATGAAATTTTTTGGTATTTCAATCACCATCTTTTAGCCAAGAAATACGTGAGCGCTGAAGCCACATCAATTCTTCCTTATACAAGAGCTGGTTCATTCTATCCGTCAACTTACGGATCTCTTGACAATCAGCGTTCATTGACATAAGCTCTTCTAACTTTGTTCGAGATTTTTCAATCTGTTCATTAACATTACCAAACACCTCTTTGCTCCATGAACACAGCCGCTTCATAGTACCTCGAAGTGCAGCATGCACGTGACCCAAAGATTGTTTTGTTCCGGCCTCAGTCCATGCTTTACCTATTACTCCCTCCGTTCCTAAATATTTGTCTTTCTAGACATTTCAAATGACTACCACATACGGATGTATGTAGACATATTTTAGAGTATAGATTCACTTATTTTGTTCCGTATGTAGTCACATGTTGAAATGTCTAGAAAGACAAATACTCCCTCCGTTTTTAAATATTTGTCTTTCTAGATATTTTAACAAGTAACTACATACGAAGCAAAATGAGTGAATCTACACTCTAAAATATGTCTACATACATCCGTATATGATAGTCATTTGAAATGTCTAGAAAGACAAATATTTAAGAACGGAGGGAGTATTTAGGAATGGAGGAAGTAGTTCCTGTAGGTGTGGCTCCCTGTCCCACATGATTTCATATTGCCTCAGTCTTGACCTTGTACGCTGATCCACTAAAGGTTCACAAACCACCAGCACCGGGACATGATCAGAACATGGTGAAGCAAGATGTTGAACACGCACATTATCAAAGATATTTCTCCAAGGTGGTGAAGCTACCGCCCGATCCAATCTTACCCGAACATTTGCATTTGCAACTCTCATGTTATCGTAGGTGTACGGGACACCCGCAAACCCCAAGTGAGCAAGCTCACAAATCTCTAGAACATCTCTGAATGCTTGCATTCGTCCTGCGGGTCTTGGGTTCGAAGAAAAATGTTCAAAATTCCACATGCATACATTGAAATCGCCAGCTACTAACCATGGCAGGTTTGATTGTGTACTGATATTCTGCAATAATGTCCACATTAAGTGTCTATCCTCCACTCGGGGTTCACCATAAACTCCAGTGAACCACCACGGTGGGTCATCGACTCCGGCTGCAATTGTAACGTCAATACAACGCTCATTTGCAAGCAAGATATGTACAGTCAATGATTCATGCCAAAACAGTGCTAGACCTCCACTATTTCCATTGCTATCCACTGCCTCAAATCCTTTTAGTCCTAGTCTTAATCTGTATCTCTTCATTTTTACTTTGGACTGTCTGGTTTCACACAAGAAAACCAACATGGGAGAGTGTGCTTGTACCAAAGCACTTAGGTCTCGAACTGTCCGGGAGTTCCCCGCCGCCTGGCAGTTCCAACTAAGAAGATTCATTTGCCCCGGCGGCGTACCTCGGAGGTGCCCGCCGATGATGACAATTTTTTTTTATTTTGTTACTACTACCCTCTGTACAAGACTTCTTTGGGTCAAATTGCTGAAACACGGCCTCTAGATCCTTGACGTCTGCAGCAGAAAAATCAGCCTCCATTGCCATGAGCCATAGCTTCAAAATCCCAACAGAAAAAACTTTCATACTCCAGTCACCTTCCCCTGAGCGAGTCCGCAAAGGTCGGGCAGAGCCACAGGGGCATCCCTTGATCAGCCCGAGCACACGACACTGGGAGAGAGAGGCGAGGGGGAAAAAGATCTCTACGCAGAGGTTCGCCGCCGCAAGGGACAAAACCCTAAACGAGAGGGGAAAAGCAAATCTGTACCGCATCATAACTTCTATCCGCAAAGCATCAGGACCCATACATGTGTGCTCCTCATGCAGAATACGAAGGATCAACCAATCATCTACTCACGACCCCATAGGGCATAAGCACTCGGAGGCTCAGAGCAGAGAACGAGAGACCAGCCAAGGCACCACAGGCGCCGTCGTAGGAAAGAGACGCCGGCACACGCGTCGGCCGCCTCGACGCCGGCACACGCGCCGCTGCTAAAGAGGCGGCCGGCGGCGGCCAGGCTAAACCCTAGTCGCCTTGGATATGCTCACGTCAAGAACGCAAAGGTCGGAGACCCCGTTCAGCTTGAAGTTAAGAGGGTGGACTTTTCTCATATCTGTAATCTATAATACTTAAATAGTTAATATCATTATTTTATTTCTCTTGACATGCAACCTAACGGAAAATCTCTATTCCTAATGGAGCAGTTGGTAGTCTCGCCTCACTCCGGCTAATCCTTTCATACCGTTTTTTATCCCACCAACACATTTAAATCGGATATTATTTACGTCTATTTAAACTGATTTTATCTGCTAATAAGATCAATTTTCGATAGTATTTGGTAACTTTTGTATGAAAAGAAATAATTCATGATCAATCTTTAGTAAGATCAATCTCTATTCCTAATGAAGCAGTTGGTAGTCTCGGCTCACTCCGGTTAATCCTTCCACACCATTTTTTATCCCACCAACACATTTAAATCGGATATTATTTACGGTCTATTTAAACCGATTTTATCTGCTAATAAGATCAATTTTCGATAGTATTTGGTAACTTTTGTATGGAAAGGAATAAATCATGATCAATCTTTAGTAAGATCAATTTTCGTAGTATTTGATAACTTTTATATGGAAAGGAATAAGTCATGATCAATCTTTTATAAAATTTTGAAAAGCAAATCTCTACTTCTAATGTCTTATTGGTAGCCTCACCTCCACGATTTTTTTTCGTCTGATTTATTTCCATCTTACCTCCCACCATCATCTCCTCCCGTTGGTTTTTTCCATCTCCTATTAAAAAATCCTAATATTTTCAAACTTTCCTAACTAGACATGTTACAAATAGGCAGAAATTGATAGCACGTTACCATACAATAAAATTCAGTTTTGGGACATTCAATTTCAAATCCTAACTTTCCTAACCGGTCAATAGAGGGACCGACTTTCACTCACGACCACGCGTCTTGCGATCCCCACCCGGGCTCTTCTCCCTACTCCTCCTCACAATCGCCCACCATGCCGCCACACCCATGCCCCGCCGCTTGCCGGCCGCAACCTTTCTGCTCCTTCTCGCCATGCGCCACCGCCACTCCATGATCTATATCAATGCCACGGCGGGCATGGCCTTTACCGAAAAAGGCTTTCGCCCCGCTTTATAAATAAAGCAAACCGTCCAGAGCACACATACAAGGTCTAGTACAGAACACACACACCCAAGAAACACACCGAGATCCAAAGGTACTGCTGAGGGTACAGCTTAACAAGCCCAGAAAAAACACATAAAAAAGGCCGAAGCCAAGGCGAGCGCTCGCCAAGCATCTAATCAGGCTCTGGAGGAGGCGGAGGGGGCGGCGGCGACAGGCGGACGGCCATCGAACGAATGTCGGCGATGAAGGCGGAGATGGCGTCCCGATCCCGAGGGCGGCTAAGCGGCCGCCAGAGCTGCAAGAAACCAGACAATTTGAAGAGAGCGTCAGTAGCCCGTCGAAGCAGTGTGTGCTGAATCACAAGCTTATTGCGAATCGTCCAGATGGTCCACGCGAGAGCTCCAATCTCTAGCCACCTAATGTGGCGAGTGGGCAGGGGGGAGTTCTGGAGTTCGTCGAAGAGGTCAGGGAAGTTGGTGTGGCACCAGTTACCACCCACCGCCTCTCTAAAGAAACTCCACACAAACTGGGCAGAAACGCAGTTGAAGAAGATATGGTTCGAGTCCTCAGGAGTACTGCAAAGCAGGCAAAGGCCGGAGCCAGACCATTGCGCTTGCGGACCTCAACCCCAGACGGGAGCCGACCGCGGATCCACTACCACATGAGGATCCGGATCTTCAGAGGAACGCGAATGGGCCATACATCTAGGAGGGGGCGGCACAGAGGAGGGGGCGATGGCTGTGTAGAGGGACTTGGTGGAGAATTGACCCGATGGTTCAAGGCGCCACCGAACCTCATTAGGGCCAGCATCGACATCCGGCTCATGGAGGGCGATGCAATCAAGAAGCTCCTGCCAAGCGGCAGCTTCCGGAGGCCCAAATGGCCTTCGGAACGCGAGGCGCCCTAAGTCAATAAGGGCCCGTTCGACGGAGATCGTCGGGATGACAGCAATGGAGAAGAGATCGGGGAACCGAGCTACAAAGGGAGAGTCACCCGCCCAGCGGTCAAACCAGAACATGGTCGCAGAGCCCGATCCGACTGCTATGGAGGTCCCAATACAGAGGACGGGAAGCAACTGGATGACAGACTGCCAAAACTGGGATCCCCCAGACCGCTGACAGAAGGCCAAAGGCTGGCCACGCAGGTATTTATTCTGGATGATGTCTAGCCACAGCCCACCATGACCTTGCGATATGCACCAAAGCCAGCGGGAAAGGAGCGCGATATTCATGCTCTTCGAGCACATGATACCGAGGCCACCTTGCTCCCGAGGCTTACAGATGTCGGGCCAACTTCTTGGGGAACGTAGCAGAATTTTAAAATTTTCTACGCATCACCAAGATCAATCTATGGAGTCATCTAGCAATGAGGAAGAGGGGAGTGCATCTACATACCCTTGTAGATCGCGAGCGAAAGCGTTCAAGAGAACGGGGTTGATGGAGTCGTACTCGTCGTGATCTAACGAGAGAGAGAGAGAGAGAGAGAGAGAGAGAGAGAGAGAGAGAGAAAGAGAGAGAGGTGTTATGTGGGGAGAGGGAGGCGCCAGAGACCTGGTGCGGCTGCCCTCCCTCCCCCCACTATATATAGGGCCCCTAGGGGGGGCGCCGGCCCTAGGAGATGGGATCTCCAAGGGGGGGCGGCGGCCAAGGGGGACTTGCCCCCCAAGCCAAGTGGGACGCCCCCCACCCCTAGGGTTTCCAACCCTAGGCGCAGGGGGAGGCTGTAACACCCCGGATGTGATTTACCCAATATGTAATCCAACTCTTGCTGTTTCCGGCGCTAACTTATTTTATTTCCTCGGGTTCGGGTTTTTGTCTCCGTGTGTTGTTTTCGTTGTCATGCATCTCATATCATGTCATCATGTGCATTGCATTTGCATACGTGTTCGTCTCATGCATCCAAGCATTTTCCCCGTTGTCCGTTTTGCATTCCGGCGCTCCTATCTCCTCCGGTGGTCCTTTCTACCTTTTTTTCGTGTGTGGGGGTTAAACATTTCCAGATTGGACCGAGACTTGCCAAGCGGCCTTGGTTTACTACCGGTAGACCGCCTGTCAAGTTTCGTACCATTTGGACATCGTTTGAGGCTCCAACGGTTAACCGAGGGACCGAGAAGGCCTCGTGTGTGTTGCAGCCCAACCCCCCCTCCAAAGTGGCCCAAAACCCACCTAAACCTCATCCATCACCTAGGCCGTTCGATCACGATCGCGTGGCCGCAAACCGCACCTCATTTGGACTCTCCTAGCTCCCTCTACCCTTATATAAAGACCCCTCCTTTCCAAATCCGGGCGAAACCCTAGCAATACTACCCCGCCGCCGCCGGACGAAACCTTATCGGACGGACATGTCCGCCCCCGCCGCCGACCACTCCTGACGCGCCACGTCATCGCCCGCGAGTCCCGCCGGCCCGCGGAGCCCGCCCCGGGCCCCCGAGGCCCATCGACCGCGCCCCGCCGCCTGGGAGAGCCGCGCCGCCCCGCGCCTCTCTCCTCCGCCGCAGGCCACCGCGCCGGCCGCCGCGTCCCTCACCGGCAGCGGCGACCGCGGCCGCCTCCTCCTCACCAGCCGGCGCCGCCCCACTCCGGCTTCCCCGAGCTCCACCGCCCTCGCCGCCGTTCTACCTCGCCGCCCGACGCCCCGGCGAGCCCCTCCTCTCCTCGGCAAGTCCGGCCGGCCTCCTTCCTCCGACGACCTCGACTCCGGTGATGCTGAACCTCGAAGTCCGCGCGTGCTACAGTGTCGGCCAGATCTAGATTGAGGGGGTGACTTTTTCGTCCCTAACCCTAATTATTTTACCATCTTCATCATGCCGTAACTTTGCATCCGTAGATCCGTTTTGGGCGTGTAGCATATCAAAATGTTTGTCTCAGAGAGGACATCATTTCATCTCATTGCATCATTTTCATTTGAGCTCATCTTTATGCCCGAAATGCTGTTGGAAGAGAGCTATTTGAGATAACTGTCAGATCTGCTGCTCCAAATAGCTATTTGTCATTTTTGCCATGATTATTGTGTGCATGATATGCCCCTGAGCTCTACATGAGTTTTGTTATATGCTTTACCATATTTACAGAGGTGCTATCCATGTATTTTTGTGATGTGTGTGGTGACTAGCACAAGCTTGCAAAGTGGTGCATTCGTTAATGCTGATTTCAGGGACTTAGTAATTTTGCTAAGTCCTTGATCTGTTTTTATCAATATGCCATATGTTCATGTTGTTTCCTAATGATCTGTGCCTCTTTTGAGGATGATCAGTAAGGATGATTTGTTAATATTGTGGTGCTCTATCCATCCATGTCTTTTTTTGCAATTATGGAGCACCCTAGATTGAATCAAACAGGCTCTACTTTTGCTATTTCGTGAATCCTGGCAGATTGTCTACTTGTTAGCGATTTTGCCGAGGATGTTGTTGTTGATCCGTGCATGCTATGTTGTTGTTCTTACCATTTCTAGCTTATATAATATTTATTCTTGATGGGTGTATGCTTATATTGTAATGCCTTGCTCTTTAGTGAGTGCATCGAGCTCGTAAACATGCCTACTTGTTAACAGATTTGCATGTTCTAGTTTTTCTCTAAGTCTGTAATCTGATTATGTTTTACCATGTTCACATGCTTTCAATTGTACTTTCTGATCCCTTTTGGCTCAAGGTCACTAAGGGACTTTTGTTAAGCTCTTTGAGTAGCTCCATGCCATGCTTTACTTTGCCATGTTAAGTTCCTGTAGCATATAGTTTTCATGCTCCAAAGTGTGCTACCTGATCTGAAATTCCAGGCTTGTGTTAATTTCACTAAGTCTGAAACCTGTTTACCAATTGCACTTTTGTCATGCTTGTTTGAACCTGTTAATGGATGAATTGGCCGTAGCTCAGTGTTTCTCTTTTGTTAATCTTTATGAGTGGATCCCTGCCATATATTTTGTTGCCATGTTTGAGTGTTGTAGCATAATTATCTTGTTGCATTTAGATGGCTACTTGCTGTTTATCGTAGACCGGTGCCATATTTGTTTTGCTTGCCATTTCCAAATCGTGCCTCCGATTCGGGTGTTCTTTATATAGATTTCAATCGAAATCACCTCACTTTTCCAGTGTCACACTTAGAATTCCAAGTTGAGGTCAGGTTCAATCATTCCATGTCAAATCTTGCATATGCATCACATACCGCATCCCGCATAGCATACCATGTTCGCATCATATTTGTTTGAGCTTTGCACGTGGTTGATTGTGTTCCTTTTGCTTGTTTGCCTTGTTTGGGTAGAGCCGGGAGACAAGTTCGCTAACGAAGAGCCCGTTGAGTTTTCTTTCGAGGATCCAGTCAACTCTGACAACTTTGCAGGCAAGATGATCATACCCTCGAAATCACTTCTATCTTTGCTTTGCTAGATGCTCGCTCTTTTGCTATGCCTATGCTACGATGCCTACCACTTGCTTATCATACCTCCCAAATTGCCATGTCAAACCTCTAACCCACCATGTCCTAGCAAACCGTTGATTGGCTATGTTACCGCTTTGCTCATCCCCTCTTATAGCGTTGCTAGTTGCAGGTGAAGATTGGAGATCGTTCCTTGTTGGAACATTATTTTCTTGTTGGGATATCATTATATTATCTTGTTATCTTAATGCATCTATATACTTGGTAAAGGATGGAAGGCTCGGCCTCTTGCCTAGTGTTTTGTTCCACTCTTGCCGCCCTAGTTTCCGTCATATCGTTGTTATGTTCCCGGATTTTGCGTTCCTTATGATGTTGGGTAATAATGGGAACCCCTTGACAAATCGCCTTGAATAAAACTCCTCCAGCATTGCCCAACCTTGGTTTTACCATTCGTCACCTAGCCTCTTTTTCCCTTGGGTTTCCGGAGCTCGAGGGTCATCTTATTTAAACCCCCCGGGCCAGTGCTCCTCTGAGTGTTGGTCCAACCTGTCAGCTGCCGGTGGCCACCAGGGGAAACTCTGGGCTGGCCTACCCATACCTTGGACAATCTGAGTGTGCCCTGAGAAAGAGATGTGTGCAGCTCCTATCGGGATTTTTCGGCACATTCGGGCGGTGTTGCTGGTTTAGTTTTACCTTGTCGAAATGTCTTGTAACCGGGATTCCGAGTCTGGTCGGGTCTTCCCGCTAGAAGGAATATCCTTCGTTGACCGTGAGAGCTTGTCATGGGCTAAGTTGGGACTCCCCTGCAGGGATTTGAACTTTCAAAAGCCGTGCCCGCGGTTATGGGCAGATGGGAATTTGTTAATGTCCGGTTGTAGATAACTTGAACCTTAACTTAATTAAAATGAATCAACCGTGTGTGTTACCGTGATGGTCTCTTCTCGGCGGAGTCCGGGAAGTGAACACGGTGTTGGAGTAATGTTTGCGTAGGTTGTTCTCTAGTTATTCGTTCGTGATTTGCCTTCTCTTCTTGCTCTCATTTGCGAGCAGGTTAGCCACCATATATGCTAGTCGCTTGCTGCAGCTCCAAATATTACCTTGTCTTACCTATAAGCTTAAATAGTCTTGATCGCGAGGGTGCGAGATTGTTGAGTCCCCATGGCTCACAGATTACTTCCAAACCAGATGCAGGGCCCGATGACTCCGTTCCATATGATGCGCTTGAGCTCAAGTGGGAGTTCGACGAAGACTCACGTCGTTACTATGTGTCTTTCCCTGATGATCTGTAGTGGTGCCCAGTTGGGGCGATCGGGTCCATGTCGCATGTTGGGGTTGATCTTTTATTTTGGTACCGTAGTCAGACCATGAGTGTATTGGATGATGTAATGCTATTTATGTACTTTGTGTGACGTGGCGAGTGTAAGCCAACTATGTTCCTTTCCCCTTATTATTATATTTACATAGGTTGTTGTGAAGATTACCTTACTTGCGACATTGCTTTCAATACGGTTATGCCTCTAAGTCGTGCTTCGACACGTAGGAGATATAGCCGCATCGAGGGCATTACAAGTTGGTATCAGAGCCTTCCCGACCTTAGGAGCGCCATTGCTTGATCAAATTAGCGGACGAGTTGAGTCTAGAAAAATGTTTTGAGTCATTAGGATTTATATATCGGAGAGTTTAGGAATTCTTTTTACTCCCCAGTCCCTTCATCGCTCTGGTAAGGCATCCTGACTTAGAGTTTTGTCTCTTCTCTTCTCAAATTTCACTAAAAAAATTTAGGATCACGCGGGTATCTTGGAATCGTTCCGATGGATTTGTGACGAGAACATTGTTCTTGGTGCCTCCTGTCATTTAGGGGTTGTGGCAGTGCCCCGGGGAGTTGAGCTCCGAGGTGTTGTCGTCACAATTTTATCGTTGCAGTTCTGGAATACCTGAGTTTAGTTCGCCGACATCGAAAATCTCTTTTATGCAGTTGTTGGTGAGATAACCTCAATGCCACCCAGTACTGGGGCGGGAGTTCGGGAGTATTGCCATAACTTGTATAACGGATGCTTTTTGAAGGTTGAGGTAGACGATTTCCGAAGTTTTCTCGGTTATGTGTTGAAGGATGGATACAACTGGATGTAGGAATTGCCAGATTTGGGTGAGATATTATGCTTCCCCTGTATCCCCAACACCTGATTGCATAACCAGAAAGGTTCGGGAGTTTCATAGGTGGGAATTCTTGTAGCTCTAGTTCTTCTTCCACGGATATTTGGTTTGAGATTGGGTGATCTTTACCGTGTATTCGTTCTTGCTCCGTACCTTGTGGATTTATTCCTCTACCTAAATTCTAAGTGGCTTCTCAATTTATGGATATGTGACCATTTCAAGTGGAATGCATTCGTTCATTTTGTTCGGATGTGAAGACTATATGTTGCAATTTCAACCTGCTTGATTCAGCTTCAATTTTATCTGTCAATGTGCTAATGGATGTCAACCTCTTCAGGATGGCTCCTCCTACGCGCCCGACTCCGAATCCTGATCCGCCACCACCACCCCTTCCTCCGGAGGCATGGCAAGCTGTGATGGCCGCTACCAATGCAAACACGCAGTTGATCATGCAAATTCTTCAAGAGCGCAACCAAGCGAACCAAGGCAATCAGGGCAATAATCAGAATCGCTTTGCTACACTCAACCAGTTCCTTGCTAACCATCCAAAGACTTTCAGCAATTGTGTTGAGGCAACTGACGCTGACGATTGGCTCGTGGACTTGTGCAAGCATTTCGAGTGCAGTAACGTCAGGCCTGAGGACTTTGTCAAGTTCGCTTCCTCCCAACTCAAAGACCAAGCTGCAGAATGGTTTCAGCAGTACAAAGATTCCAGAGGAGGCCGTGAGATTACCTGGGATGAATTCCGTCAAGACTTCAAAGCTCATCATATTCCTCAGAGCGTGGTTGAAAGCAAGCGTGAGGAATTCCGCAACCTGAAGCAAGGCTCTATGTCTGTCTATGACTACAACAAGTTGTTTCAGAAGCTCGCCCGTTTTGCTAAGTAGGACGTCCCTGACGAGAAGAGCATGATATACCAGTTCAGGGGTGGTCTCAGAGAAGAAATCCAGCTAGCTCTCGTTCTCTTTGAGCCCAGGAGGTACGATGAGTTTTACAACATGGCATTGAAGCAAGAGGCTGCTCAACTGAAGTGTGATGCTTCCAAGAAGCGAGTCAGAGATGCTACTCCTTCTTCCTCTACTCAAGTGGCCAAGCAGCAGAAGTATTGGCTTCCTCCTCCTCCATTCAGCCAGCCTTTTCAGCAGAAGAGCAAAGGTGGCAGTGGATCTTCCCACCCACACAACCCTGGCTTTTAGAACAAGACTTCGTCTCAAGCTCCAAGATCGAGTGCTCCGTATCACCGTCCGCTTTCAGAGGTCACGTGCAACAAGTGCCAATGGAAGGGTCACTATGCCAACAAATGCTTCAATCAGAGGTGTCTCCATCCTCCTCCTCCTGTGAGATTGGCAAGTACAGCTGTGGTCAAGCATAATCCCAAGCATGCCAAGGTCAATTTGATGAATGCAGCTCAGGCAGAGGACTCGTCAGATGTCATCATGGGTAACCTTCCTATTAACGATATTCCAGCTAAAGTTCTTTTTGACACTGGTGCATCGCTTTCTTTCATCTCGAGACCTTTTGCATCTAAGCATGAGTTGGCCTTGCAAGTTTTGCCTAGACCGTTAGCAGTTGTCTCTCCCGGTAGGCGCATGCATGCAAACTCCATTGTTCCGGATGTTACTATCACTTTGGGTGACTACAAATTTCTGTCTTCTCCTACGGTTCTGGGTGACTCGGATATTGATCTTATTGTCGGAATGGATTGGCTTTCTAAGCACAAGGCTCAGCTTGATTGTGCAGCCGGGCAGATTCAATTGACTCATTCGTCTGAGGATGTAATTGTCTTTGCCGCTCATGATGATACCATCCGTCTGTTTTCTCTCAATGAGAAGGGTGAACTGGATGCCATCTCTCAAATTCCAGTCGTTTGCTAATATCAAGACGTCTTTCCAGAAGAGCTTCCAGGAATGCCTCCGCACTGGCCAGTTGAATTCGTCATCGATCTTGAGCCTGGCACGGAACCGGTGTGCAAATGCCCTTACAAGCTCGGACCTGAAGAGTTGAAGGAGCTGAAGAAGCAACTCGATATTCAAGAGAGAATGGGTCTCATCCGACCTAGTTCTTCTCCGTGGGGTTGTGGAGTTCTTTTTGTGAAGAAGAAGGATGGAACGGACCGACTTTGTGTTGACTACCGTCCATTGAACAAGAAGACTATCAAGAACAAATACCCGCTTCCCAACATCAACGAGCTGTTCGAACAACTCAAAGGTGCCCAAGTATTGTCCAAGCTTGATATCCATATGGGTTATCACCAGATTCGAATCTGTGAGCAAGATATTCCCAAGATGGCTTTCAGAACAAGCTATGGTTCATATGAATACACTGTCATGTCTTTTGGCCTCGTCAATGCTCCTCCGACTTTCTCTCGCATGATGAACTTCATCTTCAATGCCTACACAAATGACTTTGTTTTGGTCTATCTCAACGACATTCTGGTCTTTTCGAAGAACAAGGAAGATCATGCCAAGCACTTGCGTTTGGTGCTCGATAAGCTTAGGGAACATCAGTTCTACGCCAAGTTCTCAAAGTGCGAGTTTTGGCTCGATGAGGTTCTCTATCTTGGGCATATCATCTCTGCCAAGGGCATAGCGGTGAATCCTGAGAAGGTGTCTGCAATTGTGAATTGGGAACCACCTCAGAATGTGAAGCAACTCCGCAGCTTCCTCGGTCTCGTAAGCTATTGTCGAAGGTTCGTTGAGAACTTTTCAAAGATCGCGAAGCCTCTTTCAAACCTTCTCCAGAAGCACGTCAAGTACGTTTGGTCTCCGGAATGTGACATCGCTTTCAACACTTTGAAAGAGAAATTGGTCACTGCTCCAGTTCTGACTCCTCCTGATGAATCCAAACCGTTTGAGGTCTTCTGTGATGCCTCTCTTCAAGGTCTTGGTGCAGTGTTGATGCAAGAGAAGAAAGTTGTGGCTTATACCTCTCGCCAGTTGAAGCCCAACGAGAAGAACTACCCCACTCATGACCTCGAGTTGGCGGCAGTTGTGCATGCTCTTTTGACTTGGAGACATCTCTTATTGGGAAGAAAAGTGGACATCTTCACTGACCACAAGAGTCTCAAGTACATCTTCACTCAGCCTAATCTCAACCTCAGGCACACTCGTTGGGTCGAAATGATTGAAGAGTATAATCCGAGTATCGAGTATACTCCAGGCAAGGTCAATGTGATTGCTGACGCATTGAGCAGGAAGGCTTACTACAACAGTCTGATTCTCAAGCCTTACCAACCCGAGCTTTGTGAAGCTTTCCACAAACTCAATCTGCAAGTTGTTCCTCAAGGTTTCCTCGCCAACCTTCAAATCTCTCCTACTTTGGAAGATCAGATTCGCGAGGCTCAACTTCTTGATGCTATGGTGAAGAAGGTGAAGATTGGGATTGCCAAGAGTCAACCCAAGTACAAGTGCTATCGCCTTGATGACAAGGACACTCTCTTCTTCGAGGATCAAATTGTTGTGCCCAAAGGTGACCTCCGTAAAGTGATCATGAACGAGGCTCACAATTCTCTCCTCTCCATCCACCCTGGGAGCACGAAGATGTATCAGGACCTCAAACAGGCTTATTGGTGGACTCGAATGAAGCGCGAGATTGCTCAATTCGTGAACGAATGTGATGTCTGCAGAAGAGTGAAGGCAGAACACCAAAGGCCAGCTGGTCTCCTCCAACCTCTTGCCATTCCAAAATGGAAGTTTGACCACATTGAGATGGACTTCGTGACTGGGTTTCCAAAGTTCAAACGTGGCAATGATGCTATATTCGTTGTCATCGACAAACTCACCAAAGTGGCTCACTTTCTGCCTATCAAAGAGTCGATCACTGTAGCTCAATTGGTGGAACTCTATACCTCTCTTATTGTCTCTCTACACGGTATTCCACAAGTGATCTCTTCAGACCGTGGCAGCATCTTTACATCCAAGTTTTGGGATTCTTTTCAGAAGGCCATGGGCACCAACATCCGCTCCAGCACAGCTTTCCATCCTCAAACTAGCAGTCAAGTCGAGCGTGTCAACCAGATTCTTGAAGATATGCTCAGGGCTTGTGTGATCTCCTTCGGCATGAAGTGGGAGGATTGTCTTCCTTATGCTGAATTCTCCTACAACAACAGTTTTCAAGCAAGTTCGGGCAAGGCCCCATTCGAAATTGTGTATGGCAGGAAGTGTCGTACCCCTCTCAACTGGTCTGAAACCGGTGAACGTCATCTTTTGGGTAATGACTTAATCACAGAGGCAGAGGAGATGTGCAAAGTCATTCGAGATAACCTCAAAGCAGCGCAATCGCGCCAGAAGAGCTACTATGATAGTAAGCATCGTGAGTTGGCTTTCGAGATCGGAGACCATGTTTACCTCTGCGTCTCTCCAATGAAAGGTACTCGTCACTTCGGTATCAAAGGGAAGCTTGCCCCTAGATACGTGGGACCTTTCAAAATCGTCAGCAAGAGAGGCGATCTCGCCTATCAACTCGAGCTTCCTTCAAACTTTGCAAATGTGCATGACGTGTTCCATGTCTCTCAGCTCCGCAAGTGCTTCAAGACTCCTGATCGCACCGTCAACTTTGAAGACATTGATCTCCAAGAAGATCTCTCTTATCATGAGCACCCCGTTGCTATTCTTGAAGAGACTGAATGCAAGACTCGCAATAAGTCAATCAAATTCCTCAAAGTCAAGTGGTCACACCATTCCGACCGTGAAGCCACCTGGGAACGCGAGGATCACCTCTGTTCTGAGTACCCTGCGTTCTTCCAGTCCTAGATCTCGGGACGAGATCCTTTCGTAGTGGTGGAGTGTTGTAACACCCCGGATGTGATTTACCCAAATATGTAATCCAACTCTTGCCGTTTCCGGCGCTAAGTTATTTTATTTCCTCGGGTTCGGGTTTTTGTCTCCATGTGTTGTTGTCGTTGTCATGCATCTCATATCATGTCATCATGTGCATTGCATTTGCATATGTGTTCATCTCATGTATTCGAGCATTTTCCCCGTTGTCCGTTTTGCATTCCGGCGCTCCTATCTCCTCCGGTGGTCCTTTCTACCTTCTTTTCGTGTGTGGGGGTTAAACATTTCCGGATTGGACCAAGACTTGCCAAGCGGCCTTGGTTTACTACCGGTAGACCACCTGTCAAGTTTCGTACCATTTGGACATCGTTTGAGGCTCCAACGGTTAACCGAGGGACCGAGAAGGCCTCGTGTGTGTTACAGCCCAACACCCCCTCCAAAGTGGTCCAAAACCCACCTCAACCTCATCCATCACCTAGGCCATTCGATCACGATCGCGTGGCCACAAACCGCACCTCATTTGGACTCTCCTAGCTCCCTCTACCCCTATATAAAGACCCCTCCTTTCCAAACCCGGGCGAAACCCTAGCAATACTACCCCGCCGCCGCCGGACGAAACCTTATCGGACGGACATGTCCGCCCCCGCCGCCGACCACTCCTGATGCGCCATGTCATCGCCCGCATGCCCCACTTCACCGCGAGTCCCGCCGGCCCGCGGAGCCCGCCCCGGGCCCCCGAGGCCCATCGACCACGCCCCGCCGCCTGGGAGAGCCGCGCCGCCCCGCGCCTCTCTCCTCCGCCGCACGCCACTGCGCCGGCCGCCGCGTCCCTCACCGGTGTCGACGAGCGCGACCGCCTCCTCCTCACCGGCCGGCGCCGCCCCACTCTGGCTTCCCCGAGCTCCGCCGCCCTCGCCGCCGTTCTACCTCGCCGCCCGACGCCCCGGCGAGCCCCTCCTCTCCTCGGCAAGTCCGGCCGGCCTCCTTCCTCCGATGACCTCGACTCCGGCGACGTTGAACCTCGAAGTCCGCGCGTGCTACAGTGTCGGCCAGATCTAGATCGAGGGGTTGACTTTTTCGTCCTTAACTGTATGTGCATCTAGTGCCACCCCTAGTTGGTTTTGGAGTATTGACGACAAACCTAGTTGAGGGACTAATGTGCTTGTGAGAATTGCAGGATAACACAGGTAGAAGTCCCTCATTGATTCGGTTTTCCTACCAGAGATGACCCCTAAAAATGTATGAAGACATTGAAGTCAAAGGTGGTATATGAAGATACTCACATTGAAGACTATGACAAGAGAAGACACCACATGAAGCCTATGGAGCTCGAAGACTTAAATCTTTCGTAGTTCTTCTTCTTTTGTGTTGAGTCATAGGAACCACCGTACTGTTAAGTGGGGTCCAAGAGAATCAGTCAGAATGACTGAAGTGATGCCTAACCAAAACCTATGTCTTCGACTGAAGACTATGAGAGCGAATCTTGTCCAGAGTCGGACAAGTCAGCTTTGCTTGCAACCCAAGTAAAGTTGTCGTGTGAGTTTGAAATCTTACCGTTGGAACACGTGTCAGTTCCTTAGTGACCCAGGGTCATTTCGAACAAATCAGGTCGGGTTGTCAAGTGGCTATAAATAGCTCACCCCCTACAACCATAAATGGTTGGCTGCTCAGATTCAGTGTACGGCTTTTGTCGTTTGAGAGCAACCCACCTCGAAGCCTTTGAGAGAGAATTCCTTGCGAGGATAAAGCCCTAACCACCCAGAGCCAAAGAGTGTTAGGCATCACTTAAGTCTTCCTGTCTATGTGACCTGAAGACTTATTACACTTGAGGATTGTGAATCCTCCAGCCGGTTAGGCGTCGCGTTCTGAGCATCCAAGAGTCATTGTGGATCGCCGGTGAACGAAGTCTGTGAAGGTTTGGAAGTCTACCTTGAAGACTTACTAGAGTGATTGGGCGAGGTCTATGTGACCTTAGCTCAAGGGTAATATGGTGAGGACTAAGTGTCCTGAGCTGCGGTTCAGGACTAGGTGTCCGGGACTGTGTGTCCTCAGGTTTAAATACCTATCCGCCCTAACCAGACGTACAACTGTCACTGCAGTTGGAACTGGTCTACCAAACCTTTGTCTTCATCCCGCACACTGGTTCTATCATTCCCATCTCTTTATTTACAGTTGTCTCTTGTGAAGTTAGTGCCTATTTTCATTATCCATTTGTCTTTACTGTGTACCTCATCTTTACTGCCTAGCTGCTATTAGTCATTATGCTTTCACTTCATTAAATAGTTGACTATGATCTGCCTAGTGTAGTCTATCTTCCGCTGCATGGTAATAGGTTCATTTCTATCATTTGTCTTTGAATCCATGTTTTGAAGACTTTCATAAAAATCGCCTATTCACCCCCCTCTAGTCGATATAACGCACTTTCACTAACCCTAATTATTTTGCCATCTTCATCATGTCGTAACTTTGCATCTGTAGATCCGTTTTGGGCGTGTAGCATATCAAAATGTTCGTCTCAGAGAGCACATCATTTCATCTCATTGCACCATTTTCATTTGAGCTCATCTTTATGCTCGAAATGCTGTTGGAAG
Source organism: Triticum dicoccoides (assembly GCF_002162155.2). Taxonomy (NCBI): domain Eukaryota; kingdom Viridiplantae; phylum Streptophyta; class Magnoliopsida; order Poales; family Poaceae; genus Triticum; species Triticum dicoccoides. The sequence goes on along the minus strand of NC_041390.1, from coordinate 478,598,360 downwards.
AGAGCTATTTGAGATAATTGTCAGATCTGCTGCTCCAAATAGCTATTTGTCTTTTTTGCCATGATTATTGTGTGCATGATATGCCCTTGAGCTCTACATGAGTTTTGTTATATGCTTTGCCATCTTTACAGAGGTGCTATCCATGTATTTTTGTGATGTGTGTGGTGACCAGCACAAGCTTGCAAAGTGGTGCATCCGTTAATGCTGATTTCAGGGGTTTAGTAATTTCACTAAGTCCTTGATCTGTTTTTATCAATATGTCATATGTTCATGTTGTTTCCTAGTGATCCGTGCCTCTTTTGAGGATGATAAGTAAGGATGATTTGTTAATATTGTGGTGCTCTATTCATCCATGTCTTTGTTTGCAATTATTGAGCACCCTAGCTTGAGTCAATTGAGCTCTACTTTTGCTATTTCGTGAATCTTGGCAGATTGTCTACTTGTTAGCGATTTTATCGAGGATGTTGTTGTTGATCCGTGCATGCTATGTTGTTGTTATTGCCATGTCTGGCTTATATAATATGTATTCTTGATGGGTGTATGCTTAGATTGTCATGCCTTGCTCTGTAGTGAGTGCATCGAGCTCGTAAACATGCCTACTTGTTAACAGATTTGCATGTTCCAGTTTTTCTCTAAGTCTGTAATCTGATTATGTTTTTGCCATGTTCACATGCTTGCAATTGTATTTTCTGATCCCTTTTGGCTCAAGGTTACTAAGGGACATTTGTTAAGCTCTTTGAGTAGCTCCATTCCATGCTTTACTTTGCCATGTTAAGTTCCTGTAGCATAGTGTTCATGCTCCAAAGTGTGCTACCTGATCTGAAATTCCAAGCTTGTGTTAATTTCACTAAGTCTGAAACATGTTTACCAATTGCACTTTTGCCATGCTTGTTTGGACCTGTTAATGGATGAATTGGCCGTAGCTCAGTGTTCATCTTTTGTTAATCTTTATGAGTGGATCCCTTCCATGTATTTTGTTGCCATGTTTGAGTGTTGTAGCATAATTATCTTATTGCATTTAGATGGCTACTTGCTGTTTATCGCAGACTGGTGCCATATTTGTTTTGCTTGCCATTTCCAAACAGTGCCTCCGATTCCGGTGTTCTTTATATCGATTTCAATCGAAATCACCTCACCTTTCTATGGCACACTTGGAATTCCAAGTTGAGGCCAGGTTCAATCATTCCTTGTCAAATCTTGCATATGCATCACATATCGCATCCCGCATAGCATACCATGTTTGCATCATATTTGTTTGAGCTTTGCACGTGGTTGATTGTGTTCCTTTTGCTTGTTTGCCTTGTTTGGGTAGAGCCAGGAGACGAGTTCGCTAACGAGGAGCCCGTTGAGTTTGCTTTCGAGGATCCAGTCAACTCTGACAACTTTGCAGGCAAGATGATCATACCCTCGAAATCACTTCTATCTTTGCTTTCCTAGATGCTCGCTCTTTTGCTATGCCTATGCTACGATGCCTACCACTTGCTTATCATGCCTCCAAAATTGCCATGTCAAACCTCTAACCCACCATGTCCTAGCAAACCATTGATTGGCTATGTTACCGCTTTGCTCATCCCCTCTTATAGCGTTGCTAGTTGCAGGTGAAGATTGGAGATCGTTCCTTGTTGGAACATTATTTTCTTGTTGGCATATCATTATATTATCTTGTTATGTTAATGCATCTATATACTTAGTAAAGGGTGGAAGGCTCGGCCTCTTGCCTAGTGTTTTGTTCCACTCTTGCCGCCCTAGTTTCCATCATATCGGTGTTATGTTCCCGGATTTTGCGTTCCTTACGCGGTTGGGTAATAATGGGAACCCCTTGACAAATCGCCTTGAATAAAACTCCTCCAGCAATGCCCAACCTTGGTTTTACCATTCGCCACCTAGCCTCTTTTTCCCTTGGGTTTCCGGAGCCCGAGGGTCATCTTATTTAAACCCCCCCGGGCCAGTGCTCCTCTGAGTGTTGGTCCAACCTGTCAGCTGCCGATGGCCACCAGGGGCAACTCTGAGCTGGCCTACCTGTACCTTGGACAATCTGAGTGTGCCCTGAGAAAGAGATATGTGCAGCTCCTATCAGGATTTGTCGGCACATTCGGGCGCTGTTGCTGGTTTAGTTTTACCTTGTCGAAATGTCTTGTAACCGAGATTCCGAGTCTGATCGGGTCTTCCCGCTAGAAGGAATATCCTTCATTGACCGTGAGAGCTTGTCATGGGCTAAGTTGGGACTCCCCTGCAGGGATTTGAACTTCCAAAAGTCGTGCCCGCGGTTATGGGCAGATGGGAATTTGTTAATGTCCGGTTGTAGATAACTTGAACCTTAACTTAATTAAAATGAATCAACCGCGTGTGTTACCGTGATGGTCTCTTCTCGGCGGAGTCCGGGAAGTGAACACGGTGTTGGAGTAATGTTTGCATAGGTTGTTCTCTAGTTATCGTTCGTGCTTTGCCTTCTCTTCTCGCTCTCATTTGCGAATAGGTTAGCCACCATATATGCTAGTCGCTTGCTGCAGCTCCACATATTACCTTGTCTTACCTATAAGCTTAAATAGTCTTGATGGCGAGGGTGCGAGATTGCTGAGTCCCCGTGGCTCACAGATTACTTCCAAACCAGATGTAGGGCCTGATGACTCCGTTCCAGATGATGCACTTGAGCTCAAGTGGGAGTTCGACGAAGACTCACGTCGTTACTATGTGTCTTTCCCTGATGATCAGTAGTGGTGCCCAGTTGGGGCAATCTGGTCCATGTCGCATGTTGAGGTTGATCTTTTATTTTGGTACCGTAGTTGGACCATGAGTGTATTGGATGATGTAATGCTATTTATGTACTTTGTGTGACGTGGCGAGTGTAATCCAACTATGTTCCTTTCCCCTTATTATTATATTTACATGGGTTGTTGTGAAGATTACCTTACTTGCGACATTGCTTTCACTGCGGTTATGCCTCTAAGTCGTGCTTCGACACGTAGGAGATATAGCCGCATCGAGGGCGTTACAGAGGCCCATGGGGGGCGCACCAGCCCACCAGGGGCTGGTTCCCCTCCCACTTCAGCCCATGGGGCCCTCCGGTATAGGTGGCCCCACTCGGTGGACCCCCGGGACCCTTCCGGTGGTCCCGGTACAATACCGATTACCCCCGAAACTTTCCCGATGGCCGAAACTGGACTTCCTATATATAAATCTTCACCTCCGGACCATTCCGGAACTCCTCGTGACATCTGGGATCTCATCCGGGACTCCGAACAACTTTCGTGTTACCGCATACTAATATCTCTACAACCCTAGCGTCACCGAACCTTAAGTGTGTAGACCCTACGGGTTCGGGAGACACGTAGACATGACCGAGACGACTCTCTGGTCAATAACCAACAGCGGGATCTGGATACCCATGTTGGCTCCCACATGTTCCACGATGATCTCATCGGATGAACCACGATATCGAGGATTCAATCAATCTCGTATACAATTCCCTTTGTCAATCGGTACGTTACTTGCCCGAGATTCGATCATCGGTATCCCAATACCTCGTTCAATCTCGTTACCGGCAAGTCACTTTACTCGTACCGTAATGCATGATCCTGTGACCAAACACTTGGTCACATTGAGCTCATTATGATGATGCATTACTGAGTGGGCCCACAGATACCTCTCCGTCATACGAAGTGACAAATCCCAGTCTCGATCCGTGTCAACTCAACAGATACTTTCGGAGATACCTGTAGTATACCTTTATAGTCACCCAGTTACGTTGTGACGTTTGGTACACCCAAAGCACTCCTACGGCATCCGGGAGTTACACGATCTCATGGTCTAAGGAAATGATACTTGACATTAGAAAAGCTCTAGCAGACGAACTACATGATCTTGTGCTATGCTTAAGATTGGGTCTTGTCCATCACATCATTCTTCTAATGATGTGATCCCGTTATCAATGACATCTAATGTCCATAGTCAGGAAACCATGACCATCTGTTGATCAACGAGCTAGTCAACTAGAGGCTCACTAGGGACATGTTGTGGTCCATACATTCACACATGTATTACGATTTCTGGATAACACAATTATAGCATGAACAATAGACAATTATCATGAACAAGGAAATATAATAATAACCATTTTATTATTGCCTCTAGGGCATATTTCCAATAGTCTCCCACTTGCACTAGAGTCAATAATCTAGTTACATTGTGATGAATCGAACACCCATAGAGTTCTGGTGTTGATCATGTTTTGCTCGAGGAAGAGGTTTAGTCAACGGATCTGCGACATTCAGGTCCGTATGCACTTTGCAAATATCTATGTCTCCATTTTGAACATTTTCACGAATGGAGTTGAAGCGACGCTTGATATGTCTGGTCTTCCTGTGAAACCTGGGCTCCTTGGCAAGGGCAATAGCTCCAGTGTTGTCACATAATAGAGTCATCGGGCTCGACGCATTGGGAATAACTCCTAGGTCGGTAATGAACTCCTTCACCCAGATTGCTTCTTGTGCTGCCTCCGAGGCTGCCATGTACTCTGCTTCACATGTAGATCCCGCCATGATGCTTTGCTTGCAACTGCACCAGCTGACTGCCCCACCATTCAAATTATACACGTATACGGTTTGTGACTTAGAGTCATCCAGATCTGTGTCGAAGCTAGCATCGACGTAACCCTTTACGACGAGGTCTTCATCACCTCCATAGACGAGAAACATATCCTTAGTCCTTTTCAAGTACTTCAGGATATTCTTGACCACTGTCCAGTGTTCCATGCCGGGATTACTTTGGTACCTTCTTATGGCAAGGTTTACATCAGGTCTGGTACACAGCATGGCATACATGATAGACCCTATGGCCGAGGCATAGGGGACGACACTCATCTTTTCTCTATCTTCTACCATGGTCGGGCATTGAGCTGTGCTCAATCTCACACCTTGCAATACATGCAAGAACCCCTTCTTGGACTGATCCATATTGAACTTCTTCAATATCTTGTCAAGGTATGTACTTTATGAAAGACCAATGAGGCGTCTCGATCTATCTCTATAGATCTTGATGCCTAATATATAAGCAGCTTCTCCAAGGTCCTTCATTGAAAAACACTTGTTCAAGTAGGCCTTTATGCTTTCCAAGAATTCTATATCATTTCCCATCAATAGTATGTCATCCACATACAATATGAGAAATGCTACGGAGCTCCCACTCACTTTCTTGTAAACGCAGGCTTCTCCATAAGTCTGCGTAAACCCAAACGCTTTGATCATCTCATCAAAATGAATGTTCCAACTCCGAGATGCTTGAACCAGCCCATAGATTGAGCGTTGGAGCTTGCACACCTTGTCCGCATTCTTAGGATCGACAAAACCTCCGGCTGCATCATATACAATTCTTCCTTAAGGAAACCATTAAGGAATGCCGTTTTGACGTCCATTTGCCATATCTCATAATCATAGAATGCAGCAATTGCTAATATGATTCACATTACCATCCGCGTATGTCTTCTTCTTAAAGATCCATTTATTTTCTATGGCTCGCCGATCAACGGGCAAGTTAGTCAAAGTCCATACTTCGTTTTCATACATGGATCCTATATCAGATTTCATGGCTTCCAGCCATTTGTCGGAATCTGGGCCCGCCATCGCTTCTTCATAGTTCGAAGGTTCACCATTGTCCAACAACATGATTTCCAGGACAGGGTTGCCGTACCACTCTAGTGCGGAACGCGTCCTTGTGGACCTTCAAAGTTCAGTAGCAACTTGATCTAAAGTTTCATGATCATCATCATTAACTTCCTCCCTAGTCGGTGCAGACACCTCAGGAACAATTTCTTGAGCTGCGCCACTCTCCGGTTCAAGAGGCAATACTTCATCAAGTTCTACTTTCCTCCCACTTACTTCTTTCAAGAGAAACTCTTTCTCTAGAAAGGATCCATTCTTGGCAACAAAGGTCTTGCCTTCGGATCTAAGATAGAAGGTATACCCAATAGTTTCTTTAGGGTATCCTATGAAGACGCATTTTTCCGATTTGGGTTCGAGCTTTTCATGTTGAAGTTTCTTGACATAAGCATCACATCCCCAAACTTTCAGAAACGACAGCTTAGGTTTCTTGCCAAAGCACAATTCATACGGTGTCATCTCAACGGATTTCGACGGAGCCCTATTTAAAGTGAATGCGGCAGTCTCTATAGCATAACCCCAAAATGATAGCGGTAGTGTAAGTGCATCTAGTGCCACCCCTAGTTGGTTCTGGAGTATTAACGACAAACCTAGTTGACGGACTAATGTGTTTGCTAGAATTGCAGGATAACACAGGTAGAAGTCCCTCATTGATTCGGTTTTACTACCAGAGATGACCCCTAAAATTATATGAAGACATTGAAGTCAAAGATGGTATATGAAGATATTCACATTGAAGTCTATGACAAGAGAATACACGTTATGAAGCCAATGGAGCTCGAAGACTTAGATCTTTCGTAATTCTTTTTCTCTTGTGTTGAGTCATAGGAACCACCCTACTGTTAAGTGGGCTCTAGGATAACCGGTCAGAATGACTGAAGTGATGCCTAAACCAAAAACCTATGTCTTCGAGTGAAGACAATGAGAGCGAATCTTCAATGAGAGCAAATCTTGTCCAGAGCCGGACAAGTCAGCTTTGCTTGTAGCCCAAGTAAAGTTGTCGCGTGAGTTTGAAATCTGATTGTTGGAACACATGTCAGTTCCTTAGTGACCCAGGGTCATTTCGGACAAATCAGGTCGGGTTGCCAAGTGGCTATAAATAGCCCACCCCCTACAACCATAAGCGGTTGGCTGCTCAGATTTCAGTGCACGGCTTTTGTCGTTTGAGAGCAACCCACCTCGAAGCCTTTGAGAGAAAATTCCTAGCGAGGAGAAAGCCCTAACCACCCAGAGCCAGAGTAAATTGGGCATCACTTAAGTCTTCTTGTCTGAGTGATCTGAAGACTTATTACACTTGAGGACTGTGCATCCTCCAGACGGTTAGGCGTCGCGTTCTGAGCATCCAAGAGACATTGTGGATTGCCAGTGAACGAAGTCTATGAAGGTTTGGGAGTCTACCTTGAAGACTTACCTGAGTGATTGGGCGAGGACTATGTGACCTTAGCTCAAGGAGAATACGGTGAGGACTTGGTGTCCTGAGCTGCGTGTTCAGGACTGGGTGTCCGGGACTGGGTGTCCTAAGGTTTAAATACCTAGCCGCTCCAACCAGACGTACAGTTGTCACAGCAACTGGAACTGGTCCAACACATCATTGTCTTCAACGAATCACTGGTTTCATCTTCACTTCCTTTTACTTACTGTTACTCATTGTGAAGCCATTACATGCCTGCTATATCCTTTGTCTTCACAACGTAACTGTATGATTGTTTGGCTTCATAGCTTCTTCCTACCTGATCCTTATTACACTGCAGCTACTTGTCATTGTGCTTTCACTCTATTGAATACTTGACCATGGCCTGTCTAGTGTAATCTAACTTCCGCTGCATAGTAATAGGCATATCTCTGCTGTTTGTCTTCATAACTTCCACGTTTTGAAGACTTTCATAAAAATCGCCTATTCACCCCCCCGCTCTAGTCGATATAACGCACTTTCAATTGGTATCAGAGCTAGGTGCTCCCTTGTTCTGTGTGATTCGGTTTAACCACCTGGAGTTTTAGCTATGTCGACCGCAGGGATAATTAAAGTCTCCGATGTGTGCCCCATCTTCGATGGAACTGAATATCCCTACTGGAAGAATAAGATGTGTATGCATCTTGAAGCCATTAACGTCGACCTATGGTATGTCGTCGAGAACGGCGTTCCCAAGGCTGGAGAAGGTGTCACTGTTGCTGATGTCAAGAAATTCGTTCAACTGGACTCTACTGCCAAGAACATCATCTGTGGTCATCTGACCAAAAGACAGTATGGCCGTGTGAGTGCTTTGAAGACATCCAAACTGGTCTGGGACTGGCTCTCCAAGGTCAATGAAGGCATCTCAACCCAGAGAGATCAAAGAATCAGTGTCCTTCGCAATCTCTTCAACCGCTTCAAGCGAAATGACAATGAGAATGTCCAGCACACATTTGACAGACTCACTGACATCACAAATGAGCTTCAAGCCCTCGGTGCTACTGAGATCACCAAACATGAAGTCGTCAAGACGCTGCTGAGATCACTTGATAGTTCGTTTGACATCCTAGCCCTGATGATTCAAGAACGTCCTGATTTCAAGACACTCGATCCATCTGACATACTTGAGAGGCTCAACACACATGAGTTTCAGCTTTCTGAGAAAAGAGATATCTACGACCCAAACTATGGGCGAACTCGTGCCTTGAAGGCAAAAGCTGTTTCCTCATGTGAAGAAGAATCTGACAGCAGTTCTGATGATCCTGAAGACATTGGAAGGGAACTTGCAATGCTAGTGAAGAAGTTCCAAAAATTCACCAAGAAGAAAGGCTTCAGAAAGTCTTCACGATCAAGCTCAAGGAATGATGAAGCTTCTGCTCATGACTACAAGAAGAAAACATGCCACAAGTGCAAGAAAACTGGCCACTTCATCTCTGAGTGTCCACAGTGGGACAATGAGAACAGAAAGAAGAAGAAGAGCAAGGAATATGACTCTGACGACAAGAAGAAGAAGAAATACACAAAGTCTTCTTCCAAGTCTTCCTCAAAGTCTTCATCACACAAGAAGAGCTCATCTGGCAAGGCACGTGCGTTTGTTGGCAAGGAAATGGATTCAGAGGAGGAGTCCGCTTCTGAGGAGGCAGAGGTGGAGTCTAAGGAGGAGTCTGATTCTGGCATTGCAAGTCTGGCTACAGCATACGTCGCCAAGTCCATCTTCAACACTGAAGACAATGACTTCATCACCGACAGCGATGCAAATGACAAGGACTACTCCACTCCTACCTACTGCTTCATGGCACGCGGTGCCAAGGTAAACAAACGCACTACTCACTGTCAAACATCTAGTGACGATGCCTTTGATTGTGATTCAAAACCCAGTTACAAAACACTTGCTAAAATTGCAACTGAACAACAGAAAGCCATGGAACATATTCAAAAACTGTTAGACAGAAGCGATGATCTGTTGGGTGCTGAAATGACTCGATCTAAATCCTTAATTGAAGACATAAAAAACCTTCATGTTAAGTATCAGGAACTTGAAGATCGTCATGATACTCTCTCAACAACTCATGAAAAGCTTTCCTATGATTATCTTCAAAGGAAGCAAGAAATTGAGAAATTGAGAGCGGCTCATGAAGATCTTCAAAAGGAAAACGAGTCACTTCGCGTCGAACAGATCAGTTCCGCTCAGGAAGGATTTGAACCACCATGTCTTAAATGGATTGAGCGTGATAATGCTACTTCTGTTGCTGAATGTTCCACTGCTACTGCTGTTGCAATATCTTCAACTGTTGATGTGGTAACTAACCCCTCTGCTGAGGATACCACTGCTATTGCTGATGAGAATGCTAGGTTGAAGACATTGCTTGAAATAGGGATGTACAAAAGCCTTAAAGGGCATCAGACGCTATGTGATGTCCTGAAAAAGCAGATTCTGAACCGAAACCCTAGGAAAGAGGGTATAGGGTTCGTAAGGAAAATAAATGCAGATGGCTCTTACTGGAAACCTGAGCAGTACCCCAAAACCAAGTGGGTTGCTGCAAAGGAACCTTCAGCAGATCTATCCAATTTATCAGGCTTCACCTGTGCTAACCCCATTATCATTGATGAATCCTTTGATGCAAACTATGTACTGTTTAAAAATCAGAATGGTGAAGTGTTTGCCAGGTACATTGGTACTAACTGCAGGAATGGACCGCCTATGAAGAAGATCTGGGTTCCGAAAAAGTGTCTGGAAAATCTTCCTGTGAATGTCTTCATGACACCTCACATGAAGAAGACAAACCTCAGACCAAAGGCTTCATACGGTCTAAAGGCTTCATACAGACAGAGGACTCACCTGAGTCACACTAACGCAAATGTTTTGCAGGGAAACCATACTCAGACATATGAATATGAGAGCGGTTCATCAAACCGTCATGATCATATGATCAAAAATTATTCTGCTTATTCTTATGAGTACTATTGTCCGCCTGCTAGACTGTTTGCTAGGGCTCCAAAACCAAAATTCTCAGATGCTGCACTTAGACTTATTGCTTCTAAGCCACCCTTGAAGATGTGGGTGGTTAAGAAAGCTTAACTCTCTTTTGCAGGGAAAGGTCTCCAGCAGAAAAACAAAATATTCTGACGCTTTTGCTAGGGACCTTAAAAATCTTGTAGGGCGCAAGATAAAATGCCCGAATGGCATCATTATGTACTTCGTTCCTGAATCGCATGCTACTCTCCCTATTAGTCCTAATCTGGATCTAAGTTTTCATAACCCACTGGTTCATCAAATGTTTTTGCTTCACAATTCTCTTCGTGAAGCCTATCCCCCTAACTCCACTATAGGGTACGACACCAACGTCTTCAAAGTCTTCAGAATGGATTATTGACAGTGGGTGTACAAATCACATGACTGGCAAAAGAAGCCTCCTTATGGACTCAACCTTACGTCCATCCAACAAGAGCCACATCACATTTGCTGACACTGGTAAAAGTAAGGTATTGGGTCTAGGTAGACTTGCAATCTCAAAGGATCAACACATGGATAAAGTCATGCTTGTTGAATCCCTTGGTTTCAACTTAATGTCTGTTTCAATGCTTTGCGATTTGAACATGGTCGTAATATTTGGAAAATATCGTTGCCTGGTACTAATGGAATCTGACAAGTCTCTAGTGTTTGAAGGGTATCGGAAAGATGATTTGTATGTGGTAGATTTCTCAGCAGGGCCACAACTTGCAGTATGTCTTCTTGCAAAAGCTTCAGAATGCTGGCTTTGGCATCGGAGGCTTGGGCATGCTGGCATGAGGAACCTCCACACCCTTGCGAAGAAGAAACATGTCATAGGCATCGAGGGCGTCAAGTTCAAGAAAGATCACTTATGCGGTGCCTGTGAATCAGGGAAGATGACGAGGGAAAAACATCCCTCGAAGACAATCATGACCACTACTCGACCCTTCGAACTGCTTCACATGGATCTTTTTGGTCCCACTCACTACTCAACTTTTACCACTACTGCTTGCCTCTATGGCTTTGTCATTGTTGATGATTACTCTAGATATACTTGGGTGCACATAATCCTTTACAAGACTGAAGTGCAGGATGTCTTCAGAAGCTTCGCCAATCGAGCTATGAACAATTACGGCGCCAAGATAAAGCACATCAGAAGTGACAATGGCACTGAATTCAAGAACACTGGCCTTGATACATATCTTGATACCTTGGGCATCACACATGAATTCTCAGCTCTATACATGCCACAGCAGAATGGCATCGTCGAACGCAAGAACAGAACACTCATTGAGATGGCCAGAACGATGCTAGATGAATACAAGACTCCAAGAAAATTCTGGACTGAAGCCATTGACACTACATGCCATACAATCAATCGTGTTTATCTTCACAAACTTCTAAACAAGACATCTTATGAACTCCTAACTGGCAAGAAGCCAAATGTCAGTTATTTCAGAGTATTTGGCGCAAGGTGCTGGATCAAGGACCCACACCACACCTCAAAGTTTGCACCAAAAGCACATGAGGGTTTTATGCTTGGATATGGAAAGGATTCGCACTCCTACGGAGTCTTCAATCTCTTCCATTACAAAGTGGTTGAAACAGTGGATGTGCGGTTCGATGAGACAAATGGTTCACAAAGAGAGCAACTGCCAAATGTGCTAGATGAAATTCCAGCTAGTGAATCAATCAAGCTAATGGGAACTGGAGAGATTATACCTTCTGAAGCTCATCCTGAAGAAGAACTTATCATCTCAGCACCTGATCAACATGAAGACAATGCTCAGCCTGAAGACATTCCTCCCAACAACAACACAGATCAGCAAGAGCAAAGTCTTCGCCCTGTACATCCTCGTGTTGCCAATGAAGTGCAGATTGACAGAATAATTGATAGCATCAATGCACCTGGTCCACTCACTCGTTCAAGGGCAACTCAGCTAGCAAATTTCTGTGGGCACTTCGCATTCGTCTCAATATCAGAACCCAAGAAAGTTGAAGAAGCCTTCATGGAACTTGAATGGATTCAAGCTATGCAAGAAGAGCTTCAACAGTTTGAGCTAAATAATGTATGGGAACTGGTTAAGCGTCCTGATCCACGGAAGCACAATATAATAGGCACCAAATGGATATACCGCAACAAGCAATATGAGCATGGTCAAGTTGTCAGAAACAAAGCTCGTCTCGTTGCTCAAGGATATACTCAAGTAGAAGGCATTGACTTCGATGAAACATTTTCTCCTGTGGCTAGGCTTGAAGCCATACACATACTGCTGGCCTATGCAAATCATCATAACATACTTCTATATCAAATGGATGTGAAGAGTGCCTTTCTCAATGGCAAGATTGAAGAAGAAGTGTATGTTGCACAACCTCCTGACTTTGAAAACCCAAAACATCCTGACATGGTATACAAGCTCAACAAGGCACTGTATGGCCTCAAACAAGCCCCTAGGGCCTGGTATGACACACTCAAATACTTCCTGAAGAGCAAAGGCTTCATACCTGGTTCCCTGGATCCCACTCTTTTCACAAAGACATAGGATGGTGAACTGTTTGTGTGCCAAATATATGTGGATGACATTATCTTCGGCTGCACAAATCAGAAGTACAGTGAAGAGTTTGGATATATGATGCAAGAGCAATATCAGATGTCCATGATGGGGGAGCTGAAGTTCTTCCTTGGTCTTCAAATACGACAACAACGCAATGGAATCTTCATATCTCAAGAGAAGTATCTCAAAGATTGCCTGAAGAAGTTCGGTATGCAAGACTGCAAAGGCTTCACAACACCAATGCAAACATCATCTGGGTCCTGGCGACAATGGTAAAGAGTTCGATCAAAAGGTATACCGCTCCATGATTGGTTCTTTACTTTATTTATGTGCATCTAGGCCAGATATTATGCTTAGTGTTTGCATGTGTGCTCGATTTCAAGCGGCACCAAAGGAGTCGCATCACTTAGCTGTGAAGCGAATTCTTCGATATTTGGCTCACACCCCAACTCTAGGATTATGGTATCCAAAGGGCTCGGAGTTTGATTTGGTTGGATTCTCGGATGCTGATTATGCTGGTGACAAAGTTGATCGCAAGTCTACATCAGGCACATGTCACTTTCTGGGACGATCACTTGTATGTTGGTCTTCAAAGAAGCAGAACTGTGTATCTCTCTCCACTGCTGAATCTGAATACATTGCTGCTGGATCTTGCTGCGCTCAGCTTCTGTGGATGAAGCAAACACTCAAGGACTATGGCATTCATCTGAAGCAAGTGCCACTTTACTGCGACAACGAAAGCGCCATCAAGATTGCCAACAACCCAGTTCAGCACTCGAAGACAAAGCACATTGAAATTCATCATCACTTTCTCAGAGATCATGTTGTGAAGGAAGACATTGATATCATACACGTCAATACTGAAGAGCAATTGGCAGATATCTTCACCAAGCCCTTGGATGAGAAGAGGTTTTGCAAGTTACGGTGTGAGCTAAATATCCTGGAATCCTCAAATGTCCTGTGATCAGGCACACATCCTAACCCTTATGCATATTGATGACTTAGATGTGCAACACACGAAGTGAAGTATATCTTCAATCAATGAAGACATACATTCTAAGTGTGAACATTAATGTGGAATTTGACTTCGGAGCGCCACGATAATTGTGCGCCGTGTCTGGGTCTAATACTTCCTATACGATGGGTAACGCCACCACCAAACGTTCTATTTTGAAGTGTTTCTCTCATGGCGTTACCTTGCAATGTCTTCACATTTGGTTTGGCTTCGAACATATTTTCATGATTATCTTCACTGTGTTGACTATAGATATATATA
>NC_041390.1:478486103-478583985 GCF_002162155.2 Triticum dicoccoides | reverse complement strand
AGTGTTCTGTCCTCTACAACATTCACTTATAGCTATGTCTTCGTGCTGAATCTTTTGAACTAAGTGAATGTGATCGGACCCCAAACTTCTCTATGCTTTCTATCTCAAACTCTATCTCTCCAAGTCATATGCATTCTATTGAAACTGTCGAATGTCTTCACTGCGTCCTTGTCAGCAGAAGATATAGAGACAACTATAAAGTCCGTTTTCAATGCTCATTCCTCCACATAAAATCCGGAGAAGTAGGAACGACCGCCCAACAATCCAGGCGTGCGTGGGATGTGGAACTGCCCCCAAAATACCGCACGATGGCCACGTGCTACTCAAATGCGAATCGCCAGGGGCACCTGAGTAATAGCGCAGTGCTGCCCCTGCGCCTATAAATTCACACTTACCGCGGTCATTATCTCCTTCTTCCACCCTCGCACGAACCCTAGCACCACCGCTAGCTCTCGACGACGCCGGCGACGAAGCGCTTCGCTGCCGCAACCTCCCCGACGCCGTCTTCACGCTGATCGCGGACATCGTCCTCTTCGCCATCGCCGTAGGTGTCTTCCGTCGCCAAGTTAGGGCACGGAGGATTTAACTGCTCGGCATCATCTCCCACTCCGTCTAGCAGTTCCAAGTGTGGTAAATAAAACTTCTTTTTACAGCCCCTTTTGATCTCATGGTTCTGTCACTTTCTACCATAAGAAGTTTCTCTTCACACAAGTTAGATCTCTCAATCTGCATCTCATAACATGCCTAGTATATTCACTTGTGCTTCATGAAGTAGTTAGATTCCTCACTTGTACTGATCTGTGGGTTCGTACAAATCTGGAACCAACTTCTTATCTATGAGTGAATGTCTTCGCACGATGAGGTCAATGTCTTCTAAACTGATTAATCTTCAAAACCTTCTGAGAATGCATATGACCTCTTCTCCTTCCCTCGCACCTTAATGCTGTCACAAGTACATGTCCGTGGGAGAATCCTTTGGTTCTCATAGTCTGCATTCATTTGCAGAGATCTTACAACATCACATAAATTCTCCTGAAGCCAGTTTCTGTTGGTCCAGCAAAAGAAAGCCTTTGAAGCCTTCGAACGTCTTGAAGCCTTCCAAGTTAAGGTTTATGGCTTCAGAAACAGCAGCAAGGAAGGGGGGCAGACATCAACGTGGAGGAACATCCAAGGATATGCCTGATAAACTGGCAGAAATGTACAAAACAGATCCTGAAGAGAGTTATGGTCAGTGCAAGACCCGAATCCAATGGATTCGACGCTATTGGGCAGAACAATGGTTCCAATACCGCTTCATCACCCAGGAGTATGCTGAGAAAAGTGCCATCAAGAGACCGTGGGGGGACATCCTTTACAAGAACCTCATACCCAGGACCAGAGATGAAGCCATTGCTCAAGGCTTCTACCCATGCATGGTCCGAGGACCACAGCCTGCTGAAGCACATCCGTCATCACTACTCTGGTGTCGTGACGACAATCTGTTCAAGCGCAACTTCCAGTTTGCCCAGAACTCAGCGAAGCAGAACAAGAAGAAGTTGGGGTTAGACTTCAACCCTGGTCCCTCCGCACCAAGGGCAGATGGCACACGCGACGCAGAACCCAATATCATCGGTCCGTATGCCAACCTTGAGGGCCTCATCACACGCATCTTAGTCCAAGGGACTGCCGTGAATGACCCTCCAGCTGACTCTAAGTCTGATGAAGCTCCTGTTGTACCGAAGCCAAAGCAGTCGAAGAAGCCAAAAGCTTCAAAGCCGGCCCCTTCACCAAAAATCTCAAGGGCGAAGCCATTGGCAACTGCACCTCCTGAAGACAGTGTGCAGTCTGAAGACGTATCCCGCGTCTCCAAGCCCCAGAAGGCCAAGATGCCTCAGCCACACACCGGCAAAGAGCTCACAGCTGCTGCCATTCTGCGCAGTGAAGCCATTGATCTGTCAAGTGATGAAGATCTTGGAGATGACGCTCTCGAGCAGCTCATCAAGAGCAAAGAAGAAGCTGAAATCTTCAAAAATTTGCCTCTCTTTGATGTCGCCATCATCCACAACTTCATCGACGAATGGTTTGCCACACCAAACATCAGCTTCGAAGATCTGCAGCTGTCCGTTGGCCTTAGCGTCGCCTTCCAAGGCGCTATTGCTTCAGAACTTGCAATTGCCCAGCGCATTGTTGAACTGAAGCAGAAAATTGATCATGAAAAGGCTCAGTTCAAGAAGCATATGGCCAAGCTCAGCGTGCAAGAGGTGAAGAGCTTCAAGATCATGCTGCACGAACTAAAGGAAAACTTTCTAAAGAAGCGTGCAGAAGCTCAAGGTTCGCGGGAGCGAATGAAGACTCTGGCAGACAGATGTGTGCAGGCCTACAATGAGGCTGAGAAGCGCAAGGCACTTGGGCATCCTGGCATCGACCCCAAGATGGCCGCAAAGAAAAAGAAGAAGACTGTTCCAGCTGAACAAGAGGCACCAAGGCAGGAAGCAGTTCCGCTTGTCTTCCCAACTGCAACGACTAGCTCGAAGCCAAAGAGCCGGTCAACAGCTTCAGAGCTCAAGAAGACAAGAACTGCTGAGGCTGAAGCCAGGAAGAGGAAAAGCTCTGAAGCCTCTCCTACTGCCCCCAGCAAGGAAAATAGAAAGACCAAGAAATCTCGGGCTGCTCCCACAGAGCCCTTGATAGTTGAACCTATTTCTATGGTTCACCCTAACGCAGAACGTCAACTGACGGTGCATGAGCCTGCTTCCACAGAGGCTCCTGTTCCTGAAGACATTCCAGCAGCTGATCCCATCGCTGCTGAAGACATTGGTCATCGTGACAATGTAGAAGATGATGCAGCCCTTCCTCAATTAGAACACAGCGAACTCATCAGCATTGGTCGTCCACTGACGCCAATTGCACAGGATGCTTCATGGGCGGATCGCCCTCAAGAGGAAGAAGACAATGAGGCCCAGCCCACTCCAACCACACAGGCGTCGTCTGCATTCTGCAGGCTTCACAAAGGTCCAAGGCCTCAAGTCTATGCTGAAAACATTCCGGCTGCATCAGCCGCAGAAGAAGCACCACAAGAGCCCACTCCTATGCTCCACCAAGAAGCAGTTCTCCAGGAGAATGTGCTTGTGACCGACCCTCCATCTAGTCAAGCGGAGGCTGAAAATATTGAGGCTGCCACAACCAACACTGAAGCCAATGTGGAGCCCTCCCCACCAAAAGCTTCAGAAGACAGCGAAGCTACTGATCTAGACACTTTTGTTCCTGAGTCTGCTGCAGGTCCTCAATTTGATTACCATGTTGAGCACATGCCTCATGTCCAGAAGCCAGTCCCAAGGCTGCCGAGGTTCCCAGGTCCTGCATCAGCACCTGGCTCCTTTAACATCAATAGCTTCAAGGCAGATAATACGTTCTTCAACAGCTCCAAGAACCCCTATTCAAGGGAAAGAATTTCATCAGATATGTTCTGGAGCTATCCTCAGCGCAGCTACTATTCATGCATCTTATACAACCAAGGTCGCATCTTCCCGCACAAGCGCCTTGATGTTGAAGCCATTGTTGGTCTGCCCTGTTTAGAGGAAGCGTTGGATTGCTTCAAGCAAGTGGGTCTGCTGCAGTTTGTAACTGATGAAGAGCACTGGAATGAAGAGCTTCTGCTGCAATTCTATGCCACCCTCCACATCAAAGGATACAACAGAGATCCGAAGACTTGGGCCCTGGAGTGGATGACCGGCAATGTCCATCACGAAGCCAATGCATTTGATATCATTGAGCTCACCGGCCTGCCCACTCCTGGCGAATTCTTCGAGAAAGGCTGTCCACTACACACTGAAGCTCTTGAGAGCATATTCCAGAGGCCTGAACCGAATATGAGTCAGATGCTCTCCATGATGAAGCCATTGCCCCATGATGCTCCTTATCCAACAGAGTTCTTTGTTGAAGACTTTGAGTACCTGTCCAGAACCATCTATCACATTATCCGGCAGACTCTCTGGCCTATCAAAGGGCACTCTCCAAATGCCAAGATCGAGGGTGCAATGAAGACTCTGATATTTTGTATCCTTCATGGCAAATGCTTCAACGCACAGGACTTCTTCATACGCCAACTTGCTGCATCAGGCTCAGATTTACTTGGTTTGAAGTTCTATGCTCCTTGGGTAATGAGACTGATCAAGCTTCACTCTGCAATCTCATATCGGCCCTCAGCCCGCAACCATCGGATCTTCTTGCCAGATGTGGATACCTCTGCTGAAGCTATATATCCTGAGCCTGCCAAGCAACCTTTGAGTCTTCAGAATGCAGAACACCAGAGCTTCACTCAGAACGTTGAAGGTGTTGAAGCCATCTCTAGGGTGTATCCTTTGGCTGGCACTACACGTGCACCACACCCTGCTTCAACTGAAGCCACTGACAGTGCCACTGCTTCAAGACCCAAGAAGCGCACTCGTGTTCTCAACGACTGAGAGCTTCTTGTGGCCCTTCATCAAAAGCAGGATAGGCATCATGACTGGTTGAAGAGACAGATGAAGAGCCTCTTGGTGGATGTCACCAAGAACGCTTTCGTTGCCCATGAAACCTGTCGCCGCACATGGAAAGGGCTAACGATGATGCTTTCTGAAGCTGATCTTCAAGAGGATGACTTCACTGAGAGATTCAAGTTTGACTCCACACCTCCTCGAAGAGCTGTGCTGCTGGGGACTCCATCTCTTGAAGACTCTGAGTTTTCTTCCTCTGCTGCCACAGTCACTGCCAGAATCATTGATGAAGAAGACGATGCTACCTCACCGCCACCTGCTTCAGCACCTCCAAGCTCTTCTGCACCACCAAACAAAGCCAACAACCCTGCTACTTCACCTACTCCTCATGGGAACGAGTAGAGACTCTATGTCTTCAAACCTTTTTGGTCATTACTGACAAAAGGGGGAGAAGCATATGAGATATTGATAGTCTTCAAGCGGGTTCATATGGGCGGGTGCCTTATATTTTGCTTCGTGCTTACAACTCTCGTTTTTGCTACATTTGGTTCTTATGAGTTGTAACACTTAAACCAGATGGTCGTCTGCTACTTGTTTGCCACCCTGTTTTGCGAAGATAAATTCCGCATGTGCGACGATAAATTCTGCACTTATCTCATTCTGCAGACGTCCATTTTCCATTATGCATGTCATTATCTTCATATACTTTCACATGCATAGTGGATTGTCATCATAAGCTGAAGTGGATCTCCACAAGTACAACCTGCCATGTGCATTTGCATTCCAAAAGCAAATTAACTTATATGCACATCTTCACGGGGAGCCCTTGCAACTTATGAAGACAATTCCTTATCCTTTACAATTTCACAGACTATATTCCCCGTTGAAAACTTCAACTAGTTTGTCATCAATCACCAAAAAGGGGGAGATTGTAAGTGCATCTAGTGCCACCCCTAGTTGGTTTTGGAGTATTGACGACAACCCTAGTTGAGGGACTAATGTGTTTGCTAGAATTGTAGGATAACACAGGTAGAAGTCCCTCATTGATTCAGTTTTACTACCAGAGATGACCCCTAAAATTATATGAAGACATTGAAGTCAAAGGTGGTATATGAAGATATTCACATTGAAGTCTATGACAAGAGAATACACGTTATGAAGCCAATGGAGCTCGAAGACTTAGATCTTTCGTAATTCTTTTTCTCTTATGTTGAGTCATAGGAACCACCCTACTGTTAAGTGGGGTCTAGGAGAACCAGTCAGAATGACTGAAGTGATGCCTAAACCAAAAACCTATGTCTTCGAGTGAAGACAATGAGAGCGAATCTTCAATGAGAGTGAATCTTGTCCAGAGCCGGACAAGTCAGCTTTGCTTGTAGCCCAAGTAAAGTTGTCGCGTGAGTTTGAAATCTGACCGTTGGAACACGTGTCAGTTCCTTAGTGACCCGGGGTCATTCCGGACAAATCAGGTCGGGTTGCCAAGTGGCTATAAATAGCCCACCTCTACAACCATAAGCGGTTGGCTGCTCAGATTTCAGTGCACGGCTTTTGTCGTTTGAGAGCAACCCACCTCGAAGCCTTTGAGAGAAAATTCCTAGCGAGGAGAAAGCCCTAACCACCCAGAGCCAGAGTAAATTGGGCATCACTTAAGTCTTCTTATCTGAGTGATCTGAAGACTTATTACACTTGAGGACTGTGCATCCTCCAGACGGTTAGGCGTCGCGTTCTGAGCATCCAAGAGACATTGTGGATTGCCAGTGAACAAAGTCTATGAAGGTTTGGGAGTCTACCTTGAAGACTTACCTGAGTGATTGGGCGAGGACTATGTGACCTTAGCTCAAGGAGAATACGGTGAGGACTTGGTGTCCTAAGCTGCGTGTTCAGGACTGGGTGTCCGGGACTGTGTGTCCTAAGGTTTAAATACCTAGCCGCTTCAACCAGACGTACAGTTGTCACAGCAACTGGAACTGGTCCAACACATCATTGTCTTCAACGAGTCACTGGTTTCATCTTCACTTCCTTTTACTTACTGTTACTCATTGTGAAGCCATTACATGCCTGCTATATCCTTTGTCTTCACAACGTAACTGTATGATTGTTTGGCTTCATAACTTCTTCCTACCTGATCCTTATTACACTGCAGCTACTTGTCATTGTGCTTTCACTCTATTGAATACTTGACCATGGCCTGTCTAGTGTAATCTAACTTCCGCTGCATAGTAATAGGCATATCTCTGCTGTTTGTCTTCATAACTTCCACGTTTTGAAGACTTTCATAAAAATCGCCTATTCACCCCTCCTCTAGTCGATATAACGCACTTTCAGGTAGATCGGTAAGAGACATCATAGATCGTACCATATCCAATAGGGTGCGATTACGACGTTCGGACACACCATTACGCTATGGTGTTCCAGGCGGCGTGAGTTGTGAAACTATTCCACATTTCCTTAAGTGTGTGCCAAATTCATGACTCAAATATTCTCCCCCACGATCTAATCGTAAGAACTTGATTTTCCTGTCACGTTGATTCTCAACCTCACTCTGAAATTCCTTGAACTTTTCAAAGGTCTCAGACTTGTATTTCATTAAGTAGACATACCCATATCTACTTAAGTCATCAGTGAGGGTGAGGACATAACGATAGCCACCGCGAGCCTCAACGCTCAGTGGACCGCACACATCAGTATGTATGATTTCCAATAAGTTGGTTGCTCGCTCCATTGTTCCGGAGAACGGAGTCTTGGTCATTTTACCCATGAGGCATGGTTTGCACGTGTCAAATGATTCATAATCAAAAGACTCCAAAAGTCCATCTGCATGGAGTTTCTTCATGCGTTTGACACCAATGTGACCAAGGTGGCAGTGCCACAAGTATGTGGGACTATCATTATCAACCTTACATCTTTTGGCATTCACACTATGAATGTGTGTAACATCACGTTCGAGATTAAATAAGAATAAACCATTGACCAGCAGGGCATGACCATAAAACATGTCTCTCATATAAATAGAACAACCATTATTCTCATATTTAAATGAGTAGCCATCTCGCATTAAACGAGATCCAGATACAATGTTCATGCTCAAAGTTGGTACTAAATAACAATTATTGAGGTTTAAAACTAATCCCGTAGGTAAATGCAGAGGTAGCGTGCCGACGATGATCACATCGACCTTGGAACCATTCCCGACGCACATCGTCACCTCGTCCTTCACCAGTCTCCGTTTATTCCGCAGTTCCTGTTTTGAGTTACAAATATGAGCAATTGCACCGGTATCAAATACCCAGGAGCTACTACGAGTGCTGGTAAGGTACACATCAATAACATGTATATCACATATACCTTTGGTATTGCCGGCCTTCTTTTCCGCTAAGTACTTGGGGCAATTCCGCTTCCAGTGATCGTTTCCCTTGCAATAAAAGCACTCAGTCTCAGGCTTGGGTCCATTCTTTGACTTCTTCCCAGCAACTTGCTTACCGGACGCGGCAACTCCCTTGCCATCCTTCTTGAACTTCTTTTTACCCTTGCCTTTCTTGAACTTAGTGGTTTTATTCACCATCAACACTTGATGTTCCTTTTTTATTTCCACCTCCGCTGATTTCAACATTGAATATACCTCGAGAATGGTCTTTTCCATCCCCTGCATATTGAAGTTCATCACAAAGCTCTTGTAGCCAGGTGGGAGCGACTGAAGGATTCTATTAACGACCGCATCATCCGGCAGATTAACTCCTAGCTGAGACAAGCGGTTATGCAGCCCAGACATTTTGAGTATGTGCTCGCTGACAGAACTGTTCTCCTCCATCTTACAACTGTAGAACTTGTCAGAGACTTCATATCTCTCGACCCAGGCGTGAGCTTGGAAAACCATTTTCAGCTCTTGGAACATCTCATATGCTACGTGTTGCTCAAAACGCTTTTGGAGCCCCAGTTCTAAGCTGTAAAGCATGCCGCACTGAACCAGGGAGTAATCATCACTACGTGTCTGCCAAGCGTTCATAACGTCTTGTTCTGCAGGGAAAACAGGTGCTTCACCTAGAGGTGCATCAAGGGCATATGCTTTCCTGGCAGCTATGAGGATAATCCTCAGGTTACGGACCCAGTCCGTGTAGTTGCTGCCATCGTCTTTCAGCTTGGTTTTCTATAGGAACGCGTTGAAGTTGAGGGCAACATTAGCGTGGGCCATTTGATCTACAAGACATATTGCAAAGATTTTAGACTAAGTTCATGATAATTAAGTTCATCTAATCAAATTATTTAATGAACTCCCACTCAGACAGACATCCCTCTAGTCATCTAAGTGATACATGATCCGAGTCAACTAGGCCGTGTCCGATCATCACGTGAGACGGTCTAGTCGACATCGGTGAACATCTTCATGTTGATCGTATCTTCTATACGACTCATGTTTGACCTTTCGGTCTTCCGTGTTCCGAGGCCATGTCTGTACATGCTAGGCTCGTCAAGTCAACCTAAGTGTATTGCGTGTGTAAATCTGGCTTACACCCATTGTATTCGAACGTTAGAATCTATCACACCCGATCATCACGTGGTGCTTCGAAACAACGAACCTTCACAACGGTGCACAGTTAGGGGGAACACTTTCTTGAAATTATGTGAGGGATCATCTTATTTAAGCTACCGTCGTTCTAAGCAAATAAGATGTAAAACATGATAAACATCGCATGCAATCAAATAGTGACATGATATGGCCAATATCATTTGCTCCTTTTGATCTCCATCTTCGGGGCGCCATGATCATCATCATCACCGGCATGACACCATGATCTCCATCATCATGTCTTCATGAAGTTATCTCGTCATCTATTACTTCTACTACTATGGCTAACAGTTTAGCAATAAAGTAAAGTAATTACATGACGTTTATGTTGACACGCAAGTCATAAATAAATTAAGACAACTCCTATGGCTCCTGCTGGTTGTCATACTCATCGACATGCAAGTCATGATTCCTATTACAAGAACATGATCAATCTCATACATCACATATATCATTCATCACATCCTTTTGGCCATATCACATCACATGGCACATGCTGCAAAAACAAGTTAGACGTCCTCTAATTGTTGTTGCAAGTTTTTACGTGGCTGCTATAGGTTTCTAGCAAGAACGTTTCTTACCTACGCCAAAACCACAACGTGATATGCCAATTTCTATTTACCCTTCATAAGGACCCTTTTCATCGAATCCGATCCGACTAAAGTGGGAGAGACAGACACCCGCTAGCCACCTTATGCAACTAGTGCATGTCAGTCGGTGGAACCAGTCTCACGTAAGCGTACGTGTAAGGTCGGTCCGGGCCGCTTCATCCCACGATGCCGCCAAATCAAGATAAGACTAGTAACGGCAAGTAAATTGACAAAATCAACGCCCACAACAACTTGTGTTCTACTCGTGCATAGAAACTACACATAGACCTAGCTCATGATGCCACTGTTGGGGAACGTAGCAGAATTTTAAAATTTTCTACGCATCACCAAGATCAATCTATGGAGTCATCTAGCAACAAGGGATAGGGGAGTGCATCTACATACCCTTGTAGATCGCGAGCGGAAGCGTTCAAGAGAACGGGGTTGATGGAGTCGTACTCGTCGTGATCCAAATCACCGATGACCTAGCGCCGAACGGACGGCACCTCCGCGTTCAACACACGTACGGTTGGGAAGACGTCTCCTCCTTCTTGATCCAGCAAGGGGAAGGAGAGGTTGATGGAGATCCAGCAGTACGACAGCGTGGTGGTGGAAGCAGCGGTGATCTCAGCAGGGCTTCGCCAAGCTCCAACGAGAGAGAGAGGTGTTACGTGGGGAGAGGGAGGCGCCAGAGACTTGGTGCGGCTGCCCTCCCTCCCCCCACTATATATAGGGCCCCTAGAGGGGTGACGGCCCTAGGAGATGGGATCTCCAAGGGGGGGCGGCGGCCAAGGGGGACTTGCCCCCCAAGCAAAGTGGGGCGCCCCCCATCCCTAGGGTTTCCAACCCTAGGCGCAGGGGGAGGCCCATGGGGGGCGCACCAGCCCACCAGGGGCTGGTTCCCCTCCCACTTCAGCCCATGGGGCCCTCCGGGATAGGTGGCCCCACCCGGTGGACCCCCGGGACCCTTCCGATGGTCCCGGTACAATACCGATTACCCCCAAAACTTTCCCGATGGCCGAAACTGGACTTCCTATATATAAATCTTCACCTCCGAACCATTCCGGAACTCCTCGTGACGTCCGGGATCTCATCCGGGACTCCGAACAACTTTCGGGTTACCGCATACTAATATCTCTACAACCCTAGCGTCACCGAACCTTAAGTGTGTAGACCCTACGGGTTCGGGAGACACGTAGACATGACCGAGATGACTCTCCGGTCAATAACCAACAGCGGGATCTGGATACCCATGTTGGCTCCCACATGTTCCACGATGATCTCATCGGATGAACCACGATGTCGAGGATTCAATCAATCACGTATACAATTCCCTTTGTCAATCGGTACGTTACTTGCTCGAGATTCGATCATCGGTATCCCAATACCTCGTTCAATCTCGTTACCGGCAAGTCACTTTACTCATACCGTAATGCATGATCATGTGACCAAACACTTGGTCACATTGAGCTCATTATGATGATGCATTACCGAGTGGGCCCAGAGATACCTCTCCGTCATACGGAGTGACAAATCCCAGTCTCGATCCGTGTCAACTCGACAGATACTTTAGGGGATACCTGTAGTATACCTTTATAGTCACCCAGTTACGTTGTGACGTTTGGTACACCCAAAGTACTCCTACGGCATCCGGGAGTTACACGATCTCATGGTCTAAGGAAATGATACTTGACATTAGAAAAGCTCTAGCAGACGAACTACATGATCTTGTGCTATGCTTAAGATTGGGTCTTGTCCATCACATCATTCTTCTAATGATGTGATCCCGTTATCAATGACATCTAATGTCCATAGTCAGGAAACCATGACTATCTGTTGATCAACGAGCTAGTCAACTAGAGGCTCACTAGGGACATGTTGTGGTCTATACATTCACACATGTATTATGATTTCCAGATAACACAATTATAGCATGAACAATATACAATTATCGTGAACAAGGAAATATAATAATAACCATTTTATTATTGCCTCTAGGGCATATTTCCAACACAACTAACCATATGGTATTTCTGCTTGTTATTGTCCCCGGCCCAATAGAAGCGGGATTGAACCTTGGCGATCTCGTGGTGAAGGGTCTCGTGAAGGCCGTAGAAGCTCATGAGGAACAAGAGGAGACTGGAGAGCGAGGAGTTGATGAGAATCGTCCGGGCCGCCTTTGATAACCACCGACCCTGCCAAGGCTCAATGCGCGTCTGCAACTTGGCAACTGCCGAACGCATATCAGCAACAGTAAGCCGAGAGTCACTAAGGTAAGTGGTGGGAAGGGACCCAAGGAGGCAATTCAGGCGGTTGGCAATGTCCCGAGCCTCAGCCGGAGAGTAGCCCATCACCATCACATCACTCTTGTCGAAGTTGATCTTGAGGCCAGACATTTGTTGGAAGTAGAGGAGGAGGAACTTAAGGTTAGCGATGTCTGCGTCTGACCCTTCAACCATGATGATGGTGTCGTCAGCGTACTGGAGCAGGGAGATGCCGGTACCATCGGCCAAGTGGGGCGCGAGCCCCCGAATATGGCCCGCCGCCTTAGCCTTGTCCAGGATGGCAACCCGTGCGTCCACCGCCATATTGAACAGGAACGGGGAGAAAGGGTCGCCCTGCCTCACCCCACATAGAGCGAGGAAGTAGGGGACAATCTCACCGTTGATGTTCACGATAGTGCGACCACAGGAGACCATATGCATTACCCTAGAGATCCACCGGTCATCAAAGCCTTTCCGAAGGAGAACTTCCCGAAGGAAGGGCCAGCTAACAGTGTCGTAAGCCTTATGAAAATCGATCTTCAGGAAGACAGCCTTGAGGTGTCTGGACCGGACCTCATGGAGTACTTCATGGAGAACTAGCACCCCATCCAGAATATATCGACCTTGGATGACGGTCGTCTGGTTGGGGTGGGTAATGTGGTCCGCGAGCAGGGTCACCCTATTGGCGTACCCTTTTGCCAGAATACGGAAGATCAGGGCATGGCCTCTCCACGCGTCGCCCCCGCCCCTCAAAATATGGCTGCCATCGACGCCATGTACAGCGCCCAAGATCGGGGGTGTCGCGCGTCCTGGTAGCATAGATGGCGGCCAATGGGAGGTCGACAAGGAAGACGAGTCCAGCAGCGCGGGCGACGGCGTGGTCACCTGCTGTTGGGTGTTCACCGCCGCCATGACCATCGTAGTCCGTCCCGGTGACCACGAGTACTTCAATTCAGGCTCGTCCGTGGCACCGCCGTTGGCGGCGGCACCCCTCCGACGCGCTACGTGTCCCACTTCTGCTCCGCATCTGCGCTCTCATGCCCATCCTTATGTTGTAAGGAAGCCCCACATTTGTTGTTTTTTATACTGCAGTGTACTAGAACTTTGTTGTGATTACTGTAATTTATGTGGTATTTAGTCACAATTTTTGGTATAAATGTGCTAGGTATGCTCGCAGTCGTTGTGAAGTGGTCATAGTGCATACCTGGGTTCTTGAGATGACAGCCACCAGTAAATATTGTGTTGGCTCACTCACTCTTTAAATTGGTTGGGAATTCTTGATTTAGAGGCAAGAAGGTAGCAATTAAGTCAAATGTCGACATTGGAACCTTCAGTCTAGAAGTTGTAGCTTTAGCTTGATGCAAATACTTACCATTCTGATCGTGGGATCACTAGACACGGTGAGAATCAGGCCTCACGGATTACCATTTCATCATTGAATTCCCCATCTTATTACTCAATTTATTGAGTCAGAAGTATCAATGCATTTAAGTATACTTCTGAGGTATCAACTTATAGATGTTGCTTGATTGCCTCAGCTCACTTCGTAGCATTTTTTACTAGATAAGAGCTTCGTCACATTGTTTCAGATTATCATAATATTTTACGCTATATGCTTTTCTTTGTGTGCACATGTAATTGAGGTGGGGAGGGGTTGCTTAAGAGGGAAGGACTGCTACATTTGGTTGTCAGTTCCTGTTAATATGGCTAGAACTTCGAGTTTTGATGTTTCTCTTGTATATTTGCATAGGTACTACGGCCGCATGGATGTTCCCCTAACGTTATCGGCATTTATTATTGCAATATATTTGGTATTGCAAAGAGGAAACCTCCATTTTGCTCAGCTTACCTGGTGTTGAGCAACAACAATCAAGTACATCACTAGCATTGGAATTGTGCTACTGTCCCACAAAAACGCAATTCATAGATTATTGGTTAGATATGCCATGCCGTTTATATACTCTTCCTACTTCTTCAGTTGGAGTAACAAAGAAAGGTTGTTTTGCCTCGTGTTTCTATCAATAGAGCTTTTCTTCATATTGTACAAAAAACAACAGCACTGTTGCTAGCAATAGTCATGTACGTCCATCTCAAGTACGGTTTCTCAAGCATGTAACTATGTCACACCATTTTCTGCTTAATACAAGTGAAGCAACTATCTCGTTTGTGGTCTTTTGACATCTTGTTGATGCAGAAGCTAGGTGTAATTAGTATTTTCATGATATTAATATATTCGCTTTATAAAAATATAGTTATTGTGGTGTATTGTGAATTGTATTTTTTGTGCCCAGTTTGTCATGCTAGATTATCGTATCTAATATCCATAGTTCTTTCCGATATATTTTAGTTTTAACCATGTGTTTTAAAGGGGGGAGGATTATACCACATGCTCATCCATCATCCCCAAGCCTTATGAGTATAGATGACTTGGATGAAAGCATGCGACATTCCTGCTAGCTACTATGATATGCGGCATCATCTTCCACACCAAATTATTTCTCGTCTAGGTTCTCCCTTTACTATTAAAGGTGAAACAAAACTAGATTATATGTTGGTTATTAGCTTTATGTGGTAGAACTCAACAAACAAACAAACAAACAAACAAATTGTGCTGACTGGGATGTAATGATGTTTTTGTTACAAAAAAATGTGGTGAGTTCTCTCTCTCTCTCGGTCGTTTCAACATATTGTAGTCAGAAGTGAATGTGATAATCATTTGTATGTTTGTGACTTTTGCTATGCAGAACGAGTAACAGATGTCCGTTGGTGACATGACCTCTTTCTGGAGAGATATGTACTTCGCCATGATTATTCAGGTATGGGTTGTGTTTTTGAGAGAGATATTTTGTCACTCTTTTACAGTGTTCAGTTATTGTACGAGTGTGTTAGCTAGACAAGCATTGTTTCGTTCCAGCCCGGATATTCAGGTTAAAGTTGTCGTTTGGTATTGTCTTCCATTCATATTGAGAAGAATAAGTATAGCTCGTGTTTTCAAGCAGGATTCTAAGAACAAATTATGTGGGCTGGAGTAAGGAAATGAGCATTCTTGAATCTCAGGTGTGTGCATACAAGAGCTTCTTTGTTCTCTTCCTATTGGCTGCAATTTCCTCTTGGTCTGAGCTCAATAAAAGCACGAACAACTCATTCTTGAAAGAAAAATCCCTGTCATATCTAATTTGACCGTGTGACCGTGTTAGGTCCACATGACTACCCAAACGCCCATGGAATCGATCTAGGTGAAAGTGCTCCTCTCATGTCTATTTATATCTAGGAGGAGCAACATGACTCGTGATGGAATAAGTTTAGGGATTTATCAAAGATTGAAGATGGTTTTCTTATTGATGATGTTCTAAAAAATCATTGTCGAAGTTCAGGTTATTAGGTAATATTGAATTTTAGGATTGATAGTTGAAGTTTTTAAAAGGTTACTAAATTTTGTACTAAGTCAACTGTTACGTATAGGAAGAACATGTTCTAAAATTTTGAGAATGCATATGAAAGTGATCATTTGATTATTAAATCTTGCTAGTAAAAAGAAAAGTTCTTGTCGCTAATATATTAACTAATTTCCATTGTTCAGCTTCTGACTTCATTTGTTGAGCTATTTTAATTTTTGTATGACAGAAATGAAACACTTTATGATAGATATGTCGACACTTTGATCAGTTCCTTGTGGAATCATGGCAGTGATTTGGATTCTTCAATAATTTATGATAGGCTTCCATTTTGGATGCTCTGATTTGATTTCATGCTTTTTTGTTACCAAATACACCCTTGAACTGCAAAAATGTCTTCTATTTAGGAGCAGAGTTCGTAGAAAATACTTGATGTTGGTATCCTGGAGATGACACTTAATTATTGAGAATTTTATTTGTAGTGTGTGCCAGCGCCCTCATACTTTTCACACGAAACCTTGAAGAAAAGTAGAAGGAAAAAGTATATTTTTCGTCTCTTAATTTTCTTGATAGTCTAGAAATGGTCCCTCAACTTTAATACCAGCAAAATCTCATCCTTCAATTTTTAAAACCGGATCTTTTGGTCCCTTGAGTTGCTTCGGGTGGTTTTGTGCTAACATGGCATAGTTTTGACCATTGACTTCGCCACCTCATTGTCCACCTCAGCTTGGTCTTCTTCCTCCTCTCATTCTATGCCCACCGGAGCACTTCACTGCCTGCGTCTGCTCCGGCCGCCACCTCCGCGTGCTTCGTGTAGTGGAAAGCACGCGCACTTCTCCTTCGCCTTCGCTGAGAGGGGCATGGACTGGGACAAGAGGCTTCTCGCCTGGAGCAACTCCGACACGGAGAACGACGGGGGCTACGGTGGAACAGTGGACGTTGTCACTGAGGACGCACAACATGAGTACGACAACCGAAGCGCCGGCCTCGTGGACGGCGTGCTCGTCCGATAAAATAAATCCAAATTCCAGTAGTAGATGAATAATTGCAAATTTGTGTGTGTACGAGATTAGAAAGTCCAGTCTCATTCTTTAGTTATTTATTTTAGATTTGCAATTCTTATAATTTGTACTTTTTCTAAGGGTTGGACGGCCTATGCCGCCACCGCGGAGTGCGTGCAAGCCCTGAGCTCCTCCACCTCCGGCAAGTGCGTTTGCGTCATGCACCGGGAGCGCAGCAGGCCACGGGCCAGAGCTCGACGCTGGCGCATGGCAACTGTTCGACGGAATACCCACTAGATGGGAAAAAAGGAAGACCAGGAGAAAGAAGAAGGGCGAGGCCAGGCCTTGGAAGACCGAATGCACAGCTTCCTTCGTCATCGTCATCTCGTCCTTCCCTATCTCTCGTCGAAGTAGGGCATGGTGACCACGTCCTGGAAGCCAGTGTCGGCACATCTACGGTGAGCACATGCCGGACGCCATTGTGCATGCCACCTCGGGCTCCGGCGTGTGCAGCAGAAGCAGGCTGAGCACGTCTGCGTGGCTCGCGGGAGCGTCGAATGCCGTCGTGGTGCTGACAACCAGTATGTAGACGAGCCTTTGGCATTCATAGCCAGCCTTCGTGTGCGTGTTGTGTTTCCAGCCGGTTGGCTGCGTGCATGGGAGTGGTGCGATTCTGGCTGGTGGTAAATCAATTAGCTTAGCTAGCTTCGCACTGGTGGATTGTTCAAGTTGATTGCTGCTCTAAACGTGTGCGTCTTGCTGTATCAATCAGAGCTAACTACGTTTGTGCAAGATGGACGAGGCGGAGGAGCATAGTTGTATAGAGGCGAGGCCACGGGCCCACGGCTGCCAGCGGCCACGGCCGGAGCAGACGCACGTGGGCCGTGGCGAGGTGCTCCCGTGGGCAGAGAGAGATAGAGGGGAAGAAGACGAAGGTGAGGTGGACAATGAGGTGGCAAGGTCAACGGTCAAAACCATACCATGTCAACACAAAACCATCCAAAGCAGTTTGAGGGACAAAAAATATCCAGTTTTAACAATTGAGGGACTAGATTTTATTGGTTTTAGAGTTGAAGGACTATTTCTAAACTATCGAAACAGTTGAGGGACGAAAAATATACTTATCCCAAAGTAGAATGAAGGCTATGCAGATGAAAAAAGATAATGAGGGAGCAATGTGGACCAGAAGGGAAGGAAGGAGAGGGAAGCAACATCGTGAACTGTGCCTATAGCGTGACATTGCACTGCAGTTCAACCCTTGGTTAGATCCAAGAAAAATACTATGACTTTGGATTCTGGCAGAAGCTAGCAACTGTAATGGACATGTTTATGTCAAGGTCAGCCTTCAGTAGTACTAACATATATGGATGCTTAATTGTCGAGGAAAGTCATTGATGTACTACAACCAATCAACTATGTCATGCTAGCTTCTCGTTCAGTTCTTAAATCACTCACTAATCCCCTAAAGTGCTAATCAATGAGAATATGGCGTTGTTTGCTTCAGAGAGCATGAGAAAATCATCAAGTGAGGCTGGACAAAAGGAAGTGTTCACGTGAGGACCTG
The DNA here is from genome assembly GCF_002162155.2 of Triticum dicoccoides. Taxonomy (NCBI): domain Eukaryota; kingdom Viridiplantae; phylum Streptophyta; class Magnoliopsida; order Poales; family Poaceae; genus Triticum; species Triticum dicoccoides. The sequence goes on along the minus strand of NC_041390.1, from coordinate 478,566,153 downwards.
AGCTGAAGATGCGGACTGACACCGGTTAGCTACATTAGCATCTACCTCTACCGTTGTGTATGTAGATATTTGTATCTCTTATTCACCTTACGTGGGAGGATGCCCCATGGCCCCAACCTGCTGCAGGAGCCGAGAGGAGATTGTGGTGAGAGGAAATGTTATTGAAGAGAGAAGTCTGAGGTCTGCAAGTTTGTGGCCATCCGGTTTGAAAGAAGAATGTTCCGCTACGACGGGAAACCGAGCGGGAAGGGACGGGCCTGGTAGGTAAAGGGATAAGTGTGTGGTGGGATGGGGGTTTTGTGGGACCTTCCGAGACAACATGGTGAATAGTTCGGACAAACATGTTTCTTTCTCACATATAGGTTGGATTGGTGAAGCCCGGACTGTACATGTTGGATTTTGAGGAGCCAGTTTGATGTCCAAACATGGCCGGGTGTACGAGGGAGAAATAAGCTTTGGCCTTGAAGACGAGGTTAATTATTTGTTTGATTCATTTTTATGCATTGTAGTCCGTAGCAACGCACCGGCATTCTACTAGTAATCCTATGCGACCTGGGTCGCACGGAGCGATGGTGAGACCCTCTCCAGCTGTTGACACATGGCAAAACCGAATCTCAAAGCACGTTCGCCAGTTCCCTCTAAAAATCGTGAATCCTAACTTCCAGCTGCCCTGCCAAATCCAATTCCCTTTTCTTTCTCCCGCTCGCTCACCGTGGCAGTTGCCACTGCCCCTGCCGACTCCGCACCATCACCTCCGGTGCTCTACCCGGCGTTCCTCGGCGCCCCGGCAGCTCGCCTTGAGGCGTAACTCCTCTTCTCTTTTCTCCGGCTCACCAACGGACGAGCCAACATGCTCTGAACTTGAAGTTATTTGCAAGATTCAGCGAGCAGGTCAACTTACAGTAGCTAGGACACATCCGGCGGAGCCAAGCCGAGGAGGGCGGCCATGGAAGGAGAGTAACACACCAGCACGCGAGAAGCTTGGCCATAGCCAAGGGGCGCGTGCAGCCCGCGTGCGCCGGGGTCGGTGCGAGTGGAGGCGCCCAGGAGCATCGCCATGGCCAGCAGGAAGAAGTAGCTGGGGAAGTGACCAGGAGCTGGGCCGCAAACGGGGATGGATCGCGTCGATCTGGGGTGGTGTGCTTGGCGTCGAGCAGCACGCCACCAGCGATGTGGCGCACCCGCGGCTGGAAGTTGGGGGCCTTCGAGATTGAATTGGGTTTGCAAACAAAAAATTTGGGAACGAGAAGGTATTGCCACTGGCTGCTGCTTTGAGATTCATGCAACCACGCGTCGCCTGCAGGGGAGGGTCTCACGATTGGCTTCCTACGACCTGGGTCGCATAGGATTATTTTCCCAACCTAACCACATTATCCATTATTTTTTCATTTAACTAATTTCTATTAGGCATCTAGACTTGCATGTCGCCGCTCTGTTTCGAGTCCTAAATTACCATCGAAGTTGTCAATTCGCAAACAGGGAAGAAAGCCATCAGCAACAGATCTTTGCGTGTAGTCCGTCTCCGGTCCGCGGCACCTCTCCTCTGCCTCTGCCGGTGCTGCCCACTGCCTCCACTCCTCCTTCGCCCCCACCCCGCTGTCCTTACCGATGTCCTTGGTGGCCTATGTTTGTGGGCGGAATCAGACCGGCCGATAGAGTCTCTCCTGGAAGGATGCTCTACCCGACGACTCAACCATGGAGTGGATGCCGCGTCGGCCAAGTGCCCAGCTGGTGGACACCTTTCTTTTCGGCCTTCAAGGTATGTGCTGATGGTAATGCAGGGTAGGGCCTCCATTGGCAGCCATGGCTCGCACCAGCGTTGGATCGACCTCGAGTTTCCTTTAGAATTACAGGGTGCTTCACCCGAGAACCAACACAACCTCATGCATATGTCAAAGGAGAGTTGGAGAAATAGCAGGAAAGGCAATTCCCACAACCTCACTAATTTTTTTTTGTTTTACCATATTCTATCGTAAAACGCTTGATTCTAGTGCATTGGTTGTTTCTTCATCAGGTTACTAATAGCATGGTCTAATCAATTGCGGCCCACCTTCTCCTTGAAAAGTATGGAAGACTGTTCACTTCATGTTTTCCTTACGGGGATGATCACTACCAAATCTCCTGGCTTACAGTACCAATTCAATAGCCCAAGTGTGTTTTTATCATTCTCTCTTATTAATTATTTCATGCTTCACTGGTTTTCTGCTTTCAATTTTTAAGCAATTGCTTTTAGTTTAGCCTTCTACTATTATATTATGCTTATCCCGCACCCACTATTTCTAAGTTGTACTCCTATTTGGTAAGCTTCATCCTCATGCCCACTAAGAAAGCCCGATCAATTAGCACTAGCCTATGTTTATTTCAGGATTTTCTGATTGTAGGATCTTGCTATCACTGCCGTACAAAGTAACTAGATAGGTATCTCTCCACATATACAAATCCGTTTATATTTCTCAATTCTAATATTTTTTATGTGCAACAAGTCAGTGTCTTGGCTAACAGCCTAACACATCAGCCATCACAGGAAACAGCCAGGGCCATTGCCGCCATAATGTCGGGTCCTTTTCCATGGGATGTTTTTAGCCAAGCCTACTATTTTGGAGCGCCGGGAACTACGTGGTGCCGCTGGCCGTGTATAGCTATGTGCAGTTTGGATTTGCCTAGATGATGTTCCTGAGAGAAGTTTTGGTCGCTTTCACATTATCTGTGACGGCAATTTTTTGTATCTCCGTCTCACTGTCTACAAGGCTTTCTCGCAATAAAGAGGGTGTCACAAGGCATTTGATGAAAGCCCAAGTAGGCTTACGTGTCAAAATGTGTATATGTAAATTTTAGAATCCCTCAGTCTTTGCTATAGCTGTTCATAATTTGCATTTTTGGAATAAAATAAGTTCAACAAGTATGTTCCTAATCCACATTTTGTTTCATTGATTCATAGTTATCAATCAGCCATCCACACCTTGCTCTCAGGTTTCTTTAATTCATAAGCATATAGTAGTGCTGCACAACTCTGTACTTGAGCCATGGTCAAGTATCACTCAAACATATGTTACTTCTCCAAAAAATACTTCTCGGTATATACTTCGTTGTATAGTTAGTCAATTGTAAGCATTGCATTCGAATTTGGATCCAAAAAAGTTACAAAATTATCTCCTCACCATATACAACATGTAAACTGTTTTCCTTACACTTTCAGATTAATTACAGTTCCATATGTTTTATCAAGTGAGCCTTCTCCATGCTAATAAATCTACGTTAAACATAGAGGTTGTGCAGCCCATTAGGTACATGTGAATTTTTTTATTTTCCCTTTTGAAGGCATGAAGGCAAAAGGGATCTTAATTCAGAAACCATAGCAGTATAAGTACAGTCTGTAGCAACTACATGAGAGATCTGGTCCATTTCCTCGGAGCTCCACACACCTTAGGTACCAATCTGGCGGATATAAGACACAATCTCATAGGCTACAAAGATATGATCTCTTCTGATCTCAAGAAAAATATAATTGGAAAATGCTGGAATTTTGCACCCCATATCACTACAAATAGCACCAAGCCACGACATGTCCTGTCGTTTGTTCTTCAGAACAGAAACAAACCAGCAGTTACTTTAAATGGTGATGGGCACACCCACACGACCCACATCAAGGCAAGCTCCATAGAAGCACTTGGAGCTTCAGCTTCCTTTGCATCATGACATCTAACAAGGACTCTATGTGTATATATGTGTATTTTGAAATTAGTTACCAAGGTCTATGATTGATTGCTGCATATGTTCGCTAATTCCGGTTTTCTTTCCTTGACCTTCTGACCTGGCTGCAATTTAATGTTGCTTTACTTCCAAAACCATTCCTCTTCCTATTTAACCCTAAACCAATGCAGCATACAAAATTCCACAACAATGCGTGGGGTATTCTCTAGTTTGATAAGCACCTTAAATCCATACAAAACATGCAAAAGAAAATGTACCTACTATGTAGACAAACCTAAGCTAGCCTACTACCCGTCGTTGTTGGGGATGTCGACAATCTCCTGTGGCACCTCGGCTTAGAGAGACCGGAACACCCCGTATTCCAGCCCAAAGATAAAGTCTTCTGGAATACGGCACTGCTTGGCATGGAACAAATCAACTTTTCATTACAAATGATACAGATACAAGGGTTCCGATATCACAACAAATTACGTCCGCATGGCGACACTATGCCTGCTCAGGTTGCTCTATGCTAGCAGTAGAACAACTCTTAGCAGCGGAATAACTTCTAGCAGCGGAATGACGACGAAAGCGATGGATATCACTCCGCAGGGGCTCTGGCTGGAACGCTTATCCTAGCTCACAAACTCGGGATCCTCGACAGTCAAGCAAACACGGCATGACCTGCAAACTGGATGACACACCAGGTGAGTACTTTGAATGTACTCGCAAGCTCACAACAACCAAAAGCAATCAAGACAAGCAACAACATGACATTTACACGTTAATCGTCCATGATAAGCATGATACTACTAGAACAACAAGAACAAGGCATGAGCATGTTAACCATAGCACAACTAAAACCATATGAGATGAACATAGCATGAACTTATGAGCATGATGATATTAGCATGCATCATGTTTAAACTATCATGATTCAACTTACTCTGTTCGTGGTTACCTTGTAACCACCACATGTACCACTTACCATCGTGGACATCACACGATCACCTCAGGATCAAATCAAGCTTGGTATTAACAATACCGTAGTAATCATTTCCTGACCACAAGAAGCTTGATCCTTACCCGTGATTATCGCATACCACCACAAACATCAACCAGCTTCGGTATCCATGATACCACTGTGATCCTCTCATGATCACATAAAGATCAACCAACTTCTTTCCTCATTGAACCTGGGTTGTTATTATTCAAATTTTTATTACTGTTAACCCATAGTGTAACCTACTACGAACTGGGCCCATATCCGTGGGCGCGGCTATCGATAGATTATACACTCTACAGAGGTTAGTACATTGTACCGACACCATGGAACCCAAGCCTCGTACTCCCATTTGAGTGTACCAACAGCGTTCCGACAAAACCGATCTATTGCATGACACTCTCCCGGCCACTCTGACCAACTCCTCTTTTGGGCTAAGTCATGGGTGGCCTCGATGTCACCTCATGACACCCAACAACCACCGTCGTGGCAAAACATAAACGGTCCCAAACGGGGACAAAATCGCGCAAACAAATCGGGCACACAAGGCTTATACCGGCCTACCTGATCAGGGTAGCGCACATGTATAACTTTCCCTAGTTGGAGGCACCGGCGAGAGGTGTGACAATAAACCCAATCAGCCCCCCCCCCCATAAGGCAAGTGTGGCTGCACTGGTCAGCTAGATTCGATGGCACTATGACTCAGCCAATAGATGTTCAAGTTGTATTAAAGTCCGATTTAACGTTAATGTAATTAGCCGGGTCACAATAACATGATGGACTAACAATGCATATGAGCAGGATATCAACATGAGCATGAGTGAGCAACATCACTATTTAACATATCAGCAACAACAAATCATTTACCCTCCTAGATGCACATGAGCATGGCATAGCAATGATCACAATTATAATAACAACACTACATATGAACATAGCATGACCACTAGCATTGGGAATATTTACCAGAAAAGAACATGATAATAATACTAGCAAGTAACCATTTAAATAATAGATGCAAAATGATCATATCATAAAGATAAGCATGGATTCACGAGCATATATAGTGATAGCAAAAGTTTATGATGTTCTTTTACCGGAGCATGGAGACCCTTTATATAGTGATAGCAAAAGAGCCCGTAGGTTGCACGGTGTATGCATAATCTAGTCACTGATGCTTCACTACGGAGCAAACACCGGACTTCAAGCCCCCTCCTCTTGTGTCGGTCATGGATGTCGCTGAGTTGAGCCACTGTGACATAATAAGGCAGTGACTGAAAACTGTCATCTTCCTGAGAAGTGGGAGGGCGACTCCTACTCGTGGCTAGAATTTCCTCCTTTTGATACGTCCATATATACATGTTAAATTGTTAATGTTAATAATCTCACGCTTGTAGTGAATCAGTATATAATTGCATATATCATGAATAGTCTAGAGGTTTGGAGGGGTTCTAGAATAATCTGTTTCCCGGAAAAAAGGAGAAACATCTGGACTATTAGTGTTTTGGAGGTTGGTTGGGCACAATACGTCTCAGTCTCAATCTCAACCTTATATTTCAGATCGGACGGTATATATAGCCTGAAGGCAGACACACCATCATCATCAACTCGTATTTTTATAGGAGTAAAGATTCATAAAATATTAACATGCACAAACAATTTATTATTTTCAAGTAGGAAACCATGGCTACTGCAAGACCATTATGCAAGTGGCTGTCGTGGCTTGCTTGGGAATGAAGAGCTCACCGGGAAGAAGTGCGCAAGGATCGCGGAAAGATTTGCCGGAAACAGTTCTCTCTCGGAGGGGCTAGATAAGGGCAAGGGTAATATGGTCATTTCCAGTATGTGAACACATAGTGAAAATGGTACCAAAAGAATGGGCTTGAGGAGACAAAGATGTGGGCTTTAGATTCACCTGATTCGGAGCTACGGTCGTGGAGATATAGACGTTTGAAGTCTAGGGACCAATCTGTAAAAGAAACTTCACCAACAGGTCCCTGTCTGGAAAAACTGAAAACATATTCAGTCAAAACACGCTTTGTGCAAAGGAAAACACACTTTCAGCCGTAGTACAAAGGAAATACGCTTTCCGGGGTGGAAAATACATTCCTGCCTAAATAACACCGAAGTGCGCTTTTGAGAGGGGGAGACGGATCTGACAGAGTACGCTTCCACTTATGCACCTGGGCCCATACTGGTCAACAACCAAAGGCCGACAAGTGGGGCCGAGGGGGGAGGCGGGGCCCGCCTGGCCAGCTGGGCGGGGTGTCGTCGTCTTCATCTCGATCGCCCATGGAGCAGAGGGAGGCTGCGGTTGCCGGCGCTCACCCGGCCGGCTCCGGTGGAGCTCGGACCACCGGAGCGCTCAGCGGAGAGGGCCGCACCCGCATGGAGGGAACTCGCCCACCGGAGAGCCCTGGAGCAAGGAGGGCTTCGGCCGTGGCGGAGGAAGGCGTCGGGCACCGGAGGAGTCGCGAGCAGAGGCCATTGGAGGAGTAGGAGAGGTGCAGGGCTGGCTCCGGGGTGGTTGTGGAGGCCTCTGGTGGTGGTTTAGTGGAGGGAGAAGCTCTGCGTTGAGCGGATTTAGGAGGAGGATGCTGGCGGCCATGGTGGCAATGGAGGGGAACAGGGGCTCCTCGAGCTCGGTGGAGTGGTTGGGCGGGGTTCTGGGAGGATGAGGACGCTGCTGGGGAGCTCGAAGAAGTGCGGGGTGACCTATTTATAGCTCAGCTGAGCCAGGGGTGAGCTCAGCCGTGGTGATGCGTGTGCCGTCGCGCTGGCGCGAGCAGAGCCACGGGGAGGGAGGGGAGGCATGTCCAGAGGCTTCACGGGGGAGTAGGAGAACTCGAGCGAGCTCGAGAAGACTCGGGAGAGCACAGGCAAGCGTACATGGTGACGACAGGGGTAGCAGATCACGAGCGCGCTCGACGGCGACCTAACGACATCATGATAGGATGGGGCAGGGGCAGGGAGGTGACCGCACGAGCATGAGGGAGCTGTTGGACATGCCTAGGCACACGAGAACGATGAGCAGAGAAGGGGTCAGGACTAGAAGACGCGGCCAACGGCGGCAGAGCGCGCGCACTGTTATGCCAGTAGCGCGGTCACCGTGTGCACCAACGCATGTACGATGACTAAGCTCGGTCGACCGTGTTGAGTGTGTTGTCCTTCCAACATAGATCATTTCTGTGGTGATTACTCGATCAGGGGCACTATGGTTAGATGGGAGTGATCACCTGAAGTTTGCTGTAGCAAACTTGACTGCATCACTATGATCAACATGGAAGGGCTAAGGGACAAACTTGATGTCTTGGGAGGTTTAGGATAGGAAAAACTACATTCATATTAATTTGGAGAAGATTAGGACTCATATTTAATATAGTTGCTTTGCAACTACCAAATCTGGTCCAGAAAATGAATCATGAAGTGGCACTCATATAGAGTGTTGCCTTGGGCTGAAAATGGGCATGGAAGGATGATTTAGTCATATGGAGGTAACATAATAATTTCATACCATTTGGACAAGCCAAAGTAGTACTTCCTTCATAATGCACCTCTTTGAACAGAATCTAAAAAAATAGCTGAGGGAAATTGGATAGATAAAATGAGCCAAAATTTGGTGGAGATATGTTATATGTGTAGGAGCATGTCCTGGTAAATGTTCAGCAATAATGAAGCAATATAAACTATAGTTGCTTCACAACCTGAAAATCGGACGAGAAACCAAGATTTGATGCTGAGCTCACATAGAGTGATGACATGAGCTCAAATTTGGAGGAGAGTCATTATTTGAGAATACTGAGAATCTTGCAAAATTTCAGCTCATTTGGATTGTACTTCCTTCACAAGGCCTCTGCTTAAACAGAAACTTTGAAAAATTGCTTAGGAATATTCACTGGGTAAATTGAGTTGAATTTTGACAGGAGGCAATGATATGGATAGGAAAGAGTGCCAAAAAAGTTTGGGGGCAAACAAGCAAAGGTAAATGACACTTCCTTCTCAAAAAGTCACTTAGGGCAGAATAGGAAAGGAATATTTGTGAATTATGTTTGAACATGACAAGGAAGGATTTTGACATATCTTTGAAAGATATGTCCCAAAGGATTTGTGATAATTTTGTGGGAGTCAAAAACACGAGAGAAAGGTAGGTTGCTTCACAACCTAGGGAAAAAGGATTATTCCTTTAATAAAAAAGGAATATTCCCAATAAAAAGGATATTGAGATTTGGGCAAGGATGAAAATGACATGATCTTGGGTTGGTTATGAGGATGACAAGCCACTTTGGAGACTGAGAAGAGGTGATCTTCCTGAGTTTCTAGACCACATAGCCACGGAAAAAGAAATTTCAAACAAAATCCTCAGAAAATCAAAAGAAAAAGAAAGGGCAAAAAAATCAGGGTGTGACATATCCTTGCCGGGGCTCCAGGTAGATGGTCGCCTGCCTCAACTCCGGCTCCTCCAGACCAGCGAACACCTTGTCGATCCCCTACACCCGCTAACAGAGGAAGCGGCAGTTGGACTCCACCTTCGCCTCTGACCGGATGGAGTTGAGGATGGCCACTTGCTATGCCGGCTCCTCCACCTGTGCCAGCTCATACTCTGTCAGCACCTCGAGCATGTCGAAGCCCGCAGGCGTCGGATCTGCCTCTCCGCCTACATGGCCACGTCCTCCTCCAGTTGTGCACCCTCCTCCTCCGGTTGTCCATCCTCCATGGCGGCATCCTACTCCACCATCGCCTTCGCGTCCTCCTCTCCCTCGACCTCCTCCTCTGGCTTCAGCGAGTCCATAGGCACGCGAGGACTCTGATAGGCGCATGCGTGCTATGCTCGATAACCTGATGGATTGGGTCTCTGGCTGGGCAAAGCTACATGACAAGATGAATGCCTCATTTGATAATGCTACCGGTGTCATCCGGGGACTAAGGAAGGACAAGGCGAAGCTTTGCACCGAGCGCGACCTACTGAGGGCGAAGCAGCACGAGGAGACCACTGCCTTGTTGAAGAGGACGGGTGTCATCATCAAGAATCTTATTGTGATGCCCCCGATTTGACCATACACTAATCATACACGCAAATGTGTACGATCAAGATCAGGGACTCACGGGAAGATATCACAACACAACTCTAGACACAAATTAAAATAGTACAAGCTTCATATTACAAGCCAGGGGCCTCGAGGGCTCGAATATAGAAGCTCGAATACACAAGAGTTAGCGGAAGCGACAATATCTGAGTACAAACATAAGGTTAGACAAGAGTGCCTTAAGAATGCAAACACAAAAGCAACAATGACCGAAGAGGAAAGGCCTCCTGCCTGGGACCTCCTAACTACTCCAAATCGTCAGTGGTCTCCACGTAGTAGTAGGCACCCTCGGGGTAGTAGTAGTCGGCGGGGGTGGCATCTGGCTCCTAGGATCCACCATCTGATCGCAGCAACCGGGTATAGGGGAAAAAGAGGTAGCAAAGCGACCGTGAGTACTCATCTAGAGTACTCACAAAGACTAACATCAAAACTATACTAAGTATGCATCAGTATCAAAGGAATGAGGCTGTATATGTGGATTGAACTGCAGAATGCCAGAAGAGAGGGGAAAGTCTAGCCTATCAAAGACTAGCATCTTCAAACATCTTGCAACATGTAGAAGAGTAAAGAATAGTATTTTAATATTAAACAAGCATGTTGTAATATTAATGCCCAGAGATCCTTCCTCGACTCCCTGTGGGAAAGCAATCCCTGAAGGAAATATGCCCTAGAGGCAATAATAAAGTTGTTATTTATATTTCCTTATATCATGATAAATGTTTATTATTCATGCTAGAATTGTATTAACCTGAAACTTGATACATGTGTGGATACATAGACAAAACGCAGTGTCCCTAGTAAGCCTCTACTAGACTAGCTTGTTAATCAAAGATGGTTAAGTTTCCTAGCCATAGACATGTGTTGTCATTTGATGAACGGGATCACATCATTAGGAGAATGATGTGATCACATCATTAGGAGAATGATGTGATGGACAAGACCCATCCATTAGCTTAGCATAATGATCGATAAGTTTTATTGCTAATACTTTCTTCATGACTTATACATATTCCTTTGACTATGAGGTTATGCAACTCCCGAATATCGGAGGAACACCTTGTGTGCTATCAAACGTCACAAGGTAACTGGGTGATTACAAAGATGCTCTACAGGTGTCTCTGAAGGTGTTTGTTGGGTTGGCATAGATCGAGATTAGGATTTGTCACTTCGAGTATCGGAGAGGTATATCTGGGCCCTCTCGATAATGCACATCATGATAAGCCTTGCAAGCAATGTGACTAATGAGTTAGTTGCGGGATAATGCATGATAGAACGAGTAAAGAGACTTGCCGGTAACGAGATTGAACTAGGTATGAAGATACCGACAGTCGAATCTCGGGCAAGTAACATACCGATGACAAAGGGAATCACATATGTTGTCATTGCGGTTTGACCGATAAAGATATTCGTAGAATATGTAGGAACCAATATGAGCATCCAGGTTCCGCTATTGGTTATTGATTGGAGATGTGTCTCGGTCATGTCTACATAATTCTCGAACCCGTAGGGTTCGACCGCTTAACGTTCGATGACGATTTGTATTATGAGTTATGTGTTTTGGTAACCGAAGATTGTTTGGAGTCCCGGATGAGATCACGAACATGACAAGGAGTCTCGAAATGGTCGAGAGGTAAATATTCATATATTGGACGATGGTATTCGGACAACGGAATGGTTCCGGAATGTTTCGGGTATTTTTCGAAGTACCGAGAGGTTACCGGAACCCCCCGGGGAAGTAATGGGCCTACATGGGCCATAGGGCAAAGAGAGGGAGCTCGCAGTGGGTGGCGCCCCCTCCATGGGCATTGGACAACGGGAGGGGGCGCGGCCCCCCTTTCCTTTCCCCTCTGCCTCTCCTTCTCTTTCCCCCTCCGAAAGAAAGGAAGGGGGGCCGACTAGAGTCCTAGTCGGTTTCCCCCCCATGGAGCGCCCCCTTGTGGCCGGCTTCCTCCCTCTCCTCCTTTATATACGGGGGCAGGGGGCACCCCAAAGCACAACAGTTGTTTCTTAGCCGTGTGCAGTGCCCCCCTCCACAGTTTTCTCCTCCAGTCATATTGTCGTAGTGCTTAAGCGAAGCCTTGCGCGGATTACATCACCATCACCGTCACCACACCGTCGTGCTGACGAAACTCTCCCTCGACAATTTGCTGGATCAAGAGTTCGAGGGACGTCATCGAGCTGAACGTGTGCTAAACTCGGAGGTGCCGTACGTTCGGTACTAGATCTGTTGGATCGCGAAGACGCTCGACTACATCAACTGCATTAACCTAACGCTTCTGCTTTCGGTCTACGAGTGTATGTGGACATACTCTCCCCCTCTCGTTGCTATGGATCTCCTAGATAGATCTTGCGTGTTCATAGGAATTTTTTTTGAAATTGCATGCTACATTCCCCAACAATCCCAGAGCCACATATCCATCACATATCTCAAGTATCCATTTCTAGTTGTAATAGATTAGGATACAAGTCATCCGTTACCGTGGACACGGTATTCGAATAGATAATCTTCCCTGCAGGGGTGCACCATGTTACCCAACATGCTTGATTACTCTGGCCGGACACACTTTTCTGAGTCAATGCTCGGCCTCGGCAGATCAACACGTCACAGCCCTACCTAGGCTCAGCAGAGAGGTCCCCACCATTCTACATCCTAAGCACTCCGGGGTCTTAGCCCCATCGCCCATTGCACTACGAGTCGTTGTGCGATGAAACAGGACGAGCACCACCTCATCATGGATGGCACTGGCCCGACATGCCCACAATGCCGAACTGGACGTCTGACAAAGCTTCGGCTGATACTGTAAGTGCATCTAGTGCCACCCCTAGTTGGTTTTGGAGTATTGACGACAAACCTAGTTGAGGGACTAATGTGTTTGTGAGAATTGCAGGATAACACAGGTAGAAGTCCCTCATTGATTCGGTTTTCCTACCAGAGATGACCCCTAAAAATGTATGAAGACATTGAAGTCAAAGGTGGTATGTGAATACATTCACATTGAAGACTATGACAAGAGAAGACATCGCGTGAAGACTATGGAGCGCGAAGACTTAGCAGTTTCGCCGTTCCGTGTTTTTCTTTGTTGAGTCATAGGAACCACCGTATTGTTAAGTGGGGTCCAAGAGAACCAGTCAGAATGACTGAAGTGATGCTTAACCAAAATCCTATGTCTTCGAGTGAAGACTATGAGAGCAAATCTTGTCCAGAGTTGGATAAGTCAGCTTTGCTTGTAGCCCAAGTAAAGTTGTCGTGTGTGTTTGAAATCTGACCGTTGGAACACGTGTCAGTTCCTTAGTGACCCAGGGTCATTTCGGACAAATCAAGCCGGGTTGCCTAGTGGCTATAAATAGCCCACCCCTACAACCATAAACGGTTGGCTGCTCAGACTTAGAGTACGGCTTTTGTCGTTTGAGAGCAACCCACCTCGAAGCCTTTGAGAGAGAATTCCTTGCGAGGATAAAGCCCTAACCACCCAGAGCCAAAGAGTGTTAGGCATCACTTAAGTCTTCCTATCTGTGTGACCTAAAGACTTAATACACTTGAGGACTGTGAATCCTCCAGCCGGTTAGGCGTCGCGTTCTGAGCATCCACGAGTCATTGTGGATCACTGGTGAACGAAGTCTGTGAAGGTTTGGAATTCTACCTTGAATACTTACCAGAGTGATTGGGCGAGGTCTGTGTGACCTTAGCTCAAGGGGAATACGGTGAGGACTAAGTGTCCTGAGCTGCGGTTCAGGACTAGGTGTCCGGGACTGTGTGTCCTCAGGTTTAAATACCTATCCGCCCTAACCAGACGTACAACTGTCACCGCAGTTGAAACTGGTCTACCAAACCTTTGTCTTCGTCCCGCACACTGGTTCTATCCTTCCCATCTCTTTATTTACAGTTGGCTCTTGTGAAGTCAGTGCCTATTTGCATTATCCATTTGTCTTCACTGTGTACCTGATCTTTACTGCCTAGCTGCTATTAGTCATTGTGCTTTCACTTCATTAAATACTTGACTATGATCTACCTAGTGTAGTCTACCTTCCGCTGCATGGTAATAGGTTCATTTCTATCATTTGTCTTCGAATCCATGTTTTGAAGACTTTCATAAAAATCGCCTATTCACCCCCCCCCTCTAGTCGATATAACGCATTTTCAATTGGTATCAGAGCAAGGTACTCTCTTATTCTGTGTGATTTTGGTTTAACCGCCTGGAGTTTTAGTTATGTCGACCACAGGAATGAAGACTGTGTCATGCCCCATCTTTGACGGTCACGAGTATCCCAAGTGGAAGGCCATGATGAAGAAGCGCCTCATGGCGAGAAACAGCGAGCCGTGGACCGTCAATGAGATTGGCCTGACCGATCTGTGCAAGATGGCGGAAGCTGATGACATTCGCAAGTACACTCTTCTCAACCTCACGGCGAAGGACATCATCTGCTCCCGTCTGTCTCAAAATTAGTTTAGGAATATCATGCATCTCGATCATGCGAAGCTTATCTGGGACCGTCACTCTCAGGTCTATGAAGGTCATCGAACTCGTCATGATCCTTGGTTTGAGGACTTTAAGGAATCTCTCAAAACGATGACATTCGAACCAGAATCATCATCTTCTGCATCATGCCTTATGGCAAAAGATGCTGAGGTAATTGAATGCTATCTATCTGAATCTAGTGGTGATGAATTTGGTGATGAATTTGGACCCAGCTATGCAAAACTTGCTTCCCTTGCCACTAAACAACAGAAAGCTATGGAACATATTCAAAAACTGTTAGACAAAAGCGATGACCTGTTGGACGCTGAAATGACTCGATATCAGTCCTTAATTGAAGACATAAAAAATCTTCATGTTAAGTATGAGGAACTTGGAAGTCGTCATGAAACGCTCTCGACAACTCATGAAAAGCTTTCCTATGATTATCTTCAAAGGAAGCAAGAACTCGAGAAATTGAGAGCGGCTCATGAAGATCTTCAAAAATAAAACGAGTCACTTCGCGCCGAACAGATCAGTTCAGCTCAGGAAGGATTTGAACCACCATGTCTTAAATGCATTGAGCGTGATAACGCTACTTCTGTTGTTGAATGTTCTACTGCTGCTACTATTGCAATATCTTCAACTGTTGATGTGGTAACTAACCCCTCTGCTAAGGATACCACTGCTATTGCTGATGAGAATGCTAGGTTGAATACACTGCTTGAAACAGGGATGTACAAAAGTCTCAAAGGGCATCAGACACTATGTGATGTCCTCAAAAGGCATATCCTGAGCCGAAACCCTAGGAAAGAGGGTGTTGGGTTCGAAAGGAAAATGAATGCTGATGGCTCTTACTGGAAACCTGAGCAGTACCCCAAAACCACATGGGTTGCTGCAAAGGAACCTTCAGCGGATCCATCCACCCTATCTGGCTTCACTTGTGCTAACCCCATTGTTATTGATGAATCCTTTGATGCAAACTATAAACTGTTTAAGAATCAGGATGGTGAAGTGTTTGCCAGGTATATTGGTACTAACTGCAGGAATGGACCGCCTATGAAGAAGATCTGGGTGCAGAAAAGGTGTTTGGAAAATCTTCCTGTGAATGTCATCATGACACCACAGGTGAAGAAGACAAACTCCAGACCACAGGCTTCATACGGTCCAAAGGCTTCATATAGACAGAGGACTCACCTGAGTCGCACTAACACAAATGTTTTGCAGGGAAGCCATACTCAGGCCTATGAATATGAGCGCGGTTCATCAAACCGCCATGTTCATAAGACCAAGAACTATTCTGCTTATTCTTATGAGTACTATTGTCCACCTGCAAGACTTTTTGCTAGGGCTCCAAAGCCAAAGTTCTCAGATGTTGCACTTAGACTCATTGCTTCGAAGCCACCCTTGAAGATGTGGGTGGCTAAGAAAGCTTAACTCTCTTTTGCAGGGAAAGGTCTCCAGCCGAAAACCAAAATCGTCTGACGCTATTGTTGGGGACCTTAAACATCTTGTAGGGCACAAGATCAAATGCCCAAATGGTCTTATTATGTACTTTGTTCTTGAATCGCTTGCTACTTACCCTATCAGTCCTAATCTCGATCTAAGCTTTAATAATCCACTAGTTTGTCAAATGTTTTTGCTTCACAATTCTCTTCGTGAAGCCTATCCCCCTAACTGCATTGTAGGGTACGACACCAACAGCTTCAGAATGAATTATTGATAGTGGGTGTACCAATCACATGACTGGCAAGCGAAGCCTTCTCATGGACTCAACCTTACGTCCATCTGACAAAAGTCACATCACATTTGCTGACACTGGTAAAAGCAAGGTATTGGGTCTAGGTAGAGTTGCAATCTCAAAGGATCAACACATGGATAAAGTCATGCTTGTCGAATCCCTTGGTTTCAACTTAATGTCTGTCTCAATGCTTTGCGATTTAAACATGATTGTGATGTTTGGAAAATATTGTTGCCTTGTTCTAATGGAATCTGACAAGTCTCTAGTGTTTGAAGGGTATCGGAAAGATGATTTGTACGTGGTAGATTTCTCAGCAGGACCACAACTTGCAGTATGTCTTCTAGCAAAAGCTTCTGAATACTGGCTCTGGCATCAGAGGCTAGGGCATGCTGGCATGAGGAACCTCCACACCCTTGCAAGGAAGAAGCATGTCATAGGCATCGAGGGCGTCAAGTTCAAGAAGGTTCACTTATGCGGTGCCTGTGAAGCAGGAAAGATGACGAGGGCCAAGCATCCCTCAAAGACAATCATGACAACGACTCAACCCTTCGAACTGCTCCACATGGATCTTTTCAGTCCCACTCATTACTCAACTCTCACTACTACTGCTTGTCTCTATGGCTTTGTCATTGTTGATAATTATTCAAGATATACTTGGGTGCATATAATCCTCTACAAGACTGAAGTGCAGGATGTCTTCAGACGCTTCGCCAATCGAGCAATGAACAACTATGGCGCCAAGATAAAGCACATCAGAAGTGACAATGGCACTGAATTAAAGAACACTGGCCTAGATACATATCTTGATACCTTAGGCATCACACATGAATTCTCAGCTCCGTACACGCCACAGCAGAATGGCATCGTCGAACGCAAGAATAGAACACTTATTGAGATGGCCCGGACGATGCTTGATGAATACAAGACTCCAAGAAAATTCTGGCCGGAAGCCATTGATACTGCATGCCATATCATCAACCGTGTTTATCTTCACAAGCTTCTGAACAAGACATCCTATGAGCTCCTTACTGGCAAGAAGCCAAATGTCAGTTACTTCAGAGTATTTGGCGCCAGGTGCTGGATCAAGGATCCACATTACACCTCAAAATTTGCACCAAAAGCACATGAGGGTTTTATGCTTGGATATGGAAAGGATTCGCACTCCTACAGAGTCTTCAACCTTTTTCACTATAAGGTGGTTGAAACAGTGGATGTGCGGTTTGATGAGACGAACGGCTCACAAAGAGAGCACCTGCCAAATGTGCTAGATGAAGTTCCATCCAGTGAATCAATCAAACTTATGGGAACTGGAGAAATCATACCGTCTGAAGCTCAGCCTGAAGAGGAACTTATCATCTCTGCACCTAATCAACCTGAAGACAATGCTCAGCCTGAAGACAATCCCTCTAACGATGACAATGATCAGCAAGAGCAAAATCTTCGTCCTGTACATCCTCGTGTTGCAAATGAAGTACAGATTGAGAGAATAATTGATAGCATCAATGCACCAGGTCCACTCACTCGTTCAAGGGCAACACAGCTAGCAAATTTCTGCGGGCACTTCACATTCGTCTCAATATCTGAACCCAAGAAAGTTGAAGAAGCCTTCATGGAACCTGAATGGATTCAAGCTATGCAATAAGAGCTTCAACAGTTTGAGCTGAATAATGTATGGGAACTGGTTAAACGTCCTGATCCTCGCAAGCACAATATAATAGGCACCAAATGGATATATCGCAACAAGCAAGATGAGCATGGTCAAGTTGTTAGAAACAAAGCTCGTCTCGTTGCTCAAGGGTACACTCAAGTTGAAGGGATTGACTTCGATGAAACATTTGCTCCTGTGGCTAGACTTGAAGCCATACGCATACTGTTGGCCTATGCAAATCATCATAACATTCTTCTGTATCAAATGGATGTGAAGAGCGCCTTTCTCAATGGCAAGATTGAAGAAGTGTACGTTGCACAATCGCCTGGCTTTGAAGATCCAAAACACCCTGACATGGTGTACAAGCTCAACAAGGCACTGTACGGCCTCAAACAAGCCCCTCGGGCTTGGTATGACACACTCAAATACTTCCTGAAGAGCAAAGGCTTCAAACCTGGTTCCCTCAACCCCACTCTCTTCACGAAGACATATGATGGTGAACTGTTTGTGTGCCAAATATATGTGGATGACATTATCTTCGGCTGCACCAATCAGAAATATAGTGAAGAGTTTGGATATATGATGCAAGAGCAATATCAGATGTCCATGATGGGTGAGCTGAAGTTCTTCCTTGGTCTTCAAATACATCAGCAACGCAACGGCATCTTCATATCTCAAGAGAAGTACCTCAAAGATTGCCTGAAGAAGTTTGGGATGCAAGACTGCAAAGGCTTCACAACACCAATGCGAGCCAAACATCATCTGGGTCCCGATGACAATGGTAAAGAGTTCGATCAAAAGGTAACCGCTCCATGATTGGTTCTTTACTTTATCTATGTGCATCTAGGCCAGATATTATGCTTAGTGTTTGCATGTGTGCTCGATTCCAAGCGGCACCAAAGGAATCGCATCACTTAGCTGTGAAGCGAATTCTTCGATATTTGGCTTACACCCCAACACTAGGATTATGGTATCCAAAGGGCTCAGAGTTTGATCTGGTTGGATTCTCGGATGCTGATTATGCTGGTGACAAGGTGGATCGCAAGTCTACATCAGGCACATGTCATTTTCTGGGACGATCACTTGTATATTGGTCTTCAAAGAAGCAGAACTGTGTATCTCTCTCCACTGCTGAATCTGAATACATTGCTGTTGGATCTTGCTGCGCTCAGCTTCTGTGGATGAAGCAAACACTCAAAGACTATGGCATTCATCTGAAGCAAATGCCACTCTACTGCGAAAACGAAAGCACCATCAAGATTGCCAACAACCCAGTTCAGCACTCGAAGACAAAGCACATTGAAATTCGTCATCACTTTCTCAGAGATCATGTTGTGAAGGAAGATATTGATATCATACACGTCAACACTGAAGAGCAATTGGCAGATATCCTCACCAAGCCCTTGGATGAGAAGAGATTTTGCAAGTTATGGTGTGAGCTAAATATCTTGGAATCCTCAAATGTCCTGTGATCAGGCACACATCCTAACACTTATGCATATTGATGACTTAGATGTGCAACACACGAAGTAAAGTATATCTTCAATCAATGAAGACATACATTCTAAGTGCGAATACATTAATGTGGAATTTGACTTTGGAGCATCACGATAATTGTGCGTCGTGTCTGGGTCTAATACTTCCTATATGGTGGGTAACGCCACCACCAAATTCTTCTGTTTGAAGTGTTTCACCCATGCGTTACATTTGCTATGTCTTCACATTTTGTTTGTCTTCATTCTCAACTTGTCTTCATGATTATCTTCACTATGTTGGTTTGATTGTCTTTCTCACATATATATATACTAGTGTTCTGTCCTCTACAACATTCACTTATAGCTATGTCTTCTTGTTGAATCTTTTGAACTAAGTGAATGTGATCGGACCCTAACCTCTCTATGCTTTCTATCTCAAACTCTATCTCTCCAAATCATATGCATTCTCTTGAAACTGTCGAATGTCTTCTCTGCGTCCTTGTCAGCAGAAGATACAGAGACAAACATTAAGTCCGCTTTCAATGCTAATTCCTTCACCTGAAACCCGGAGAAGTGGGAACGACCACCCGACAATCCAAGCGTGCGTGGGAACGTGGAACAACCTCCGATATGTTGCATGATGGCCACGTGTCCTTCAGATGTGAATAGCTAGGGGCACCTGTGTAATAACACTGTGCCGTCCCTGTCCCTATAAATACACGCCTCACCACAGTCATTATCCTTTCTTGCACTCTCGCACGAACCCTAGCGCCACCGCTAGCCCTCGACGACGCTGGCGACGAAGCGCTTAGCTGTCGCGACCTCTCCGATGCCGTCTTCACGCCGGCCGCGGACATCGTCTTCTCCGTCGTCGCCGTAGGTGTCCTCCATCGCCAAGTTAGGGCACGGACGATCGAACTGCTCGGCCTCATCTCCCTCTCCGTCTAGCAGTTCTTCGTGTGGTAAATAAAACTTCCTTTTTATGGCCCCTTTTGATCCTATAGATTCATCACTTTCTACCATAAGAAGTTTCTATTCACACAAGTTGGATCTATTTCATACTGCATCTCAAAACATGCCTAGTATGTTCACTTATGCTTCACAAAGTAGTTA
Source organism: Triticum dicoccoides (assembly GCF_002162155.2). NCBI lineage: Eukaryota > Viridiplantae > Streptophyta > Magnoliopsida > Poales > Poaceae > Triticum > Triticum dicoccoides. Next base: position 478,545,945 of record NC_041390.1, on the reverse strand, counting down.
GATTCCTCACTTGTACTGATCCGTGGATTCGTACAAATCTGGAACCAACTCTTTATCTATGAGTGAATGTCTTCGCACGATGAGGTCAATGTCTTCTAAACTGATTTATCTTCAAAATCTTCTGAGAATGCATATGACCTCTTCCCCTTCCCTCGCACCTTAATCTTGTCACAGGTACATGTCTGTGGGAGAATCCCTTGGTTCTCATAGTCTGCATTCATTTGCAGAATTCTTACAACATCATATAAATTCTCCCGAAGCCAGTTCCTGTTTGACCCGCAGGCGGAAGCCTTTGAAACCTTTGAACGTGTTGAAGCCATTCAGTTTGAAGTTCATGGCTACAGAGAAATCCACAAGGAAGGGAGGCAGGCAGTGCCGTGGAAACACTGCTAAGGACCTGCCACCAGATCTATATGAGCAATACAAGTCAGATCCAGAAGAAACCTATGGAGAACGCAAGAACCGGATCCAATGGATTCGAAGACATTGGGCAGAGGAATGGTTCAAGTACAGATTCGTCATCGACGAATATGCTGATAAGAGTGCCATCAAGGGACCATGGGGAGATATCATATACAAAGGTCTTCAGCCCAAATCACAGTCCGAAGCTATTACTCAAGGCTTTTACCCATGCATGCTTCGTGGACCTCAGCCTGCTAATGCCGACCCATCCTCTCTGTTATGGTGTCGCGAAGACAATCTCTTCAAGCGCAACTATCAGTTTGCTCAGAACTCTGCCAAGGAAAACAAGAAGTCATTGGGATTAGACTTCAACCCAGGCCCCTCTGCGCCACGTGCTAACGGCACACGTGAAGCTGAACCCAATCTTGTTGGGCCCTTCTACAACCTGGAAGGTCTCATCACTCATATCATGGTTCAAGGGACAGCCGTGGATGAGCCTGCAGATGACGCTGAATCTAATGAAGCGCCTGCACCACCGAAGCCAAAGAAACTGAAGAAGCCTAAAGCTTCAAAGCCTGCTTCAGCACCAAAAATCTCACGGGCGAAGCCACTGGCTACTGCACCTCCTGAAGATAGTGTGCAGTCTGAAGATTTGTCACGCATCTCCAAGCCCTTGAGAGTAAAGATGCCTTTGCAACACACCAGCCAAGAACTGACTGCTGCTGCTATTCTGCGCAACGACGCCATTGATTTGTCCAGCGATGAAGATCTTGCAGACGACGCTCTTGAGAAACTGATCAAGAGCAAAGAAGAAGCAGAAATCTTCAATGATTTTCCTCTCTTTGACGTGGCCATCATCCACAACTTCATTGATGAGTGGTTTGACACGCCCAACCTCAGCTTTAAAGATCTGCAACTTCCAGTTAGCCTCAGTGTCGCCTTCCATGGCGCCATTGCTTCAGAGCTAGCTCTAGCTCAGCGCATTGTTGAACTGAAGCAAAAGATCGACTTTGAGAAAGCTCAGTTCAAGAAGCACATGGCCAAGCTCAGCATGCAAGAGGTCAAGAACTTCAAGATCATGCTGCATGAGCTCAAAGAAGCCTTTCTCAAGAAGCGTGAAGAATCTCAAGGTTCTCGTGAGCGCATGAAGAGCCTGGCTGACAAGTGTGTGCAAGCCTACAATGAGGCTAAGAAGCGCAAGGCTCTTGGTCATCCTGGCATCGATCCCAGGATGGCTGCAAAGAAGAAGAAGAAGCCAGTTGTGGCCGAACCCGAAGCACCAAGGCAGGAAGCACATCCCATTGTCTTCCCAGCCAGCATGACTGGCTCGAAGCCAAAGGTCAGGTCAACCGCTTCAGAACTGAAGAAGACGGGGACTGCTGAGGCTGAAGCCAGAAAGAGGAAACATCCTGAAGCCTCTGACGCTGCTCCCTCCAAGAAGAAGCGCAAAACCAAGAAGGATCGGGCTGCTCCCACAGAGCCCTTTGTTGTTGAACCTATCTCAATGGTTCGCCCTGCATCTGCACAACAAGAGCACCAACTGATTGTCCATGAGCCTACTTCCACAGAGGCTCATGAAGCTGAAGACATTCCAGCAGTTGACCCCACCGCTGCTGAAGACATTGGTCACCATGACAATGTTGAAGATGATGTAGTTCTTCCTCAGATCGAGCACAACTTGGTATCATCGCCTGCTCTCACGAACAACGAACTCATCAGCATTGGTCGTCCTCTGACGCCAATTGCTCAGGATGCATCATGGGCTGATCACCCACAACAACAAGTCACACCACCCCAGCAAGATGAAGAAGATGACTTTGAGGCCCAGCCAACTCCATCTCCAGAGGCGTCGCCAGCATTACGCATGCTTCGCAAAGGACCAAGGTCTCAAGTCCCTTTTTCGAGTGTTCCAGAAGGAGAAGTGCCCCACCAATCTGCTGCACGTCATGTGTTTCCAGATGCCACTCCTACTGTGAATGTCTCCGAGTCTGAGGCTAAAGCTGCTGACAACATTCCGGCTGCATCAGCCGACGACACACAAGAAGAAGAACATGTCCCTACTCCCCCCATTACTGAAGAAGTTGTTCCCGAGGAGAACGTGTCTGTGCCCGACCCTCCAGCTCATCAAGTGGAGGTTGAGAATCTTGAGGCTGCCACCACCAACACATATGAAGCCAATGACGTAGTCATGGCTGAAGCAAAATGTGGAGCTTGCACCAACAAATGTGCCAGAAGTCAGTGAAGCCAATGATGCTGCTGCTCCTATTCCTACGCCTGCTACTGGTCCTCAGTTTGACTATCACGTTGAGCACAGGCCTCAGGTACAGAAGCCAATGCCAAAGTTGCCCAGGTTTCCAGGTCTTGCATCAGCACCCGGATCCTTTAATGTCAACGGCTTCAAAGCAGACAACACCTTCTTCAATAGCGCCAAGAACCCCTACTCAAGGGAAAGAATATCTTCTGATCGGTTCTGGAGCTATCCGCAGCGAAGTTATTACTCATGCATTCTGTACAATCAAGGTCACATCTTCCCTCATATGCGTCTTGACACCGAAGCTATAACTGGTCTGCCCTTCTTGGAAGAAGCTCTGGATTGCTTCAAAGAGTCTGGATTGTTGCCTTTCGTCACCGACCAAGAGCACTGGAACGAAGAGTTGCTGCTCCAATTCTATGCCACTCTTCACATTCGTGGCTACAACAGAGATCCGAAGACTTGGGTCCTTGAGTGGATGACTGGCAATGTTCATCACGAAGCCAAAGCCTTTGATATCATTGAGCTCACTGGTCTGCCCACTCCTGGAGATCTTTATGAACCTGGTTGTCAGCTTCACAGTGCAGCTATGGAGAGCATCTTTCAGAAGCCTGAACCAAACATGAGTCAAATGCTTAGCATGATGAAGCCTTTGCCTCCAGATGCTGCATATCCTAAGGAGTTCTTTGTTGAAGACCTTGCGTATCTGCCACGCACTATCTATCACATTATCAGGCGAACTCTCTGGCCTATCAAAGGACATTCTCCACATGCAAAGCTGGAAGGTGCAATGAAGACTTTGGTCTTTTATATTCTTCATGGCAAATGCTTCAATGCACAAGACTTCTTCATCTGCCAACTTGCTGCATCAGGATCTGATCTTTTTGGCTTGAAGTTTTATGCTCCATGGATAATGCGGCTGATCAAACTACACTCAGCTGTCTCATATCAGCCCTCTGCTCGCAATCATCGGATCTTTCTGCCTGACGTTGATATGTCCGTTGAAGCCATCTATCCAGAGCCTGCCAAGGAGCCTCTTAGTCTTCAGAATGCTGAGCATCAAAGCTTCTCTCAAAACATTGAAGGAGTTGAAGCCACTGAAAGCACCATTGCTCAACGGCCCAAGAAGCGATCTCGTGTTCTCAATGATCGAGAGCTTCTGGTTGCCCTTCATCAGAAACATGATAGGCATCATGACTGGCTGAAGCGCCAAATGCAAAGCCTCTTGGTGGATGTCAACCGCATTCGCAATCTTGCCACCAAGAATGCCTTTGTTACCCATGAAACCTGTCGGCGTACATGGAAAGGACTGACGCTTATGTGTTCTGAAGATGATCTTCAAGAGGATGGCTTCTCTGAACGTTTCAAGTTTCACTCCACACCTCCAAGAAGGACTGTGCTGCGATGAACTCTGTCTGTTGAAGACTCTGAGTTCTCTTCCTCCGCGGCAACTATGAATTCCAGATTGATCGAGGACGAAGACGATGCCACTTCACCGCCCCCTACTTCTGTACGCATCGAGACTGCCCCGAGTTCGTCTGCACTGCCGAACGACCCCGACGACCTTGCTGCTTCACCTACTCCTCATGGGAATGAGTAGATGCTCTATGTCTTCAAACCTTTTTGGTCCTTACTGACAAAAGGGGGAGAAGCATATGAGTTTGATAGTCTTCAAGCGGTTCCATATGGGCGGTTGCTTTATGTTTTGCCTAGTGTTTACAACTCTCGTTTTGATACATTTGGTTCTTTGAGTTGTAACACTTAAACTCGATGGTCGTCTGCTACTTATTTGCTATTCTGCGATGCGATGATAAATTCCGCATGTGCGACGATAAATTCCGCACTTAGATCATTTTGCAGACGTCCATTTTTCATTATGCATGTCATTATCTTCACCTACTTTTCATGCATAATGAATTGTCATCATAAGTTGAAGAGGATCTGCACAAGTACAACCTGCCATGTGCATTTGCATTCCAAAAGCAAATTACTTATATGCACATGTTCAGGGGGAGCCCTTGCAACTTATGAAGACAATTCCCTATCCTTTACAATTTCACATATTATATTCCCTGTTGAAAACTTCAACTAGTTTGTCATCAACCACCAAAAAGGGGGAGATTGTAAGTGCATCTAGTGCCACCCCTAGTTGGTTTTGGAGTATTGACGACAAACCTAGTTGAGGGACTAATGTGTTTGTGAGAATTGCAGGATAACACAGGTAGAAGTCCCTCATTGATTTGGTTTTCCTACCAGAGATGACCCCTAAAAATGTATGAAGACATTGAAGTCAAAGGTGGTATGTGAAGACATTCACATTGAAGACTATGACAAGAGAAGACATCGCATGAAGACTATGGAGCACGAAGACTTAGCAGTTTCGTCGTTCCGTGTTTTTCTTTGTTGAGTCATAGGAACCACCGTACTGTTAAGTGGGGTCCAAGAGAACCAGTCAGAATGACTGAAGTGATGCTTAACCAAAATCCTATGTCTTCGAGTGAAGACTATGAGAGCAAATCTTGTCCAGAGTTGGATAAGTCAGCTTTGCTTGTAGCCCAAGTAAAGTTGCCGTGTGTGTTTGAAATCTGACCGTTGGAACACGTGTCAGTTCCTTAGTGACCCAGGGTCATTTCGGACAAATCAGGCCGGGTTGCCTAGTGGCTATAAATAGCCCACCTCTACAACCATAAACGGTTGGCTGCTCAGAGTTAGAGTACGGCTTTTGTCGTTTGAGAGCAACCCACCTTGAAGCCTTTGAGAGAGAATTCCTTGCGAGGATAAAGCCCTAACCACCCAGAGCCAAAGAGTGTTAGGCATCACTTAAGTCTTCCTGTCTGTGTGACCTGAAGACTTAATACACTTGAGGACTGTGAATCCTCTAGCCGGTTAGGCGTCGCGTTCTGAGCATCCAAGAGTCATTGTGGATCACTGGTGAGTCTGTGAAGGTTTGGAATTCTACCTTGAAGACTTACCAGAGTGATTGGGCGAGATCTGTGTGACCTTAGCTCAAGGGGAATACGGTGAGGACTAAGTGTCATGAGCTGCGGTTCAAGACTAGGTGTCCGGGACTGTGTGTCCTCAGGTTTAAATACCTATCCGCCCTAACCAGACGTACAACTGTCACCGCAGTTGGAACTGGTCTACCAAACCTTTGTCTTCATCCCGCACACTGGTTCTGTCCTTCCCATCTCTTTATTTACAGTTGGCTCTTGTGAAGTCAGTGCCTATTTGCATTATCCATTTGTCTTCACTGTGTACCTGATCTTTACTGCCTAGCTGCTATTAGTCATTGTGCTTTCACTTCATTAAATACTTGACTATGATCTACCTAGTGTAGTCTACCTTCCGCTGCATGGTAATAGGTTCATTTCTATCATTTGTCTTCGAAACTTCCATGTTTTGAAGACTTTCATAAAAATTGCCTATTCACCTCCCCTCTAGTCGATATAACGCATTTTCAGATACTACGACGCCGAGGCCCATAACTATTCTCGCATGGTGGTTAGTGCATAAAGGCTAGAGGCCAACTCAGAACAAATACCCAAACCTGTTAGTGCATTAACAATTAAAAGAACTGACGGCTGTTGAGACAAGTCCCGAGCTACCACCCCTCCTGGGTGATACCGCTAAACAGCCAGCCACCACCATAACATCTCGGGTGCTCTCCGGGCCCGCCCAACTTTCACAGATATCTCTCACGAGTGCTCACTGGGCCCGCACGACTTTCACAAAGGTCTCAAGTAAAGTCAAGATAACAGTGTGCCCAAAACATCAAGGGGGGAAACCGGAGGAATAACCCTCGAGGGATTCCACTTGATGTAATCATCAAGGTGAACTTAGGAGGAATCACCCTCGAGTTTCACACTTGAGGGATTGCACGACAAAGTCGTATTGGGAGTGGTGGAGGAGGAATCACCCTCGATGACCACGACTGAATAGCTGCACTACAGAGTTATCATCAGGAGTGCGTTACGAGGTATCACTCTTGACACTCGATAGTAGCTCTGCAGAGTCGTACAACTAAAGGGGTGAAGTGATGTGAAGTGTCGGGCTTTGGTCGTCGATCATGTTGATCGAGTCATCGGTCATACTAAGCAGTTTAAGATATTTAGGTAAGGTACAATAACAGATTACAAAAGCAGGCTATGCATTAGAATAGGTGCAATCAATAACAGTAGCAAAATCTAATGCAAGCATGAGAGAGAATGGTGTGGGTGATACGTCTCCAACGTATCTATAATTTTTGATTGTTCCATGTTGTTATATTATCAATCTTGGATGTTTTATAATCATTTTATAGTTATTTTATATCATTTTTTGGTACTAACCTATTGAGATAGTCCCAAGTGCCAGTTGGTGTTTTTTTGCATGTTTTTACATCGCAGAAAATCAATACCAAACGGAATCCAAATGCAACAAAACTTTACGGAGATTTTTTTATGGACCAAAAGACATCTAATGGGCCAAGGCTGCGCCTGGGGGGTGCTCCAAGGAGAGCACAACCTACTAGGGCGCGCCCACCTTGGGTGCCCCTCGACCGCCTCTTTGCTCTATAAATACCCCAATATTCCAGAAACCCTAGGGGAGTCGACGAAAATCAATTCCAGCCGCCGCAGAGTCTAGAACCACCAGATCCAATCTAGAAACCATCATGGATGGGGTTCACCACCTCCATTGGTGCCTCTCCGATGATGCATGAGTAGTTCTTTGTAGACCTTCGGGTCCATAGTTAGTAGCTAGATGGCTTCCTCTCTCTCATTTGATTCTCAATATAATGGTCTCTTGGAGATCCATATGATGTAACTCTTTTTGCGGCGTGTTTGTTGGGATCAGATGAACTTTGAGTTTATGATCAAATCTATCTTTTTATATCCATGAAAGTTATTTGAGTTTCTTTGATCTCTTTTATGCACGATTTCTTATAGCCTCGTATTTCTTCTCCGATATTTGGGTTTGTTTGGAGAACTTGATGTATTTATCTTGCAATGGGAAGAGGTGCTTTGTAGTGGGTTTGATTTTACGGTGCTTGATCCCACTGACAGAAGGGGAACCGACACGTATGTATTGTTGCTACTAAGGATAAAACGATGGGGTCTATCTCTACATAGATAGATCTTGTGTACATCATGCCATCGTTCTTATTGCATTACTCCGTTTCTTCATGAACTTAATACACTAGATGCATGATGGATAGCGGTCGATGTGTGGACTAATAGTAGTAGATGCAGGCAGGAGTCGGTCTACTAATCTTGGGTGTGATGCCTATGTAATGATCATTGTCTGGATATTGTCATGACTATTTGAAGTTCTATCAATTGCCCAACAGTAATTTGTTTACCCACTATTTGCTATTTTTCTTGAGAGAAGCCACTAGTGAAACCCATGGCCCCGGGTCTCTTTCTCATATTATTTGCCTTCGCGATCTACTTTTATTTGCCTTTTATTTCTAGATCTACTAAACAAAAAATACAAAATCACCTTGCTGTGTTTTATTCTTATTTATTTTATTTGGCGTTCGATCTATCAATCTACTATAATTTATTCACGTCCGTTTGCCTATCTTGAGGCGCCGCTACCCGAAAGGGATTGACATCCCCTTTTACACGTCGGGTTGCGAGTAGTTGTTATTTGTGTTCAGGTGATGTTTACATTGTGTTGCTTGGTTATCCTATTGGTTCGATAACCTTGATCTCATAACTGAGGGAAATACCTACCGCCGTTGTGCTGCATCATCCCTTCCTCTTTGGGGAAATACTGGCATAGCTTCAAGCGACATCAAAAGGAATTTCTGGTAGACATGTGGGCCAGGGGGTCAACAGGAGGGTGCGCCCCCTGTCATTGACTGTTTTAGTCTAATAGTTTAGTTAACTAAACTAGGTGATTAGGCTAATTAAGTTTAATTAATTAACTTAATTAATTGTTTAACTAATAGATTAATATTTTTATTAATATTTTTTTACATATGTTTCTTCTTTTTTATAAAATAAACAGGGGCGTGGGACCCCGTTGGAAGTGGCCCAGGGGGCCTTTCAGGGCGTGGCTAATGGGCGCTGCCCCGGGCGGAGGCTGAACCTGACCGGGCGACAAGGGGGAGCCGAGCACAGACGCTGGTGGCCAGGGGCCGCACGGGCGCCGGCCGGAACAGGGCGGCGGGGCGGAGGGGAGGTGGCGGCCGCGGGGAGGCTGGGCGCGGCCAGCGGGCAAAGGCAGGGCTCCGGCGGCGCGGGGGGAGTAGGAGGGAGGCCGGCGGCCATGGCCAGGGAGGCACAGCGGGCAGCAAGCGGTGGCGGCTGGGCGAGCGGGCGGCGGGCGAGGGTGGCCAATGAGCAGGGGGAAGCAGGGTAGCGGCAGCGGAGTGGGACGCAATGGCGGCAGGCGCATGCGGTAGCTACGACTTTAGCACGGCGAGCGGGCGTGAGGACGAGACATCACGGGAGGCGTGTGGCCGCAAGGCGACGAGCAACAACTGGGCAACTGCAGTAGCGACAGCGGAGCAGCAGCGAGCCGACGTGTGGGGGCGCGGGGGAAGCGTCGGTGGCCGCGCGACCAGGGAGCAGCAGGATTGGCCGCGGGCGCGCGTACAGCTGAAGCAGCAAGTGACTGCATGGGCGATGAACGGCAAGCAGCAGGGGGCACGGGGCGGGAGCGAGCGATGGCAAGACGCAATTAGCAGAGAAGCAGCAACAGCAGCGGCAGGCCGAGCAATGCATTAGCGGCGGCGAGCTCTTGGACGCGGTGGCGGAGCTATCTAGGGGCATGGTTGAGCTCAACGAGAGGAGGAGGAGCATGATCTCACTGTGCTTTGGTAGGGGAAGGCAGCGGGCTCGGGGAGGCTTGCCGGTGCCGGTGTAGGATCGAAAGTATGTCTAGAGGGGGTGATTAGACTACTTGACCAAATAAAAATCTAGCATTTTCCCAATTTTAAGTCTTGGCAGATTTTAGCAACTTATCGCAAGTCAAGTAATCAACCTACACATGCAATTCTAAGAGTATAGCGGCGGAACGTAAATCGTTTGCATATGAAGGTAAAGGGAGGAGTTTGAGGGAAGCAAACGCAATGTGGACACAGAGATTTTTGGCGTGGTTCCGATAGGTGGTGCTATCGTACATCCACATTGATGGGGACTTCAACCCACGAAGGGTAACGGCTGCGCGAGTCTACGGAGGGCTCCACCCATGAAGGGTCCACGAAGAAGAAACCTTGTCTATCCCACCATGGCCATCGCCCACGAAGGACTTGCCTCACTTGGGTAGATCTTCACGAAGTAGGCGATCTCCTTGCCCTTACAAACTTCTTGGTTCAACTCCACAATATTAACGGAGGCTCCCAAGTGACACCTAACCAATCTAGGAGACACCACTCTCCAAAAGGTAATTGATGGTGTGTTGATGATGAACTCCTTGCTCTTGTGCTTCAAATGATAGTCTCCCCAACACTCAACTCTCTCTCACAGATTTGGATATGGTGGAAAGATGATTTGAGTGGAAAGTAACTTGGGGAAGGCTAGGGATCAAGATTCTTGTGGTTGGAATGGAATGTCTTGGTCTCAACACATGAGTAGGTGGTTCTCTCTCAGAAAACGAATGTTGGAAGTGTAGGCACGTTCTGATGGCTCTCTTCATGAATAGAGGAAGGGTGGAGGGGTATATATATCCTCCACACAAACTCTAACCGTTACACACAATTTACCAAACTCGGTCAGACCGATTAATGTCTACTACACAACCTTCTTCTTGTAGACGTTGTTGGGCCTCCAAGTGCAGAGGTTTGTAGGACAGTAGCAAATTTCCCTCAAGTGGATGACCTAAGGTTTATCAATCTGTAGGAGGCGTAGGATGAAGATGGTCTCTCTCAAGCAACCCTGCAACCAAATAACAAAGAGTCTCTTGTGTCCCCAACACACCCAATACACCGGTAAATTGTATAGGTGCACTAGTTCGGCGAAGAGATGGTGAAACAAGTGGTATATGGATAGTAGATAAAGGTATTTGTAATCTGAAATTATAAAAACAGCAAGGTAGCAAGTGATAAAAGTGAGCGTAAACAGTATTGCAATGCGTTGAAACAAGGCCTAGGGTTCATACTTTCGCTAGTGTAAGTTCCCTCAACAATACTAACATAATTGGATCACATAACTATCCCTCAACATGCAACAAAGAGTCACTCCAAAGTCACTAATAGCGGAGAACGAACGAAGAGATTATGGTAGGGTACGAAACCACCTCAAAGTTATTCTTTCCAATCAATCCGTTGGGCTATTCCTAAAAGTGTCACAAACAGCCCTAGAGTTCGTACTAGAATAACACCTTAAGACACAAATCAACCAAAACCCTAATGTCACCTAGATACTCCAATGTCACCTCAAGTATCCGTGGGTATGATTATACGATAAGCGTCACACAATCTCAGATTCATCTATTCAACCAACACAAAGGACCTCAAAGAGTGCCCCAAAGTTCTACCGGAGAATCACGACGAAAACATGTGCCAACCCCTATGCATAGGTTCATGGACGGAACCCGCAAGTTGGTCACCAAAACATACATCAAGTGAATCACGTGGTATCCCATTGTCACCACAGGTACGCACGGCAAGACATACATCAAGTGTTCTCAAATCTTTAAAGACTCAATCCGATAAGATAACTTCAAAGGGGTAACTCAATTCGTTACAAGAGAGTAGAGGGGGGAAGAAACATCATAGGATCCAAATATAATAGCAAAGCTTGCGATACATCAAGATCGTATCACCTCAAGAACACGAGAGAGAGAGAGAGAGAGATATCAAACACATAGCTACTGGTACATACGCTCATCCCCAAGGGAGGACTACTCCCTCCTCGTCATGGAGAGCACCGGCATGATGAAGATGGCCACCGGAGAAGGATTCCCCCTCCGACAGGGTGCCGGAACGGGTCTAGATTGGTTTTCGGTGGCTACGGAGGCTTCTGGCGGCGTAACTCCCGATCTATCGTCTGTTATGGAAGTTTTAGGGTACATGAGCATATATGGGTGCAGGAAGTACGTCGGTGGAGCTTCGGGGGGCCCACGAGGCAGGGGGCGTGCCCTAGGGGGGCGCCTCCCACCCTCGTCAGCACCTCCCTTGGCTCCTGACATGGGGTCCAAGTCCATCCGGTAGCTTTCCTTCCAAAAATTACTTCTCCAGTTGATTTCATTCCGTTTCGACTCCGTTTGATATTCCTTTTCTTCGAAACACTGAAATAGGCAAAAAACAGCAATTCTGGGTTGGGCCTCCGGTTAATAGGTTAGTCCCAAAAATAATATAAAAGTGGATAATAAATCCCAATATTGCCCAAAACAGTAGACAACATAGCATGGAGCAATCAAAAATTATAGATACGTTGGAGACGTATCAAGCATCCCCAAGCTTCATTCCTGCTCGTCCTCGAGTAGGTAAATGATAAAAGAAAGAATTTTTGATGTGGAATGCTAGTTGGCATAATTTCAATGTAATTCTTCTTCATTGTGGTATGAATATTTAGATCCGAAAGATTCAAGACAAAAGTTCATATTGACATAAAAATGATAATACTTCAAGCATACTAACTAAGCAATTATGTCTTCTCAAAATAACATGGCCAAAGAAAGTTCATCCCTACAAAATCATATAGTTTAGTCATGTTTCATTTTCGTCACACAAGAATGCTCTCATCATGCACAACCCCGATGACAAGCCAAGCAATTGTTTCATACTTTAGTAATCTCAAACTCATAAACTTTCATGCAATACATGAGCGCGAGCCATGGATATAGCACTATGGGTGGAATAGAATATAATGAGGGGGGTTATGTGGAGAAGACAAAAAGGAGAAAGTCTCACATCAACGAGACTAATCAATGGGCTATGAAGATGCCCACTAATTGATGTTAATGCAAGGAGTAGGGATTGCCATGCAACGGATGCACTAGAGCTATAAATGTATGAAAGCTCAACAAAAGAAACTAAGTGGGTGTGCATCCAACTTGCTTGCTCACAAGACCTAGGGCACTTGAGGAGGCCCATTGTTGGAATATACAAACCAAGTTCTATAATGAAAATTTCCCACTAGTATATGAAAGTGATAACATGATAGAATCTCTACTATGAATATCATGGTGCTACTTTGAAGCACAAGTGTGGTAAAAGGATAGTAACATTGTCCCTTCTCTCTTTTTCTCTCATTTTCATTTTTTTGGGCCTTCTCTTTTTTATGGACTTTCTCTTTTTTGGGCCTTCTCCTTTTTTATGGCCTTTCTCTCTCTCTCTCTCTCTCTCTCTCTCTCTCTCTCTATCTCTCTCTCTTTATTCTTCACTTGGGACAATGCTCTAATAATGATGATCATCACACTTCTATTTATTTACAACTCAATGATTACAACTCGATACTAGAACAAAATATGACTCTATATGAATGCCTCCGATGGTGTACCGGGATTGCGATGAATCAAGTGTGACATGTATGAAAGAATTATGAACGGTGGCTTTGCCACGAATACGATGTCAACTACATGATCATGCAAAGCAATATGACAATGATGAATGTGTCATAATAAGCGGAACGGTGGAAAGTTGCATGGCAATATATCTCAGAATGGCTATGGAAATGCCATAATAGGTAGGTATGGTGGCTGTTTGGAGGAAGATATAAGGAGGTTTATGTGTGAAAGAGCATATCATATCACGGGGTTTGGATGCACCGGCGAAGTTTGCACCAACTCTCAATGTGAGAAAGGGCAATGCACGGTACCGAAGAGGCTAGCAAGGATGGAAGGGTGAGAGAGCGTATAATCCATGGACTCAACATTAGTCATAAAGAACTCACATACTTATTGAAAAAATCTACAAGTAATCAAAAACCTCGGCACTACGCGCATGCTCCTAGGGGGATAGATTGGTAGGAAAAGACCATCGCTCGTCCCCGACCGCCACTCATAAGGAGGACAATCAAATAACACCTCATGTTTCAAATTTGTTACATAACGTTCACCATACGTGCATGCTACGGGACTTGCAAACTTCAACACAAGCATTTCTAAAATTCACAACTACTCAACTAGCACGACTTTGATATTATTACCTCCATATCTCAAAACAATCATCAAGCATCAAACTTCTCTTAGTATTCAACACACTCATAAGAAAGTTTTATTATTAATCTTGCATACCAAGCATATATGGATTTTAAGAAAATTACTATGCTATTTAAGACTCTCAAAATAATGTAAGTGAAGCATGATAGTTCATCTACTTCTTCAAAATAAAACTACCATCATGCTCTAAAAGATATAAGTGAAGCACTAGAGCAAATGACAAACTACTCCGAAAGATATAAGTGAAGATCAGTGAGTAATCGAATAATTATGCAACTATGTGAACACTCTCTAACATTTAATAATTTCAGATCTTGATACTTTATTCAAAAAGCAAGCAAAACTAAATAAAATGACATCTAATAATAGCAAACATCATGTGAAGAAGCAAAAACTTAGGATCAACCGATACTAACCGATAATTGTTGAAGAAGAAAGGTGGGATGCCAACCGGGGCATCTCCAAGCTTAGACGCTTGAGACTTCTTGAGATATTATCTTGGGGTTCCTTGGGCATCCCCAAGCTTGAGCTTTTGTGTCTCCTTAATTCCTCTCATATCACGGTCTCCCTAAATCTCAAAAGCTTCATCCACACAAAACTCAACAAGGACTCGTGAGATAAGTTAGTATAAACCATTGCAAAAACCTTATCATACTCTAGTGTAGCAAATAACTAAAATTATTATTCAACATTTCATACTAAATTCCTCTGTATATTTAATAGTCCTATCCTCAAATAGAATCATTAAAGAAGCAAACATATGCAAACAATGCAAACATAACAGCAATCTGCCTAAACAGGATAGTCTGTAAAAAATGCAGCAACATACATACTTCCCTAGATCCAAAAATTATGAAAGAAAATTCACACTGTAGTAAATTTATCAGAGATTAATATGCAAAATGTTTCAACATTTTATCACATTCTGAATTTTCTAGGGAATTATTGCGACAGCGGTAAACTTTCTGTTTTCAAACAGCAACATGTGGACTTCTAAAATAGGCATAGTAAAGGCTATCAATGCCACTTTTATTGAAATAAAAGATGCAAAACATTGTTCTAAATAACAGCAAGAAAATCCTAACAAAATAAATTGACTCTCCAAGCAAAACACATATCATGTGGTAAATAAAAATATAGCTCCAAGTAAAGTTACCGATGAACGAAGACGAAAGAGGGGATGCCTTCCGAGGCATCCCCAAGCTTAGGCTCTTGGCTATCCTTAAATATTACCTTGGGGTTCCTTGGGAATCCCCAATCTTAGGCTCTTTCCACTCCTTATTCCATATTCCATCGAATCCTTACCCAAAACTTGAAAACTTCACAACACAAAACTTAACAGAAAACTCTTAAGCTCCGTTAGTATAAGAAAGAAAATCACCATCATAAGGTACTGTAATTAACTCATTATTTATTTATGTTGGTTTTAAACCTACTTTATTCCAACTTCTCTATGGTTTATAAACTATTTTACTAGCCATAGATTCATCAAAATAATTAAACAACACATGAAAAACAGAATCTGTCAAAAACAGAACAGTCTGTAGTAATCTGGATCAAACGTATAATTATGGAACTCATAAAATTCTCAAATAAATTGCTGGAACTGAGGAATTTATCTATTAATCATCTTAAAAAATAATTAACTAAATATCACTTTCCAAATAAAAATGGCAGCAGTTCTCGTGAGCGCTAAAGTTTCTGTTTTTTACAGCATGATCAACAAGACTTTCCCCAAGTCTTCCCAAAGGTTCTACTTGGCACAAACACTAATTAAAAGCATAAAACCACATATAAACAGAGGATAGATGAATTATTTATTACTAAACAGGATTAAAAAGCAAGGAACAAAAATAAAATTGGGTTGCCTCCCAACAAGCGCTATCGTTTAACGCCCCTAGCTAGGCATGATGATTTCAATGATGCTCACATAAAAGATAAGAATTGTAACATAAAGAGAGCATCATGAAGAATATGACTAGCACATTTAAGTCTAACCCACTTCCTATGCATAGGTATTTTGTGAGCCAACAACTTGTGGGAACAATAATCAACTAGCATAGGAGGGCAAAACAAGCATAACTTCAAAACTTTAAGCACGTAGAGAGGAAACTTGATATTATTGAAATTCCTACAAGCATATGTTCCTCCCTCATAATAATTTTCAGTAGCATCATGAATGAATTCAACAATATAACCAGCACCTAAAGCATTCTTTTCATGATCTACAAGCATAGAAATTTTATTACTCTCCACATAAGCAAAATTCTTCTCATTCGGGATAGTGGGAGTATCATGAGACATGGATACTATAAATTGTTTCCACATTAAAAGATAATGTTAAAAAAGGGGTAACCATAATCATGACAAGTTTTATAAATATAATCCTCACTACTTTTTATAGCATATGTATCATCACAATAATTATCATAAGTAGGAGGCATGTTATTATCATTATAAATTTGCATATCAAAACTTGGGATACTAAAAATATCATCTTCATTAAGCGTAGCATCCCCAAGATTGGGACAAACATTAATTGCAGCAAAAATATTATCAAAAACATCATCTTCATCAAACATAGCATCCCCAAGCTTGGGCCTTTTCATATTATAAGCATAATCACTCTCATCATTAATAGTATGGATAGCACCAATAGTATAGCAATTATCATATTCTTCTAAGCAAGTGCCAAAAAGATTTTCAAGATCATAAGAAGTATCATTCTCTTCCACAATTATATTTTCATGAGGCACGATAGTAATAGGAGCAGCATTATTTGAGAGAGAGATCTTTTTACCTCTCTTCCTTTTTCTTTTCTTCTTCTTCACCACATCATGTGTGGGTTCAATCCTCTTTTTGGAGCTCCTTATTAATGAGATTGGTTGAATAGGAGGCTCCTCCTCGTTACCTGATTCATCATAAGAAATAATAGGAGGGTATTGGGAAGCCTCTTCCCTTTCATTAGTATTCTCTTCATCTTCTATTTGTTTTCTTTTCTTTATGTAGTTGGCAATATAAGGATTTTCAATACAATTCACTCCACAATACATATAAATTTTCTCTAGATCAAAATCAAGAAATCTATCAAGATTAAACTTTGGAATACCCTCAGTTATACGTTTCATTTCCTCATACCCCAAAAGAAGACTAAGCTCTTTTATGATTCTCAAGGGTAATCAAATTATCACAATTTTTGGATACGATTCGGTCATGAAACAATTTGCATTGGAGATTTAAATGACCATGTTCATTGCAAAGTTCACAAGGGGCGCGAAAAATATTGAATTTTTCAGCACAATCATCAAGACTTTCTTGCAACAATTCAGTTTCTAAGTACTTATGCCTCTTGCAATATCTATCTTCCCTATTTGGTGTGTACTTACAAACCCAATGCGCTCCACAAAAATTGACATGTTTATAGGAGACATTTTCATCATAACTAGTGCAATCATCATTAGTATCATGGATATTCAAAGAATTCGTACTAACAATATTGCAATCATGCTCATCATTCAAATATTTAGTGCCAAACATTTTATAGATTTCTTCTTCTAGCACTTGAGCACAATTATCCTTTCCATCATACTCATGAAAGATATTAAAAAGGTGAAGCGTATGAGACAAACTCAATTCCATTTTTTTATAGTTTTCTTTTATAAACTAAACTAGTGATAAAACAAGAAACTAAAAGACTCGATTGCAAGATCTAAAGATATACCTTCAAGCGCTAACCTCCCCAGCAATGGCACCAGAAAAGAGCTTGATGTCTACTACACAACCTTCTTCTTGTAGACGTTGTTGGGCCTCCAAGTGCAGAGGTTTGTAGGACAGTAGCAAATTTCCCTCAAGTGGATGACCTAAGGTTTATCAATCCGTAGGAGGCGTAGGATGAAGATGGTCTCTCTCAAGCAACCCTGCAACCAAATAACAAAGAGTCTCTTGTGTCCCCAACACACCCAATACAACGGTAAATTGTATAGGTGCACTAGTTCGGCGAAGAGATGGTGAAACAAGTGGTATATGGATAGTAGATAAAGGTATTTGTAATCTGAAATTATAAAACAGCAAGGTAGCAAGTGATAAAAGTGAGCATAAACGGTATTGCAATGCGTTGAAACAAGGCCTAGGGTTCATACTTTCGCTAGTGTAAGTTCCCTCAACAATACTAACATAATTGGATCACATAACTATCTCTCAACATGCAACAAAGAGTCACTCCAAAGTCACTAATAGCGGAGAACGAACGAAGAGATTATGGTAGGGTACGAAACCACCTCAAAGTTACTCTTTCCAATCAATCCGTTGGGCTATTCCTATAAGTGTCACAAACAGCCCTAGAGTTCGTACTAGAATAACACCTTAAGACACAAATCAACCAAAACCCTAATGTCACCTAGATACTCCAATGTCACCTCAAGTATCCGTGGATATGATTATACGATAAGTGTCACACAATCTCAGATTCATCTATTCAACCAACACAAAGGACCTCAAAGAGTGCCCCAAAGTTCTACTGGAGAATCACGACGAAAACGTGTGCCAACCCCTATGCATAGGTTCATGGGCGGAACCCGCAAGTTGGTAACCAAAACATACATCAAGTGAATCACGTGGTATCCCATTGTCACCACCGATACGCACGGCAAGACATACATCAAGTGTTCTCAAATCTTTAAAGACTCAATCCGATAAGATAACTTCAAAGGGGAAACTCAATTCATTACAAGAGAGTAGAGGGGGGAAGAAACATCATAGGATCCAAATATAATAGCAAAGCTCGCGATACATCAAGATCGTATCACCTCAAGAACACAAGAGAGAGAGAGAGAGATCAAACACATAGCTACTGGTACATACCCTCAGCCCCGAGGGAGAACTACTCCCTCCTCGACATGGAGAGCACCGGGATGATGAAGATGGCCACCGGAGAAGGATTCCCCCTCCGGCAGGGTGCCAGAATGGGTCTAGATTGGTTTTCGGTGGCTACGGAGGCTTCAGGCGGAGGAACTCCCGATCTATCGTCTGTTCTAGAAGTTTTAGGGTACGTGAGCATATATGGGTGCAGGAAGTACGTCGGTGGAACTTCTGGGGGGCCCACGAGGCAGGGGGCGCGCCCTAGGGGGGTGCGCCCCCACTCTCGTGAGCACCTCCCTTGGCTCCTGACGTGGGGTCCAAGTCAGTCCGGTAGCTTTCCTTCCAAGAATAACTTCTCCAATTGATTTCGTTCCGTTTCGACTCCGTTTGATATTCCTTTTCTTCGAAACACTTAAATAGGCAAAAAAACAGCAATTCTGGGCTGGGCCTCCGGTTAATAGGTTAGTCCCAAAAATAATATAAACATGGATAATAAATCCCAATATTGCCCAAAACAGTAGATAACATAGCATGGAGCAATCAAAAATTATAGATACGTTGGAGACGTATCACCGATTTAGTTCAAAATGTGAACTTAGGCATTTCGATGGGACCGACATGATCAACTCGGTGGGACCGATTATGTTAGGGTTAGGGCATAACTTAATCTCGATGAGACCTATTTCAGTAATAGGTAAACAGAGAGTTGGTCAGGCAAACTCGGTGGGACTGATTGCTCATTTCGGTGAGAACAAAACGTTACGAAAAGAAAATAGAGAGTTTGCACTGCGAACTCGGTGGGACCGATCGCTCATCTCGGTTAGACCAAAACATTGCAAAGGGAAACAGAGAGTTTGCAATCCCATCTCGGTGAGACCGAGATCCCTATCGGTGAGACCGAACGGATTAGGGTTTCTGGCTATGGCTATGTCAAGTGAACTCGGTGGTGCCGGATAGATCTAATCGGTGGGGCCGAGTTTGACTTTTGGTTTGGGACATATGTGGAAATGAGAATGTGGTTGAGGGATTTTGGAGCATATCACTAAGCATTTTGAGCAAGCAAGCCAATAAGCAACACCTCATCCCCTTTTAATAGTATTGGGTTTTCCTATGGACTCAATGTGATCTTGGATCACTAAAATGAAAATGTAGAGTCTTGAGCTTGTACCAAAATATGTGTCCTTAGCATTTTGAGGGGTCCACATCTCTAGTCCATGCCATGCCAATCATTGAACTTTCTGAAAAGATTATCTTGAATGGATATTAGTTCAATGAGTTATATGTTGTTAAGAATTACCAAAACCACCCAGGGATTAGTTGCACTTTCAGCCGGCTTTATCGTGGATGGCGGCGGGGGTCCAAGGAAGAAGAAGAAGTCCTCATCATCGATGTACGGGCGTTGGGATCAAACCGATGGTCGAGGTCGACGAGGTAGATGGCGGAGGGGCTCCTGGACGCGTCAGGAGGGCGTGGGAGGATCGGTCGCCGTGGCGGAGCAAGGTGCACGGCGTCGGCCATGCTCAGCTGCGGCGGATCTGGGGAGAGGAGCTAGGCCAGAGGGAGCAAGGTGGAAAGTATCCTAGGGTTTCCAGAGAGAGGGAGGCGAGGCCCTTGTAGGCAAGGGGGAGGCCATGGATGGCCTCCACGCAAGGCACGGCGCAGCCATGGCCGGCTGATGGGTGCCACGACCCCCTGCCTCCCTGTAGCAAGAGGTTGGGGATGGTAGGGGTGGGCTGGACCTGTTTTCTAAAATGGCCAAGGGTCGAGTAGGTTTAGGTCCCCTTCTTATTTTCCATTTTGTGTTCTTTTCTTTTCTTAGCTTTTGCTTTCTGTTTCCTTTAATTTTCAACAACATTTTAGGTTTATAAAATAGGACTTACACCAATATTATCATTGCAAATTAGGCCACTGCCACAATTAGTTTAGTATTTTCTAATTTAGAAAGCAATCAAATTATAATTTTAGCCACTGTTTTTATTACTATAGGCATTAAACCATTTTAAAATAATGTTGGTTCACCACCATAATTAGTTATGGAATATTTGCAACACTTTGAACATTTTAGTTTTGAAATTTGAAAACATTATTTGTTTGACTTTAATTTAAAATTTGAATTTGAACCTGTTTCGAATCAACGCGAGTTTAACAACAATAATCATGGTGATGTGGCATCATTCACAGGGGATTACTGTAGCTTAATTATCCGGGCGTTACAAATCTCCTCCACTATAAGAAATCTCGTCCCGGGATTTTAGGAGGTAGAAGGAAACAAAGCGGGGTATTCATCATGTAGGCGAACCTCGCGTTCCCAAGTGGCTTCATCTTCAGAATGATTTGACCACTGAACTTTAAGAAATTCGATAGCCCTTAGACGGGTGTGACATTCAGGTTGAACGAGAATGTGGATCAGATGCTCTCTGCAAGTGAGATCCAGATAGCTGTTGTAGTCATAGTCGGTTATTGTTTCCATACATCGCTGCTGATGGAGATCCAGATCTAGCTGAGTAAACAAATACTTCAGACTTTGATGATCGGTGAAGATCTCACAACGATTACCAGGAAGATAATGCCGCCCCAGCTTTAGTGCAAATTTAACCATAGCAAGTCCAAGGTAATGGACTGGGTAGTTCTTCTGGAAAGACATCTTGGAATTCACAAATGACTAGAGCGTTTTCAATTCTCACAAGAGGAGAAGCATTTATCGCATTCAATGAATAAATTCGTGCTTCAGCATTCCAGACAAGATGAGCATGGCGTAGCTTACTATCTCACTTAAAGGATGTAGTAGATGGACGGTTTTAGTGGTGCAAATGATAGAACTGGTATGTGTTTTCGACCATTCCATTTCCATAATGAGGTCAACATCGGAAGACTTCAAAACTATGGGGGAAACATGGAATTTCAACTCTTCAATTTCAACTAGGACGTTGTGACTAACCATGGTTGTTCGACATTGGCCCGCAGAACGCAGCTTGAAATTCCGGCCAATTGATGGCGGTTCCAACTGGTAAGGAACGACTATGGCTGTCCCACCATTGAGTAGCGGGACCTTTCAAGTGGAATGTTGCAAAGGTGGCGTAACTGGCAAGGGCAACATTAGCCGGCTCCAACTCGAGAGTGATGTCTGATAACCCACAAGTATAGGGGATCAATTGTAGCCTCTTTCGATAAGTAAGAGTGTTGAACCCAACGAGGAGCTAAAGGTAGAACAAATATTCCCTCAAGTTCTATCGACCACCGATACAACTCTACGCATGCTTAACGTTCGCCTTACCTACAACAAGTATGAAACTAGAAGTACTTTGTAGGTGTTGTAGGCTAGGTTTTCAAGATAATAAAGAGCATGTAAATAAAATCTAGGGGCTGTTTAGATAAAGACACAACTAAGTTAGTTTCAGTAGGGAGCTTTTTGTCACGAGAAAGTTATTTGTCCCTAGACAATCGACAACTAGACCGGTAATCATTATTGTAATTTTATTTGAGGGAGAGGCATAAGTTAACATATTTTCTCTTCTTGGATCATATGCACTTATGATTGGAACTCTAGCAAGCATCCGCAACTACTAAAGATCATTAAGGTAAAACCCAACCATAGCATTATAAGGCATCAAGTCCTCTTTACTCCCATACGCAAACAACCTACTTACTTGGGTCTGTGCTTCTGTCACTCACGCCACCCACCATAAGCAAATCATGAACATATTGCAAACCCTACAGCGGGGATCCCTGATGCTTGCGCGACACGGAGATCACCATAGTACATAACCAATAAAAAAACATGCAACTCAAACCAATCACGATCATCAATTAACCCATAGGACAAAACGGATCTACTCGAACATCATAGGATAGTCATACATCATTGGGAAATAATATATAGTGTTGAGCACCATGTTTAAGTAGAGATTACAACGGGTAAAAGAGGGGTTACACCGCTGCATAGAGGGGGGAAGAGTTGGTGATTACGGCGGTGAAGTTGTTGGTGTAGATCGTTGTCGCGATGATGGCCCCGGCAGCGTTCCGGCGCCACCGGGAGAGAGGGAGAGAGAGCCCCCTTCTTCTTTTTCTTCTTCTTCTTACCTGACCTTCCCCTGGATGGGAGAAGGGTTTCCCCTCTGGTCCATGGCCTCCATGGCGGCATAGGGGCGAGAGCCCCTCCGAGATTGGATCTCTCTCTCTCTCTCTCTCTCTCTCTCTCTCTCTCTCTGTGTGTGTGTGTGTGTGTGTGTGTTTCCTTCTATTTTTGTGCTTCCTGATTCTGCCCTTTCACCGTTTCTTAAATTCCCAGAGATCTGTAACTCCGATGTGGCTGAAATTTTGATATGATTTTTACCCAGATATTCGATTTCTTGCGGCGAAAGAAGGGCACCAACCGCCTTACGGAGTGGCCACAAGGTCCCAGGGTGCGCGCTACCCCCTGGGGCGCCCCCCTCACCCTCGTGGGCCCCTCAGGCATCGTTCACGTCGATTCCACTTCCCAAAATTCACATATATTCCAAAAAAAATCTCCATAAGTTTTTATCCCGTTTGGACTCTGTTTGATATGGATTTTGTGCGAAACAAAAAACATGCAACCAACAGGAACTGGCACTGGGCACTCGAACAATATGTTAGTCCCAAAATAGTATAAAAAGTTGCCAAAAGTATGTAAAAGTTGTAGAAAATTGGCATGGAACAATATAGATACGACGGAGACGTATTAATGTCATGGAGCATGTCATCAGCATCAAGTGGCTGAGTTGAGCTGCGGTAGATGACAGGGTTGAGACATGCAAAGTCATGCAGTGTCACTGGGGCTGACTGCTGATTCATATTGGGACACGGAAACTGGGCCATGACTCCTTCCATGAACTGGCGATTCAGCTCAACTGTTGTATCATTCCGGTCATGTATTCGGGCGGTCATGACCAGCGGGTCTAACCATCCTGCTTGGGGTAGTTTAGCAAGGGTTGGAGCAAGTGTATGGAGTCATTCATGGTGTAACCTGAAAAATGAGCAAAGATGCAGCATGTACAAAGCAGTAGTCATTGAAGACATACATATGCATATGCGGGGCCAATTTACATGATGTTCGTATTAGTTCGGACAAGAGAAACATCATAGACATACTAGGTGATGCGCATGCACGTGATGGAGGGACAACACAATGGGACATAGCAAAGGCTACATCAACGTCAGGGAAAACCTTTGGAGCGAGGGATTTGCAAGTGACGACACTGGGTGCCTGATGCGGCTTGAACTACGTTAGTATTTCCCTAAAGAGGAAGGGATGATGCAACATAGCTACGGTAGGTATTCCCCTCAGTGATGAGACCAAGGTTATCGAAACAGTAGGAGAACCACGCAACACCATGTAAACAGCTCCTGCACACAAAGAACAAATACTTGCAACCCGACATAAGAGAGGGGTTGTCAATCCCTCACGGGTAAAAAGATATATAGGTAAAATTGTAATAGATTGGATAAATAGAGCTCGCGGGAATGCGGGATAAAATAAATAAATAAAAATTGTAGCAAGGTATTTTGTATTTTTGGATTAATAGATCTAAAAATAAAAGCAAATAAAAATAGATCGCGAAGGCAAATATAATAAAGAAGAGACCCGAGGGCCGTAGATTTCACTAGTGGCTTCTGTCGAGAAAAATAGCATACGGTGGGTAAACAAATTACTGTTGGGTAATTGATAGAACTTCAAATAATCATGGCGATATCCAGGAAATGATCATTATATAGGCATCACGTCCGAGATTAGTAGACCAACTCCTGCCTGCATCTGCTACTATTACTCCACACATCAACCACTATCCAGCATGCATATAGTGTATTAAGTTCATGGAGAAATGGAGTAATGCAATAAGAACGATGACATGATGTAGACAAGATCTATTTATGTAGAAATAGACCCCATCTTGTTATCCTTAATAGCAACGATACATACGTGTCGTTTCCCCTTTTGTCACTGTGATCAAGCAGTGTAAGATCAAACCCATCACAAAGCACCTCTTCCCATGGCACGAAGAATCGATCTAGTCGGCCTAACTAAACCAACGATTCGAAGAAGAAATACGAGGCTATAAGTAATCATGCATATAAGAGATCAAAGAACTCAAATAACTTTCATGGATAAAAACATAGATCTGATCATAAACTCAAAGTTCATCGGATCTCAACAAACACACCGCAAAAAATTTACATAATAGATCTTCAAGAAACCATTGTATTGAGAATCAAGAGAGAGAGAGAGAGAGAGGAAGCCATCTAACTACTAACTACGGACCTGTAGGTCTACAATGGACTACTCCTGCATCATCAGAGAGGCACCAATGAGGATGATGAACCCCTTCGTGATGGTTTCTAGATTAGATCCATGGTTTCTAGAACTTGCGGCGGCTGGAATTGATTTTCATCGACTCCCCTAGGGTTTCTGGAATATTGGGGTATTTATAGAGCAAAGAGGCGGTGCGGGAGGCCACCGAGGTGGGCATAACCCACCAGGGCGCGCCTGGGCTCGCAGGCGCGCCCTGGTGGGTTGTGCCCCCCTCGAGGCACCCCCAGGTGCTTCTCTAGCCCATCTAGTGTCTTCTGGTCCAAAAAAATCCACAAAAAGTTTCACTGCATTTGGACTTCGTTTGATATTGATTTCCTGTGATGTCAAAAACAAGCAAAAAAACAGCAACTGGCATTTGGCACTATGTCAATAGGTTAGTCCCAAAAAATGATATAAATGATTGAAAAATGATTGTAAAACATCCAAGAATGATAATATAACAACATGGAACAATCAAAAATTACAGATACGTTGGAGACGTATCAGCATCCCCAAGCTTAATTCCAGCTCGTCGTCGACTAGGTAAATGATAAAAACAAAATTTTTGATGTGGAATGTTGCCTAACATGTTCATCACATATTCTTTCCTTTATAGCATGGACAATTGGACTTTTATATGGTTCTAAGCAGTAGTCTAGTTTTGACATGAGGACTTTAATACTCAAGCATATCAACAAGCAACCATGTCTTTCAAAATATCAACGCTAAAGCAAGTTATCCCTAGCCCATTATGCTTAATCATTGATCCATTCATGAAACACACTCGCATATTAGCTACACCCAATGCTCAAATATGATCATAGTGCTCCTTAGTTGGTGATTTAAAGAGAAGATGGAGACTCAAGTAAAAATAAAAATTGCATAAAGTAAATAGAAAGGCCCTTCATGGAGGGAAGTAGGGATTTGTAGAGGTGCCAGGGCTCAAAGTGAAAAAGATAGAGATAAAACATTTTGGGTGGCATGCTTTTCCTGTCAACGAAAACGATCGAGTAGTTCCCAATACTTTCCATGCTAGATATATCATAGGTGGTTCCCAAACAGAAAATAAAGTTTATTCCTTTTTCCACCATACTTTCACTTTCCATGGCTAACCGTATCCACGGGTGCCTTCCATACCAACACTTTCCAAAGAATTTATTATTTGACAACAATAAAGTAAATTCATTTTTCATTTCGGGCCTGGGCATCCCTAATACCTTTGCTGTACTCTCATGCAATGACAAGTGAATAAACACTCACCTGGAGAATAACACATCTAGCATGGAAATATATCAGCCACTCCCTACCGTTTCATGAGCGATGTGAGTACACAAAAGATAAATTTATTTTGAAAAATAGAGATGGAACATACAAATTTGCTTAGAACGACAAAAGAATACTGCATATAGGTAGGTATAGTGGACTCATGTGGCAAAAACTGGTTTAAAGGATTGTGGATGCACAAGTAGTGATCATACTTAGTGCAAAATGAAGGCTAGCAAAAGATTGAGAAGCATCCAACCAAGAAACGAAAAATATCATAAGCGAGCATTAAGCATAACTAACACCAAATAATGCACCACAAGTAGGATGTAATTTCATTGCATAACTATTGACTTTCGTGCTTGCATAGGGAATCACAAACCTTAACACCAATATTCTTACTAAAGCATAAATACTCATCAACATGAATCACATATCACTATCATCATATCTCAAAACTATTACAAAGAATCAAGTTTATTTTATCCAATGATCTTCATGGAAGTTTTTACTATATCCTCCTTGGATATCTATCACTTTGGAACTAGTTTCATATGTTTCTTTTAATAGCTCAAGCAAATCTAAGTGAAGAACATGAGCATAAAATGTTTTCTTCTCTCAAAATAATTTAAGTGAAGCAAGAGAGAATTTCTTATTTTTTTACTAATTCTCAAATAAATCTAAGTGAAGCATGAGATCTTTTGTTCAAAAATAATAAAGCACACCATGCTCAAAAAGATATAAGTGAAGCACTAGAGCAATTCCATAGCTCAAAAAGATTTAAGTGAAGCATAGAGAGCAATTCTAACAAGTCATGGCATAATTTTGGCTCTCTCAAATAGGTGTGTCCAGCAAGGATTCATGACCAAAAAATACAAACCAAAACAAGCAAAGACTCATATCATACAAGATGCTCCAAGCAAAACTCATAATATGTGACGAATAAAAATATGGTTTCAAGTAAAATACCGATGGTTGTTAGAAGAAAGAGGGGATGCCACTCGGGGGCATCCCCAAGCTCTGTTGCTAGATACTTCTTGAATATTATCTTGGGGTGCCATGGGCATCCCCAAGCTTAGCCTTTTGCTAATCCTTATTCCTTCATCCATCATAATATCACCCAAAACTTGAAAATTTCAGTCACACATAACTCAACAAAACCTTCGTGAGATCCATTAGTATAAGAAAGCCAATCACTACTATAAGTGCTGTTGTGAACCATTCATATTTTATTTTTGCACTATATCTACTGTATTCCACCTTTTCTATGGCAAAAACTCTTTAAAGGAAACCATAGAATCATCAAAACAAGCACATAGCACAAAAAAACAGAATCTGCCGAAAACAGAACAATCTGTAGCAATCTGGAAATTTCTAATACTTCTGTAACTCAAAAAATTCTGAAAAAATAGGACAACGCGGGAAATTTGTATATTAATCTTCTGTAAAAAGAATCGGTATTTTATCGCACTTCTATTAAAAACAAAAATATTTTCTTGGGCGCAAAAGTTTGTGTTTTCCAGAATGTAGCATTTGAAGCATTTTCACCAACAAGATAAATTTTTCGAGGATGGAGTTGATTCAAACATGGAATGAAAACAATTTTAAAATCTCAGTAGCTAATTCATGTGTAATAGTTCTTTTAGAAATGATCGGAATGATATGTGTGCGAAGCGTTATGACATTTTTGTAAATGATTCCTCATGTATACTGTGATGATGAAATGATTTGAGATGTTACGGCTTTTTTGTTTTTTTTGAAAGTCCATGAGATGTTTGTGTCTTTCTGACCTGCTAGAATATAAATCATTTTCTTTGTGGTCACTTTAATTTTTTTGTATAACATCCTGTTGTGCTCTAAAATTTTCCATTTTAGTTTCTTTCCGGATCATGTTGTGCTGTTTGATTTCCATATAGATCAAACAAGAACAACAATGATACGATCCTACATTAAGCTTTTTCTTTTCCACAATTTTGGAACATTTTTATTCCCTTGTATGTGTTAATTTTTATCCTTTTTATACTTGATTTCTTATGAATAATAGTGTCTGCATTTGTGACTTAATTTAAAACAATTTTCTATAGTATTGCTTATTGTTGCCATTGGAGGAACAATTTGAATGACTTAAAACAATTTCCTAGATCGTCTAATCATTTTTCTCTTCTCAAAAGTCAGTTCTGTTTTCTAGCGTGGATTTATTCTTTGTTCCCTTTATTTTTTGTTCCCTCTATTATTGCCACCTGTTTTCTGTGTAGACATGTGTTTGATGCCAGTTATCCAACTAACCCCACTTCTCTGGACCCACTAACCCCCACTACACACCACTTATACCGAGGAACCAACTACCAGAGAGGCCACTACCCCCACTACCTCTGTCGCTTGTAATTTCTCTGCATCTCTGCCATTTGTCCTCCTCCCCATCCATATATATTACTCATTTTCTAGGTCTCATGCTCTATATGCGTCCCGACCCTTTCTTCTTGCTCTTTCTAGTTCTGGTGCGAGTTGTGTGTTCGAAGGTTTGTCTTTCTAACATCTCTCTATTCGTGCTTCCAAGCTTTTGTTCTTAGTTTTGTTTTGTTGATTTCCATCTCTCTCTGTTTCTTTCTTGTTTCCAGAAACACTCATAGAAGGTACTGGGTTGAAGTAGGCACAAGGTATGAGTTGGATCTCCCATTTTCTAAATAATGTTTGCTGATTGTCTCGCATTTTAAATGTCTGCCATTCTTTTTTGTTAGATGGATCGGTGTTGGTCCTGGTGATGGTTCCAAGAAGAAGGTATTTTCCTTTTTCTTGCCACTCTTCTTTTGATAACATTTAGTTCTAACTAAACCTTCGACTGCATTTTTAATGTCTGCCCTCTTTTTGTTAAATGGATTGTGCTGCTGGTGGTGATGGCTCCAAGAAGAAGGTATTTTCTTTTTCTTTTGTCGCTATGATGTTGATAACATTTTAGTTCTGAACATTCAATGCATTTATTCATAAATTTCGGTCAATTTTAATTTTTGCAGTTTGTGCTGCTGTGCAAGTTTTACTATTTTTCATCTGCAGAGTAGATGCGAATTTCAGTATGTTTTATGTAATTTTCTTCCTCTCATAAATACGGTGTGCAACTTTCTGTCGAATATTCAATGAACCCTGATATGACATACATAGACTCTTTATTTCCATCTGGATGGACATACTTTGTTGAAATCTATGTTAGTGTGCTAGATCTACGTCATTTAGTCTGCATATTAGATTTCTGTGTGCAACTTTGTCTCAGATAATGTATAATTTTTCAACTCCACCAACTGTGTGCATTTTCTCTTTGAAGGTCATGCAAAAATGAAATTATATATGCATGTTTCTTGTTTAATGAGCAATTTTAGTTTGTTGTTTTTTCTTAGTTGATTGATTTTTCTGAATTATTTGTTACTTTCTAAAATTAGACTCGTCATGCTTCCAACACGGGCAAGTTTGCTGCCAAGAAGGTTGATGAGGTATCGATAGAGTTTTTTTTTGCTACTTGTTGAAGTGATTGCTCAACTATTAGTTTAGAACTTGTGCATTTTACATACATTGTCAATGATTTTTGTAGATAACATCTGCAAGTTTTGCATGGACATCATGGAACCTTTTATTGAATTTTTCAGCAATGATTTAACTTCGTGTATGTATACGATGCAAGCTCATTTCTTCATTTCTTTTAATATAGAATGTGAACATTTAAATGCGATTTTTCTGGTTATGCAATATTGTTAATTAATTAGGACCCCCAAACCATTTTTACTTCTTGGATTATATGCTTTATTTTTGGCACTTGCTACTAAATGACAGTGCTGCTTATTCATGCAATTTCCTTGATAAATTATTTCTGCCAATTATAATAGTAATAAAAAATGCATTCCTGTTTAGTTTTGATCTCTTACAGTTTAATATCAGTATGCAAATTTTTACATCAATTCTTGTGAAAAAAATTATTCTCAAACGTGTTCCTTGATGATTCATAATCTATGCTACTATTGTAGCCTTTTTCTATGTTCTTGACAATTTTTCCTATCTTTTTTTAGGTGGTTCAACTAGGACCAAATGTTTCCAAGCGCAAGTATGAAGAAATGGCTAGTTCTGGTTCTAAGAAGATCGCCACAACTAAGGTATTCATAGTGTTTAAAATTTAATGATCATAGTGTTTCTACTCAATAAATGGTGTCCATTTTGTCAGTGTTTGAATTTAATTTAGTTACACATACTTCTAATGTGCTCCACACTATGATCATTAAATTTCTATCAATTGTACCTTTTTCTTCATTTACTTAGTTTGTTAATGTTTTATTTACAAATGGTTGTAACAAAAAACATATTTTGAATGGAAATGTTGCCATTTAGGCTTGTGTCTAGTGAATTCTACAAACAGTGTTCATACTAACGAATGCTTGTGATCTGTTACACACTATGCATCTAGGAGTTTTTTGTTACATGAACTGCTACAGACCATGCAAGTATGAGTTTTATGTTCAAGTCTGCTTCTTTTTTTCTTTTAGATTAAACATATGAATTTAAATTTTAAATTCATTTTTCTTTTTTTCTGCATTTTTTGATACAAAAGGACTTCAGCCGTAAAACAATCAAGATTTCAGCTGTCACCAGGGCTCGGCTCAAAATTCCTTTTGGGAATACTGACAGAGTTGTCTACTGCATAGTAACCACCAACACTCATTCAACTATGTTCTGTGTTGGACATGCTTTTTTTACATGGTTGGGCATAGGAATTTCATAGTTGCAGACCACTATGTCAAGGATGCAGTCCTAGTTGCTTTCAAGGATCCTTTTGATGTCCTTCTTGTTGCTGGTAACTATATTCGTTGCGGTCCAGAAGCCATGATGTCTGTTCATCAAGTGTCCAGAATTGAGCAGTGCATTCCTGATTGGGATGGCTAGTTTCAGAGGAATATCATGATTGCAGCTGGACCCAAAGGCAAGGCTGATGACAATGAAGATGATGAAGGAGATGGAGGTGTTGTTTCCAAGCCTGATTTCAGCTGCTTTGGTGGTAGGTTTGCTGCTGGTTTTGGAGGCGACGGTGATGATGGAGGTGGAGCTGGTGCAAGCATTTCTGCTGCATGAAGTCTTTCAACAAAATTCAATCCAGCAGTTAGTAGTTGCCAGTAGATGATGGTGATGATGGATGTAGTTGCCTTAGAGACAATCATTAGCATTTTGACGATGCTTATTGTTTCTGCTTCAAGTTTAGTTGCACGTAGTGCTTGCTTGTGCTTTTGTGTAGTAAAAACTTACTTGCTACATTTAGCCTTTTCAACTTCATGTGAATCTTGTTATGATATCAGTACTGTATTATAAATGTTTTCAATATCAGCGTTGCTTTTTGCTTGATATTTTTTTATTTTTTGGTTGTTCCATACCGCACAAGTTGAAAAATGATATGTCGCAAGCTACTATTAATAAATGGCTAGTAAAAGATAACTCTGGAGCAACTCAACTTGCAATTCGTAAATTACATCAAGCATCATTGCATAGAGGTCCACACCAACAAAATTGTCATTTTCAGTATGAAATTTTTCATTTGCCTCAGCTTTCTTTTATAATCTTTTAACCTAGCTCTTCAATCACATAGGTCTTCAAGTCCAAACTTCTTTACAAGGCCTTCTTCTTGGACTTTGCATTGCCTTCTTTTCTTTCTGAATTTGAATAAGAAGAAAACAACTTCCAATTAGACCATTGTATATTTCTGAATTTTTATTTAAAAGACTATTTTTTAAATAATTTTGATGAACCTATGCATTTAGTCTTCTTCATCGTCTTTGCCTTCTCATCATTTGTATTTAATGCAGTGCTGTCCTTTCTAGCTGTAATTTATGAATCAAGAAAATATATGAGAAACATTTTTAGGATTTGTATATTTGTCTGGTTTTGAACTCTAAAATAGTGAACAAAAGTTGTACGTTACCTCTTTTCTTAATTTTCTGTGTTGCATCCTCTTCTATTGGCTTTCATCCAGTTATCCTGTGACCTTGTTTGCCACATCCAGAGCAAGTCATTTTTGGTTCGGCTAGAATTTCCTCAGCTATGCTCTTTTGCCTTCCTGTTTTCTTCATTCTTCCTTTTGGTTTTGTGTATACTGGATCCTTTAGTGTGTTTTCAGAATTGCTACCCAAACTTAGAACTCCTGCAGTGACAGATGCTACTTTTGACAAACAACTCTTTGGTTCCTCTCACCTTCTAGCATGCAAGGTATGGCCAGATAATTTCTCTAAATTGTTTATCTGCTCACTCAGAACTTTCCTCCTTGCAGGATTTTTCGATGCTTGAGAAGCTAACTCGGTGAGCCTTCTTGAGAATGAGAAGAAAGCCATCTGATCATCCAAGTCTTCGAGGTTTGTGACTTGTTCACTTGTTCTGATTTCTTTTCTTTAGGTCTCCATCTATCAATGAAATACTTTTCTGCTACCTCATCAATGTTCAATGCTTGCATCACTTTGAGTGCATGAAAACATAGTATGCCGTCCTTTTCAAATTTTCCACATATGCATGTGAAAGTTTCAGAGTCTCTGTCCACCATGACTATGAAAGTTCTGGGGTTATACTCAAATAGTGCTTGAGTTGGTGACTTGAACACCTCATACTGCTTGTTTCTTTCAACTCCAACCATGTGAAACTTAGTTGAATTCATTAACTCTTGCTGAAATTTGTAGAAAATGCATCTGTTATATAGTCTTGTTGCCTGCTTTTCCAATGCCCAGTCACTCCACATTGTTGGAGAAGTTCTTCTTGTTACAGAATCATTTTCTTTTCTTTTTTCTTCAATGCTTTGTGATATTCTATCATACTCTACCATGAAAGCAATCACACTGTGAGTTGAACCTCCATTTGCTTTGAATATAGCATTTGTGCCCGTGCTTCTGGCTGTTGTCTGGATAAATGGATAAAAGTGATTCTTGAAGTAGACCGGTATGAATCTCCTCCTATTTTTTCACATAATTGCAAAGTACTTGATATGCTCAACATTGTGCTGCTGAATCATTTCTGGCCATAGTTGCTCAAATTTTTGCACTGTTTGGGAGTTTAGGATTATGTCATGAAACTGAGCATTCAAGTGTTGGTTCTTTTGAAATGTCCTTCTAGCTTTGTTCTAAGCTTTTGTGAGAATGTGGAACAAACAGTTCATATGCTTGCAATTTGGAAAGCATTTAGGTACTGCTTTTTTCATAGCTGCGTCTTGATCCGTTATGACAGATTTAGGACCTTTCCCTCCCATGCATTTCAGAAATGTATTGAAGAGCCACTCGAATGTTTCTTTATTCTCATCTTGAATGAAACCACATGCAAAAAGGAGTTGTCACCATGACCATTTACTCCCACAAATGGAGCAAATTTCAGATTGTATTTGTTGGTCTTGTAGGTTGTGTCAAAACTCAGAAGATCGCCATACTGTTGATAGTTCCTTATTCCAGTGCCATCTGCCCAAAATATATGCATCACATTCTTCTTTGGATCCATTTTGAATGAGTAGAAAAACAGTGGATCTTCTGACTTTTTCTATTCAAAAAATGATACCACTTGCATCATATCATTCAGACCATTTTCTCTTCTCATTTTGTGCCCATGTTGCTAATTTGTTTTAGCATGTAAGGCACTGAAGATAGTCCTCTTCCTCGGAAGAATGACATGATTGCCATTATATTTCTAGTTGGTATATTTACTCTCTTGCAAGTCCTGATCAAGTCTTTCTCTTGCTTAGTGATATACTTGTGTGATTTCAAGAACTTGACTTCCCCTAGTGGATGGAGTTCATGATTATGCTGAATGATCAGCCTTGTGACCACCCGAGTTACATGAATTGAATTTCGATCTGATTGTAGATGTTTACCATGTTGATTTGAATTTTTTAGCACCTGAAAAAATTTATAGGAGTAATTTCTGTATTCATAATCACTTAAAAAATGTTAGTATGTAAACAAACAATTTGCTTGAGAAATTGTTGCTAACCGTGTTGTCTTCTTGTCTTTCTGCCTTGTAATAATATCCTTGGTGATAAATATCTTGTCCCAGTACGTTTACCTGAAAGTGGAAACTTAGTTTGCACTTTTGCACAATGAACTTATTTCTGGTAGTTGCACCTTAAATTTAACAACAACAAACGTAGTTTTCACAATCTAGTTCATTCAAAATGAAGATGCATTGATGTAGAATGAATGCAAACTTTCATGGTGCATTCTATTCAAATTTTTTATTCTGGTTGGCCTTTTGTTTTAACTGTAGATTATGAAGTAAATTACTACGAATCTTCTACTAGCATTTTTGTAATAAGAATTTCTGATTTGTGGGTGTGTTCTGAAGTAACTTCAGATAAATAACTACAATAAATAAGTTCAAAAATGCAATTCAAATGTTTTTAATCTTTTGTGTATGCATTTTTTATATGAAATTCTGATATCTGGGGATGTTCTGGATTAACTGAACATAAATAACTTGCTCTCATATCTGTGTAGGATGCTGTAGTATAATCGAAACTGCATATCTAAATGCTCCTTTGCTACTCAGGAAGTGCAATCTATTTGTTGCGAGAATTAGAAACAAATTGACCCAACTATATTCATGCAGCTGCATTTTTTAGGACAAGCAACTTTAGTTCTCTGGATGTGCAATCTTCTACTCATATGTTTGAAATCAACACAACACACCAGCTCATTCACTATTTTCTGTGTTTGTTTCCCGATCTAGTAAAAGGGGTTGTGATGCCCAATTTATCTTCATGAAGCTAATATGATGCCTGAGCAAAGAAGTGGTGGGGGATTATTATTATTATTATCTTTGAAATACGTGTAGCAGATTCATCTCCAGGTTTGTCTCTTCTCGGTTTTTCTCTTTTCCTTGACAGATCTGAGATCTCAGAATGATATGAGAACTCATCCATTTTTTCAGGTTCTTCAGCTTGGGATCTCTAGGCGACTGGAGAAGAAGGGTTTTGGGAGGAAGAAATGCTAGCAGAAGATTTAGACAGAGGTCAGAAGATATTAGATCATCTCAGGTTTGTTTCAGCATCCATGGCGGCGGCTCAGTCCTCTGGTTTCAGGAAGAAAGAGGAGGAAGAAGACCTAGTGTTGTGTGCGTTAGGTGGATCTTGTTAAGTGGGTTAGTTTCTTAGCGGGTTCAGGCCCGTTTTAGATGTGGGCTGTGGCCAGAAGACAGAAAATATAGAAATACACACTTTCTGGGCTTTTCGACTGACCCCAAGTTTGGGTCAGTCAAATCATTCTTCTGATTTCTCTATTGCTTGTTTTTGTCATTCGACTGACCCATATCTGGGGTCAGTTTGACAAGTAGCCACTCCCATCATCATTTTATAGGCCGATCTAACGCTGAAGGTGCCATTCTTTTCAAAATTCCAAGCCCATCTATCATCCATATCATAAGTACACAAAGGTATGCTAAGAATGGTTAGGGCATCAATCAGAAGGCATACCTCGACAATCTTCTCCCTATCTCATATCGCAGCAGTATGATCAATTAGCTCGGATACAAAAATAGGAGGATTAGCAGACCGACAACCAAATGGCCTCATCATCACATCATGTGGTACCCAATTATTAGACCATATATGAGTTGTGGTTCCATTACCGATCCGCCTAATTAGTCCCTATTTTAGTATATCACGCCCCTCCACAATTGCTCTCCAGATCTGACTTGGGTGATTACCTAGTTCAGCATTCAAGATTGTTCCAGTAGGAAAATAAACAACCTTCAAAATCCTTGCACTTAATGATTCCGATGTTTGGAGAATGCGCCATGATTGTTTTGCTAGTAGAGCCAGATTAAATAACTTAAAGTCCTTGAAGCCTAGACCTCCAATATACTTTGGTTGTGTCATAGTGTCCCATGAGACCCAGTTAGGCTTGCGATGGCCATCCTTGCCTCCCCACCAGAACTTATGTATCAGCATGCTCAAATGCTCACACAATACCCTTGGCAATTTAAAACATGGCATGTAGAAAACAAGCACATCTTAGGCAACAGCTTCACCAAAACTTCTTTTCCAGCAGATGACATGGTTGTCAAGGCCTATGCTCATCTAGGCCATGTAGCAAACAACAATGCCCCTACAGGATTAGGATTTAGGAAGGCAAAAAAATGTCAGGATTATAGTCTAAAAAACCATGAAGAAACTTATGTAGTACATGAGTATTGATTAGTACCATTCGATGAATAAAGGGCACAAGGCCATCCTTCCATTATCCTTGTCCCAATTTGTAAAGTAAGTTATGCGGCCACTACCGTTGAGAAGAAAACATAGATATGCCCCTTACAAAACTCTATTCTAGCTCCTGTGTTTTGTAGTATTGCGCTATATTCTTTCCATCAACTGTTTGGATAACAATGTCCTAAGCAATCTAGATTAAAGTTAGCTGGAATGAACATGTGTAACTAAATCTAAATGCATATATACTTTGAGGAGGAGTTCAATCCATATAGCTGCATTGTTGCTATTTTTTAAAAAAAACTTAGCTATATGGAAATTGATACTTCTTTTCAAGTCTCTGTGCTAATATCAGAATAACAGTTACAAAGACCTGAAAATTTAATCATACAATAAATATGCGACCAGCATGCAGTTCTAATTTTAATTTGCTAGAGATTATTAGTTTTAGTTTGCAAGAAATATACTTACATGGGTTTTGCAAAATTCTTTCCAAACTTATGGGGTCGTGAATCTCAGGACGAGGGCCTCGCCGCTTCCGAACCCGGCTCGTCCGTCTCAAGCGGGCTCGGTTTATGGGGCCGCACGCATCCAGTAGCTCAGGTGCTGACCCTGAGATGGAGATTCGAGCACTAGTATCGATGGCCAGCGGACTCTACCCGTTGGCACGGGCGGAGGCACTCAGTGGCCTCACTGTGGTCCTCGAGAAGGTGAATGCCGGCGGCATTGTGTGCGACAAGGGGAGAATATGCTAAGATAGACATGGGAAATCATACCAGGTCATTGATTGGTTAGTTCTCCAACCATTCTCGTCAGATGAGAAGCGGGCTTCTGGTTGGGTGAGGGAGTCCTGGATTAGGGGGTCCTCGGACAGCCAGACTATATCCTTTGGCCGGACTATTGTACTATGAAGATACAAGATTGAAGACTTCGTCTCGATCCGGATGGGACTCTCCTTGGCATGGAAGGCAAGCTTGGCAATACGGATATGTAGATCTCCTCCCTTGTAACCGACTCTGTGTAACCCTAGCCCCCTCCGGTGTCTATATAAACCAGAGGGTTTAGTCCGTAGGACAATAACAATCATACCATAGGCTAGCTTTTAGGGTTTAGCCTCTACGATCTCGTGGTAGATCAACTCTTGTAATACTCATATCATCAAGATCAATCAAGCAGGAAGTAGGGTATTACCTCCATCGAGAGGGCCCGAAGCTGGGTAAACATTGTGTCCCCCGCCTCCTGTTACCATCCGCCTTAGACACATAGTTCGGGACCCCCTACCCGAGATCCGCCGGTTTTGACACCGACATTGGTGCTTTCATTGAGAGTTCCACTGTGCCGTCACCGTAAGGCTTGATGGCTTCTTCGATCATCAGTAACGATGCGATCCAGGGTGAGGTTTTCCTCCCCGGACAGATCTTCGTATTCGACAGCTTCGCACTGCGGGCCAACTCGCTTGGCCATCTGGAGCAGATCGAGAGCTACGCCCCTGGCCACCAGGTCAGGTTCGGAAATTTGAACTACACTGCTGACATCCGCGGAGACTTGATCTTCGACGGATTCAAGCCCATGTCAGGTGCGCCGCACGATCACGACGAGCATGATTTAGCTCTGTCGTCGGACAGTGTTCGGGATATCACACATGCAACTACTCCGGCCCTCAATCTGGAGCAAATTGCGCCATCCGAGGACGGGTGGATAGACCCCGCCGTGGAGGCCGCACTCTCAGTGGCGATAGAGCCGAATACTGACTTCACCCCTTACGAGAGTCGTGTTGCCGAACCATTGGATTCATCCCCGGCCACGGGCTCCGAGCCGCCCGCGTCCGTGCCTATCGAATCCGATTGGGCACCGATCATGGAGTTTACCTCCGCGGATATCTTTCAGCACTCGCCTTTCGGCGATGTGCTAAATTCATTAAGGTCCCTCTCCCAGTCAGGAGAACCTTGGCCGAACTATGTCCGGCTAGGATGGGATGCGGACGACGAAGAAATCTGCTCCCCACCCACCACCCACTTAGTAGCCACTGTCGATGATTTAACCGACATGCCCGACTTCGACTCCAAGGACATCGACGGTATGGACGACGATCCAGGAGACGAATTGGAACCACCGCCCATAGGGCGCTGGACCGCCACCTCATCATATGATATATACATGGTGGATACCCCCAAAGAAGGCAATGGCGATAAGACAGCGGAGGATGACCCCTCCAAGAATCAACCCAAGCATCAGCGGCGGCGGCGCCGCTCTAAGTCCCGCCATAGCAAAAGTAGTGATACCGGCACAAGAGACAATAACACTCCGGATAGTGCCGAAGACGACAACAATCCCCTCCAGCAAGATTTAGAGCGGGAGGATAAACAAGCTAGCCCTCCAGAACGGGCAACAACTGGAGAAATAGAGGATGACAATTACATGCCTCTCTCCAAAGATGAGGTGAGCCTCGGCGACGAAGAATTTATCGTGCCTGAGGATCCCGTCGAGCAGGAGTGCTTCAAGCGCTGGCTTATAGCCACAGCGAATAGCCTGAAGAAAAAGCAACAACAGCTTCGAGCTGATCAAGATTTGCTAGCAGACAGATGGACCAAGGTCCTTGCAGCCGAGGAATACAAACTCGAACGCCCCTCCAAGAGTTACCCAAAGCGTAGGTTGCTACCCCGACTCGAGGAGGAAGCATTGAAACCTACATCACCAGCGTACGATGCGGCTGATCGGCCACCTCGTGGCCGAGACAGAGAGGCATTTCAGCCTGAAGTTCAGCCTGCACCCCGCCGCCACTCAAACAAAAATACCAAGTCCAGGGGCAACACGCGGGACCTATGAGACATATTGGAAAGCAGGGCAAAACATGCGAGATCGATATACGGATCACGGGGGCGCGCACCAATGCGGGACGATAACCGTCACGCCGGATACACTAAAAGTAAATCCGGCCGGACCGAATACAGCAGACAAGACTCATATGAACTGCGTCGTGATATAGCCCGGCACAGAGGCACCGCACACCCCCTATGCTTCACTGATGAAGTAATGGATCATGAATTGCCGGAGGGTTTTAAACCCGTAAATATTGAATCATATGATGGTACAACAGATCTCGCGGTATGGATTGAGGATTTCCTCCTCCACATCCACATGGCTCGCGGTGATGATCTACATGCCATCAAGTACCTCCTACTAAAACTCAAAGGACCAGCTCGGCATTGGCTGAATAGCTTGCCAGCAGACTCCATTGGCAGTTGGGAGGATTTGGAAGATGCATCCCTTGACAACTTCCAGGGCACTTATGTGCGACCACCAGATGCCGATGACTTGAGCCATATAACTCAGTAGCCAGGGGAATCGGCCAGGCAATTCTGGACACAGTTCCTAACTAAGAAAAATCAAATTGTCGACTGTCCGGATGCAGAGGCCTTAGCGGCATTTAAGCATAACATCTGTGATGAGTGGCTCGCCCGGCACCTCGGCCAGGAGAAGCCGAAGTCTATGGCAGTCCTCACGACACTCATGACCCGCTTTTGCGTGGGAGAGGATAGCTGGCTGGCTCGCAGCAACAACACATCAAGGAATCTTGGCACTTCAGATACCAAAGATAGTAACGGCAGACCACATCATAACAGACACAAGCGCCACAGCAACGGCGATAACACCGAAGATACGGCGGTCAATGCCGGATTCAGTGGCTCTAAATTCGGTCAGCGGAAAATGCCATTCAAAAGAAGTACTCCGGGCCCGTCTAGTTTGGACCGCATACTCGATCGCTCGTGTCAAATCCACGGCACCCTTGATAAGCCAACCAATCACACCAACAGAGAATGTTGGGTGTTCAAGTAGGCCGGCAAGTTGAATGCCGAAAACAAGGACAAGGGGCTGCGTAGTGATGACGAGGAGGAGCCCCGACCGCCGAACACGGGAGGACAGAAGAGGTTCCCCCCACAAGTGAAGACGGTGAACATGATATACGCAACCCACATTCCCAAGAGGGAACGGAAGCGTGCACTAAGGGATGTCTATGCGATGGAGCCTGTCGCCCCAAAGTTCAACCCGTGGTCCTCTTGTACGATCACCTTCAATTGCAGGGACCACCCCACTAGTATCCGTCATGGCGGATCTGCCGCATTGGTCCTAGACCCCATCATTGACGGATTTCACCTCACTCGAGTCCTTATGGACGGCGGCAGCATCCTGAACCTGCTCTATCAGGATAAAGTGCACAAAATGGGTATAGATCCCTCGAGGATCAAACCCACCAAAACCACCTTTAAGGGCGTCATCCCAGGTGTAGAGGCCCATTGCATGGGCTCAATCACACTGGAAGTGGTCTTCGAATCTCCGGACAACTTCCGAAGCGAGGAGTTAATCTTCGATATCGTCCCCTTCCGCAATGGCTATCACGCACTGCTCGGGCGAACCGCATTTGCAAAATCAATGCGGTACCGCATTACGCATACCTCAAGCTCAAGATGACAGGACCTAGGGGGGTCATAACAGTCAATGGAAACACATAACACTCGCTCCGCACGGAGGAGCACACTGCGGCCCTCGCAGCAGAAGCACAAAGCAGCCTTTTAAGGCAAACCGCAAATTCAGCGATAAAGCCCCCGGACACCGTCAAGCGAGTCCGGAGTAACCTGCAATAGGATCGCCTGGCACGTTCAGAGCTCGCCTAGCAATTCGGCCCCCGTCCTAGTCCCAGTCAAGCGACGAAATTCATGCCGCGCGTACATAATTATGCACTGAAAATACCATGGGCATAGGCGGGGCACGATCAGGGCACGTCCCGCAATGCGGATCAACCGCCCTAGGGGCTGCAAACCTTTATCATTTTCTCTCTTTTAGGTCCTTACTCTCTAGAAGCCCTCTCCGGTAGTATGATTGTTGGACACATTACGGGAAGGAACAACCAAGGAGGCAAGAAGCTAAGACGTACAAGGGAATCTCGAGGTGGTCTCTAATAACAATCGACATACCCGTTTTTAATACCCATACGCAGCTTGCCCTTGGATGGGACATGTCAAATAGTCCTATTTTTTGCTTATTGCACTACTTGTATCAGTACGCTTCGACATATTATTTAAATAACAATGCATAGCATTAGTCTATTATTGCATTATCCTTCCTTTTTCTTGTATGTTTATTTACGACAGCTTGCACCCGTACATTCTGGTACGACCAGTACGCCAGGGGCTTTCGTATACCCCATAATACGGCGTGAGAAGCCCGAAAACTTTCAATAGTGCGACACCCCGAACTTATAGCATTATATGCATCAGCTCCGAATCATGTCTTGGGTCAATAGTTGGGTTTGCCCGGCTCCCATGTTTTGGTACCTTACGTTCCGCTATATCGGCTAAGGTAGCGCTGGGAGAACTACTGCGATTGTGTCCCGGTTCTTCCAGACGAGCACCTCAGTAGAGAAAGCCGAAAACTGACTGTCATGATAAGGTGAGAGCTCGTCGCTATTCGAGAGGTCTCAAGTCCTTAAAGACTTTTTCTGCTTCGGGCGAGGAGTCGGCCTTGCCCGACTTAGGCGTATATAGCGCCCCAAATTCGTCCTTCTGAATACTAGGGGCTTCATTAAAATTTAAAATTGTAGACTTCTATGGCTAAGTGAGAGTGATAAAGCCTTATAGTCCGATTGCCTGGTTCGTTGTGCTGAACACCTCCCTCAAAGGACCCAAAATTGGGATAAAGAGTGCTCAGGTTTATCCCGAACACCTCAGTACTAGTTACAAGGGGGCAGAAGCCGACGACTGGCCAACTCTCAGATTTTATAAATGGCCGCACAGAAGGTAATATTTTAAATTCAAAAAGTGTTGCATAGCGCAAATGAACTCGTTTCACATTACAGGATCACATGAGCATGTTCATTCAAAAATTATATCTTTAGCACATTCCTCCGCCACAAGGCGGGAACCCTTTAGGACACTGTCATAATAAATTTCGGGGCGGCGATTCTCCTTGCCCTTTGGTGGCCCCTCCTTCACCAGCTTTACGGCGTCCAGCTTCGCCCAGTGCACCTTCGCCCAGGCAAAAGCCCTGCGCGCACCCTCGATGCAGACGGACCGCTTTATGACTTCAAACCGTGGGCAGGCATCCACAAGCCGCCTCACCAGACCGAAGTAGCTGTCAGCCAGGGGATCGCCAGGCCACATCCGGACTATAAGACCCTTCATGGCCTGTTTGGCCGCCTTGTGAAGCTCGACCAGTTGCTTCAGCTGGTCGCTCAAGGGCATTGGGTGTTCGGTCCTAGTATACTGAGACCAGAACAACTTTTCCGTCGAGCTCCCCTCCTCAGCTCGGTAAAACTCCGCGGCATCCAGCACACTGCGGGGAAGATCTGCGAACGCTCCTGGAGAGCTCCGAACTCGGGTAAGTAAAAGGAAAGTTTCCTTCACATGCTTGCTTTGCATAATGAATGCCTTACCCGCTGCTATCTTCTTCACTGCATCAATCTCCTGGAGGGCCTTGTGGGCTTCAACCTTGGCGTTTTGTGCGCTTTCGAGCGCCTTCGCAAGCTCGGACTCTCGCATCTTAGAGTCAAGCTCCAAGGACTCGTGTTTTTTGGCGAGAGCCTCGAGCTCTTGCTACACCTCGCCTGCCCGGGCTTCTTGCTTTTCTCGCTCAATGCGCTCCTTGGCCGCTTTGTCTTTGGCCTCAAACAGCGCCTTCTTCAGGGTCGCCACTTCGGTCGTGGCCCCTGGCAAATTCATGATGATCCTATTATTTTACAACCAAATTTCTTTTTAATATATAGACTAGGTATTGCTTACCTTTGTTCTCTTCAAGCTGCCTCTTGGTA
Organism: Triticum dicoccoides; assembly: GCF_002162155.2. Classification (NCBI taxonomy): domain Eukaryota; kingdom Viridiplantae; phylum Streptophyta; class Magnoliopsida; order Poales; family Poaceae; genus Triticum; species Triticum dicoccoides. Next base: position 478,502,774 of record NC_041390.1, on the reverse strand, counting down.
AGGCCGAGCTCTTACTCGGACCGCTCAAGGTCCTGCTTCAGTGCAGCGACCTCCGCAGTACGTGCGGCAGTGGCCAGCAGTGAAGCCTGCATATGCACATAGACATATTCTGATTAGACTCCTGAGTCATTATTTGATCCTCTATTCGGCCTTTCTTCGTGAACTCCAAACAGAGCATCAGGGGCTACTGTCTATGTGGTAATATTTTCCTATAATTTGATTACTTACGTGAAAGCCTGTTAGGAGGCTGGGACAAGCTTCAGTTAGTCTGCTTTTGGCGGACTGAACCTTCTCGATTACCGCACTCATGATAGTGCGGTGCTATTCGTCGATGGAAGCACCGCGAAGCGCTTCCAGCAAGTTGTCCGGTGCCTCTTGATGGATAGAGGCCACCGGCACGGGCGGCTTGCCCCTCTTAACGAGGGGTCGCCTGCCGGAGTCCGGAACCACCGGAGGTTCCGGCGCAGTGTTCGGTTGGGGGCCGAACTTGGAGCCCATGGGAGCCTAGCTCCCTTTGCGCCCAGGGTCCGGAAGGTCGCCTCGAGGCGCCTCCAGGACTACCTCCCCTCGGCTCGGTGCCTTTTGAGACAACACCTCAACGTTGTTTGTAGGGCGAGGGGTGGAGGCGGTCGGAAGTGAATCGCTATTCATATCCGACGAGTCCAAAGAACCGTCCAACGAAGATACGTCGATACGGGCTCGGGACGGACTGCATAATCATGATCTGCGTAAGGAGAAGCAGTGCAATAGAAACATATCATGAATTACTATGGTATCCGGATACTTACGACTTCGCCAGGGGCTTGTCCCTGGGCAACCACTCGTCGTCGTTGTAGGCGGCGGTCGTGGAGCAGTCCGGAAGGAGGGTCCTTCTCTTCTTGAACCCTTCGGCCTCCCCGGTTGGGGCGGCCTTCCTTTTCTTGTCTCCCCCGACTGGGGTAGAACTTTCCTCCTCCTCCTCCTCGTTTTTGTGGGAGGAGTGCGCCTCAAAGTGTTCGGACGATGAGTCCAATACAACCGTGCACCGGAGACCCTTTCGGATCCCCGTGGCCTTCTTCTTGGCCTTCTTCGCCGGCACCTCGTAAGGCGCCGGGACCAGCATCTCCGTTAAGAGAGCATCTGCTGGATCCTCAGGCAGGGGGGCTGGGTAATTGATCTGCTCTGCTGTCCCTACCTAGTCCTGTTAATGGCGTGGAGACTTAGATCCCGCACACGATTAAACTGGGGAAAATAAACACCCTGTGAGATATAAAAAAAACTTATCGGATTGGCATGGCGCTTTGTGCTGAGTCCGTGGTCCTCAGTAAGGGGAGGAGGCACCTCGGCGCCCTTGAACAGCACCTTCCATATGAACTTGTGCGTCATGTCGAAGAGCTCACGCAGCGTCTGGTGCTCGGCCGGGTCAAACTCCCACAAATTGAATGCCCGTCGTTGACACGGGAGGATTCGGCGGAAGAGCATGACCTGGACCACGTTGACAAGCTTGATTTTCTTGCTCATCATGTTCCTGATGCATTTCTGGAGTCCGGTCAGCTCCACCGATGAACCCCAGGACAAGCCCTTCTCTTTCCAGGAGGTGAGCCGCGTGGGGATTTCGGATCGGAATTCGGGGGCCGCCACCCAGTTGGTGTCGCGCGGCTCGGTGATGTCTAAGCACCCGATTGCCACCCCTTTATGGTCTCCACATAGGAGCCTTCGAGCTAGGTGACATTAGGCATTTTGCCCACCATGGCGCCTCCGCACTCCGCTTGCTGGCCGACCACCACCTTCGGTTTAACATTGAAGGTCTTCAGCCACAGGCCGAAGTGGGGCCTGATGTGGAGGATGGCCTCGCACACGACGATAAACGCCAAGATGTTGAGGATGAAATTGGGGGCCAGATCATGAAAATCCAGCCCGTAGTAGAACATGAGCCCGCGGACAAATGGGTGGAGGGGAAATCCCAGTCCGCAAACGAAGTGGGTAAGGAAAACCACCCTCTCATGTGGTTCGGGCATAGGGATGATCTGCCCCCGCATCTAGCAGCCGATGTGCGATGTCCGCAGCCAGATATCCGGCTCCCCGTAGCTTTGTGATGTCCTCCTCCGTGACGAAGGAGACCATCCACTTGCCTCCCGCTCCGTACATGCTTGGAGTGGTTTGAGGGGAAAACGCGAACTTGGGTGCTGGAGCTCGAGTGCACAAGAATGGATGAGCAAGGAGGAAGAAGGCATGGGTAAAAAGAGGAATCCTTGTCCCTTTATAGGGGCATACGCCTCCCCACCTGCCTAGTAAAACTCGTTAATTCCCCAAGCACCGTAATTGATGGCGCGGTTGGGTTACTCACATCCGTATTGATGAGAATCCCGTGATAAGGGGACACGATCTCTTCTTCGACAAGACATGCCAAGAAAACCGCCTCGCAATACGTGCAATAGCTGGTTGAGAAAAACGGTTCGAATAATGACCGGGCCGTGGTATGATGTCATGCTGCCAAACGTGTCAGCAGATTAGATTTGTGGAAATATTATTCTCTCTACGGTGGTATGTGGAACTTTTTTTGCAGAGCCGGACACTATCCTTGTGTTCAACATATTCTATGGAGTATTCGGAGAAAGAACCCGCCTTGCAATGTCGAAGGCAAATCTGCGCGCCGGACTCTTCGTCATTGAAGCCTGGTTCAGGGGCTACTAAGAGAGTCCTGGATTAGGGGGTCCTCGGACAGTCGGACTATATCCTTTGGCCGGACTATTGGACTATGAAGATACAAGATTGAAGACTTCATCCCGTGTCCGGATGGGACTCTCCTTGACGTGGAAGGCAAGCTTGGCAATACAGATATGTAGATCTCCTCCCTTGTAACCGACTCTGTGTAACCCTAGCCCCCTCCGGTGTCTATATAAACCGGAGGGTTTAGTCCGTAGGGCAACAACAATCATACCATAGGCTAGCTTTTAGGGTTTAGCCTCTACGATCTCGTGGTAGATCAACTCTTGTAATACTCATATCATCAAGATCAATCGAGCAGGAAGTAGGGTATTACCTCCATCAAGAGGGCCCGAACCTGGGTAAACATTGTGTCCCCCGCCTCCTGTTACCATCCGCCTTAGACGCATAGTTCGGGACCCCCTACCCGAGATCCGCCGGTTTTGACACCGACATTGGGCATGGGTCAAAGAAAGAAATGATGTTATTTGTTGGAATCCGGGACCGTACGCCAAATAGAATTGCATGAGGCTATGTAATATTTGTCATTTGGACTTTAATGACATGTACCCTTTGCTTGGTGAACTCCTATGACTTGTACCTTTAACATTTGAACTCATTAAGAACTTTGTGTTGTATGTCATATCAAGTAACCAAGTGTTGTACTCCATTAAATTTATTTTGTGTTTTGGTCTATGTCATCTTAAACCCATATATTCTTGTAGGATGGACATTTGATCCATGACTATGAACATAGCGTGTGAGAAGGTCATGTCGGAGCGACGCCGTTGCTTGAAGAGGGAATGTGAAGCATGGTTGAAGATTTGTGACGAGGCAAATGCAGCCATGAAGGATTTAAGCAAGTATCACGTTATCGAGGAACCTTCAGATGCTAAGAAGAAAAAGCTTGTCGAAAGCTTGTGAACGAGAAAGAGAGGATGCTTGATGAGCTGCAAGACCGGGAATATGCTTGCAGACACGCATTGGAAATTGAGATTGCGTTCACTGCAAGCAAAGAAGAATTCCGTGAGATGGACTTGAGGAAACCCGACCAGGTCATAGGATGGGTAATCAAACAAGGGGTGTCAGAGAATCAGGCCCGCCGTGCTACATGGGCCTGGTTCCATGAAACGAATGGTGTGTTGGGTCATTGGGCAAGATCCACCGATTTTCAATTGAAGCGTAATCAAGCGCGTGACGATCAAATTGAACGTGTGATAAGTATGAGAAATATTTTATCTGTTTAGAAAATGTGTCGTTGAGCTTGAGCTATTAGTTTCGACCGATGTCATCTGAACCAGGTCATGTTTTAATTAGTTAGAACCCGTGTTATTCGTGGATGTAATGAACTATGTTGAGTTGAGTTATGTATGTGCTTGCGGATCATCCTATTATTTGATAGAGGTGGATAGAAGTGGGTATATCATTCTAATATTTGATAGAAGGGGCAGAACAGAGAACTTCCTCTGTTTTTTACCCTACCGCCAGAGCCTGTGGCGGTAGGTTGCAGGATCCAACCACCAGATCCCATGGCGGTAGGGGATGCAAAGTTTCTATGACCAGAAAAATCACCACCTTAGTGGTAGGGTCAAACCCTACCGCCATCGGCTCTGGCCGTAGGCTTAGCATACCGCCAAGCTGGTGTTTTTTCTCGTCATAGAAACTTTGCCGCCCACTACCGCCATGTGCTCTGGCGGTAGGATCCAGCAACCTACCGCCACTGGCTCTGGCGGTAGGGTTTGAGCCTACCGCCAAGGGGTTGATTTTTTCGTCACAGAAGCTATGCTCCCCTACCGCCATGGGCTCTGGCGGTAGGGTCAAGCAACCTACCGCCAGGGTGTGTGGCGTTAGGCTTAAAAATAGAGGCCTTCCTCTGTTCTATCCGTCATCTCAGCACAATAGTTTATAAATAAAAATCATCACATGGATTGCTGACAAATCACGGAAATTGTTGACAAACTAAAGTTCTCATGACACCTTGCAAACATCTCCACACCAAATTCAATACAAATGGCAAATTCATTCATGACAAGCTCACGACACATGGCTTCATGCCTTAGTACTACATAGTTCATGATAAATTTGGCATGGCTTCATTCGGTTACATGACGAGTCCACCGAAGCGAAGGCTTTACTGGGTCATACGGGGCCATTTCCCCTTCTTGTCACGTGCCTCATCCTCCTCTTGTGCCTTGCGAGCCTTTGCAAGCTTTCTTGTCCTCTCCTCACGAGCAAGCTTCATTTGGCCTGCCCTCTCCTCCTCGCGTTGCTTCCGCTCCATCCTCTCTTTCTGACGATGCTCTTCCTCCAAGCCTCTTTGAAACCTTTCTTTGAACAGCCGTTGGCGCCTAAGACAATCTTCATATTGGTCCTTTTGGACATCTTTTGGCACTTCATGATCTATCCAGGTGAAGTACTTGCATAGAGGAGGCGGTGACTGCATATAATATGGATGCTAGTGTTGACACACATTTTGGAGTAACATGTTACTTCTCTAGCATACCGGTGGAAGGTCATTGGCATTAGTTGGAAGGTCATAGGCATTAGGGCCCACAAACCAGCCCCTTATCCACCTTATCCACCACCTAGGACCCTACCGCCAGAGGTGCTGGCGGTAGGCTTCAGTACCCTACCGCCAGAGCCCATGGAGGTAGGCCCTTTTCCACGTTAGCATGAGCCGACGGTCGTCAGTCTCTGTCAAGATACCTACCGCCAGAGCCCATGGCGGTAGGATGTGCAAACCTACCGCCACCCCCCTGGCAGTAGGCAAAAGGGTCAGATCCCGAAATATTTCCAAAGGGTAGACGAAAGCCAGCGCGCGGTGGATTTGCGGAAGCCATCCCTACTCATCCGTCCTCCCACTATCTCCTGTCGTCTTGCACCGCTCCCGCTCCCTGCCTGCGCATCCTGCGTCGCGGCTATCTCCTCCCTCTCCACACTCCGCGGGCATCTTGTCCTCCGCCGCAGCCCTCTCGAGATCCCCTCCGCCGCTGCGGCCCCGCCCCATTCATCGCGGCCTCCTGCTCCTCTACGCCGCCTACTGACAGGTTCTGCCCGCCCCCTCCCGGCCCACCTCTCTGCGGCCTACCTGCAGCATCCTGTCTGCCGTTCTCACGTGGAGAAGGCACAAGGGGCACCATCACCAGTAGTCAAGTTCCACCACCACTGGTAGGTCCTCTGCCAATACACTAACAAACTGGTGATCTTATATGCTTTTGATTCTACGGTTGATCTCAGTAATCACAAGGCCTATGCTCACAATGCCCTACAAGATTAAGATTTAGGAAGGCAAAAAAATCAGGATTATTGTCTAAAAGACCATGAAGAAACTTATGTAGTAGATGAGTATTGATTAGTATCATTCCATGAATAAAGGGCACAGGGCCATCCTTCCATTATCCTTGTCCCATTTTGTAAAGTAAGTTAGGCTGCCACTACTGTTGAGAAGAAACATAGATATGCCCCTTACAAAACTCTATGCTAGCTCCTGTGTTTTGTAGTATTGCGCTAAATACTTTCCATCAACTGTTTGGATAACAATGTCCTAAGCAATCTGGATAAAAGTTAGTTGGAATGAACATGTGTAACTAAATCTAAATGCATATATACTTTGAGGAGGAGTTCAATCCATACAGCTGCACTGTTGCTATTTTTTAAAATTCTTAGCTATATGGAAATTGATACTTCTTTTCAGGTATTTGTGCTGATATCAAAATAACAGTTACAAAGACCTGAAAATTTAATCATACAGTAAATATGCGACCAACATGCAGTTCTAATTTTAATTTGCTAGAGATTATTAGTTTTAGTTTGCAAGAAATATAGTTATATGGGTTTTGCAAAATTCTTTCCAAGCTTATGGGATCGTGAATCTCATGGATGAGGGCATCACCGCTTCCGAACCCGGCCCGTCCGTCTCCAAGTGGGATCGGATTATGGGGCCGCACGCATCCAGTAGCTCAGGTGCTGACCCTAAAATGGAGATCCGAGCACTAGTCTTGATGGCCAGCGAACTCTACCCGCTGGCAAGGGTGGAGGCGTTCAGCGGCCTCGCAACGGTCCTCGAGAAGGTGAATGCCAGCAGCATTGTGTGCGACAAGGGGAGAATATGCCGAGATAGACATGGGAAATCATGACCAGGTCATTGATTGGTTAGTTTGCCAACCATTCTCATCGGATGAGAAGCGGGCTTCTCGTTGGGCATGGGTCAAAGAAAGAAATGATGTTATTTCTTGCAACCCGTGACCGTACGCCAAATAGAATTGCATGAGGCTACGTAATCTTTGTCATTTGGACTGTAATGACATGTACCCTTTGCTTGGTGAACTCCTATGACTTGTACCCTTAACGTTTGAACTCATTAAGAACTTGGTGTTGTATGTCATATCAAGTAACCAAGTGTTGTACTCCATTAAATTTATTTTGTGTTTTGGTCTATGTCATCTTAAACCAGTATATTCATGTAGGATGGACATTCGATCCATGACTATGAACATAGCATGTGAGAAGGTCATGTCGGAGCGACACCGTTGCTTGAAGAGGGAATGTGAAGCATGGTTGAAGAGTTGTAATGAGGCAAATGCGGCCATGAAGGATTTCAGCAAGTATCACGTTATCAAAGAACCTTCTGATGCTAAGGAGAAAAAAGTTTTCCGAAAGCTTGTGAACGAGAAAGAGAGGATGCTTGATGAGCTGCAAGACCGGGGATGTGCTTGCAGACACGCTTTGGCAATTGAGATTGTGTTAACTACAAGCAAAGAAGAATTCCGTGAGATGGACTTGAGGATACCCGGCCAAGTCATAGGATGGGCAATCAAACAAGGCGTGTCAGAGAATCCGGCCCGCCGTGCTGCATGGGCCTGGTTCCGTGAAACGAATGGTGTGTTGGGTCATTGGGCAGGATCCATCGATTTTCAACTGAAGCGTAATCAAGCGCATGACGATCAAATTGAACGCCTGATAAGTATGAGAAATATGTTATCTGCTTAGAAAATGTGTCGTTGAGCTTGAGCTATTAGTTTTAACCGATGTCATCCGAACCGGGTCATGTTTTAATCAGTTTGAACATGTGTTATTCGTTGATGTAATGAACTATGCTGAGTTGAGTTATGTATGTGCTTGCGGATCAACCTATTATTTGATAGAAGTGGATAGAAGTGGGTATATCATTCTAATATTTGACAGAAGGGGCAGAACAGAGAACTTCCTCTGTTTTTTACCCTACCGCCAGAGCCTGTGGTGGTAGGTTGCAGGATCCTACCACCAGAGCCCATGGCAGTAGTGGCGGCAAAGTTTCTGTGACGAGAAAAATCACCAGCTTGGCGGTAGGGTTTGACCCTACTGCCACCAGCTCTGGTCGTAGGCTTACCCTACCGCCAAGGTGGTGTTTTTTCTCATCATAGAAACTTTGCCGCCCCCTACCGCCATGTGCTCTGGCGGTAGGATCCAGCAACCTACTGCCACAGGCTCTGGCGGTAGGGTTTGAGCCTACCGCCAAGGGTTGATTTTATTCATCACAGAAACTATGCCCCCTACTGCCAAGGGCTCGGGCGGTAGGGTCTAGCAACCTACCGCCAGGGTGTGTGGCGGTAGGCTTAAAAACAGAGGCCTTCCTCTGTTCTATCCGTCATCTCAGCACAACAGTTTATAAATAAAAATCATCACATAGATTGCTGACAAATCACGGAAATTGCTAACAAACTAAAGTTCTCACGACACCTTGCAAACATCTCCACACAAAATTCAATACATATGGCAAATTCATTCACGACAAGTTCATGACACATGGCTTCATGCCTTAGTACTACATAGATCATGATAAATTTGGCATGGCTTCATCCGGTTACATGACGAGTCCACCGAAGCGAAGGCTTTACTGGGTCATACGGGGCCATTTCCCCTTCTTGTCACGTGCCTCATCCTCCTCTTGTGCCTTGCGAGCCTTTGCAAGCTTTCTTGTCCTCTCCTCACGAGCAAGCTTTGTTTGCGTGCCTTCTCCTCCTCGCGTTGCTTCCGCTCCATCCTCTCTTTCCGATGACGCTCTTCCTCCAAGCCTCTTTTAAACCTTTCTTTGAACAACCGCTGGCGCCTAAGACAATCTTCATATTGGTCCTTTTGGACATCTTTTGGCACTTCATGATCTATCTAGGTGAAGTACTTGCATAGAGGAGGCGGTGAGTGCATATAAAATGGATGTTAGTGTTGACACACATTTTGGAGTAACATGTTACTTCTCTAGCATACCGGTGGAAGGTCATAGGCATTAGTTGGAAGGTCATAGGCATTAGGGCCCACAAACCAGCCCCTTATCCACCTTATCCATCACCCAGGACCCTACCGCCAGAGGTGCTGGCGGTAGGCTTCAGTACCCTACCGCCAGAGCCCATGGCGGTAGGCCCTTTTCCACGTCAGGACGAGCCGGCGGCCGCCAGTCGCCGTCAAGGGACCTACCGGCCCATGGCGGTAGGACGTGCAAACCTACCACCACCCTCGTGGCGGTAGGCAAAAGGGTCAGATCCTGAAATATTTCCAAAGGGGAGCCGGAAGCCAGCGCGCAGTGGATTTGCGGAAGCCATTCCTACTCGTTCGTCCTCCCGCTATCTCATGTCGTCTTCTACCGCGCCCGCTCCCCGCCTGCGCATCCTGCATCGCGGCCATCTCCTCCCTCTCCGCACTCCGCGGGCGTCTTGTCCTCCGCCGCAGCCCTCTCGAGATCCCCTCAGCTGACGTGACCCTGCCCCATTCCTCGCGGCCTCCTGCTCCTCTATGCCGCCTACTGCCAGGTTCTGCCCGCCCCCTCCTGGCCCACCCCTCCACAACCTACCTGCAGCATGCTATCGGCCATTCTCGCATGGAGAAGGCACAAGGGGCACCATCGCCAGCATCGCGGCAGTCTAGTTCCACCATCGCTGGTAGGTCCTATGGCAATACACTGACGAACAGATGATCTTATATGCTTTTGATCCTACGGTTGATCTCAGTATCACAAGGCCTATGCTCATTTAGACCATGTAGCAGACAGCAATGCCCCTACAGGATTAGGATTTAGGAAGGCAAAAAACTCAGGATTATAGTCTAAAAGACCATGAAGAAACTTATGCAATAGATGAGTGTTGATTAGTATCATTCCATGAATAAAGGGCACAGGGAAATCCTTCCATTATCCTTGTCCCATTTTGTAAAGTAAGTTAGGCGGCCACTACCATTGAGAAGAAACATAGACATGCCCCTCACAAAACTCTATGCTAGCTCCTGTGTTTTGTAGTATTGTGCTAGATTCTTTCCATCAACTGTTTGGATAACAATGTCCTAAGCAATCTACATAAAAGTTAGTTGGAATGAACATGTATAACTAAATCTAAATGCATATATACTTTGAGGAGGAGTTCAATCCATACAGCTGCATTGTTGCTATTAAAATTTTAAATTCTCAGCTATATGGAAATTGATACTTCTTTTCAGGTCTCTGTGCTGATATCAGAATAACAGTTACAAAGACCTGAAAATATAATCATACAGTAAATATGCGACCAACATGCAGTTCTAATTTTAATTTGCTAGAGATTATTAGTTTTAGTTTGCAAGAAATATACTTATATGGGTTTTGCAAAATTCTTTCCAAGCTTATGGGGTCATGAATCTCATGGACGAGGACCTCGCTGCTTCTGAACCCGTCCCGTCCGTCTCCAAGCGGGCTCGGTTTATAGGTCCACACGCATCCAGTAGCTCAGGTGCTGAACCTTAGGTGGAGATCCGAGCACTAGTCTCGATGGCCAGCGGAGTCTACCCGTTGGCACGGGCGGAGGCGCTTAGCGGCCTCGCTGCGGTCCTCGAGAAGGTGAATGCCGACGGCATTGTGTGCGACAAAGGGAGAATATGCTGAGATAGAAATGCGAAATCATGACCAGGTCATTGATTGGTTAGTTCGCCAACCATTCTCGTCGTACGAGAAGCGGGCTTCTCGTTGGGCATGGGTCAAAGAAAGAAATGATGTTATTTGTTGCAACCCAGGACCGTACGCCAAATAGAATTGCATGAGGCTATGTAATATTTGTCATTTGGACTGTAATGACATGTACCCTTTGCTTGGTGAACTCCTATGACTTGTACCCTTAACATTTGTACTCATTAAGAACTTGGTGTTGTATGTCATATCAAGTAACCAAGTGTTGTACTCCATTCAATTTATTTTGTGTTTTGATCTATGTCATCTTAAACCCGTATATTCATGTAGGATGGACATTCGATCCATGACTATGAACATAGCGTGTGAGAAGGTCATGTCGGAGCGACACCGTTGCTTGAAGAGGGAATGTGAAGCATGGTTGAAGAGTTGTGATGAGGCAAATGCGGCCATGAAGGATTTCAGCAAGTGTCATGTTATCGAGGAACCTTCTGATGCTAAGGAGAAAAAAGCTTTTTGAAAGCTTGTGAACGATAAAGAGAGGATGCTTGATGAGCTACAAGACCAGCAATATGCTTGCAGACACGCTTTGGAAATTGAGATTGCGTTCACTTCAAGCAAAGAAGAATTATGTGAGATGGACTTGAGGAAACCCGGCCAGGTCATAGGATGGGAAATTAAACAAGGCGTGTTAGAGAGTCTGCCCCGCCGTGCTGCATGGACCTGGTTCCATGAAACGAATGGTGTGTTGGGTCATTGGGCAGGATCCACCGATTTTCAACTTTAGCGTAATCAAGCGCGTGACGATCAAATTGAACGTGTGATAAGTTTGAGAAATATGTTATCTATTTAGAAAATGTGTCGTTGAGCTTGAGCTATTACTTTCAACCGATGTGATCCGAACCGGGTCATGTTTTAATTAGTTTGAACATGTGTTATTCGTGGATGTAATGAACTATGTTGAGTTGAGTTATGTATGTGCTTGCGGATCATCCTATTATTTGATAGAAGTGGATAGAAGTGTGTATATCATTCTAATATTTGACAGAAGGGGCAGAACAGAGAACTTCCTCTGTTTTTTACCCCACCGCCAGAGCCTGTGGCGGTAGGTTGCAGGATCCTACCGCCAGAGCCCATGGCGGTCGGGGCGGCAAAGTTTCTGTGACGAGAAAAATCACCACCTTGGCGGTAGGGTCAAACCCTACCACCACTGTCTCTGGCCGTAGGCTTACCCTACCGCCAAGGTGGTGTTTTTTCTTGTCATAGAAACTTTGCCGCCCCTACCGCCATGTGCTCTGGCGGTAGGATCCAGCAACCTACCGCCACACGCTCTAGCGGTAGGGTTTGAGCCTACCGCCAAGGGGTTGATTTTTTTCGTCACAGAAACTATGTCCCCCAACCGCCATGGGCTCTGGCGGTAGGGTCCAGCAACCTACCGCCAGGGTGTGTGGTGGTAGGCTTAAAACCAGAGGCCTTCCTCTGTTTTATCCGTCAGCTCAGCACAACGGTTTATAAATAAAACTCATCACATAGATTGCTGACAAATCACAGAAATTGCTGACAAACTAAAGTTCTCACAACACCTTGCAAACATCTCCACGCCAAATTCAATATAAATGGCAAATTCATTCACGACAAGTTCACGGCACATGGCTCCATGCCTTAGTACTACATAGTTCATGATAATTTTGGCATGCCTTCATCCGGTTACACGACGAGTCCACCGAAACGAAGGCTTTACTGAGTCATACAGGGCCATTTCCCCTTCTTGTCACGTGCCTCATCCTACTCTTGTGACTTGCCAGCCTTTGCAAGCTTTCTTGTCCTCTCTTCACGAGCAAGCTTCATTTGGTGTGCCCTCTCCTCCTCGTGTTGCTTCCGCTCCATCCTCTCTTTCTAATGATGCTCTTCCTCCAATCCTCTTTTAAACCTTTCTTCGAACAGCCGCTGGCGCCAAAGACAATCTTCATATTGGTCCTTCTGGACATCTTTTGGCACTTGATGATCTATCCAGGTGAAGTACTTGCATAGAGGAGGCGGTGCCTGCATATAAAATGGATGTTAGTGTTGACACACATTTTGGAGTAACATGTTACTTCTCTAGCATATCGGTGGAAGGTCATAGGCGTTAGTTGGAAGGTCATAGGCTTTAGGGCCCACAAACCAGCCCCTTATCCACCTTATCCATCACCCAAGACCCTACTGCCAGAGGTGCTGGCGGTAGGCTTCCGTACCCTACCGCCAGAGCCCATGGTGGTAGGCCCTTTTCCACATCAGCACGAGCCGACGGCTGCGAGTCGCCGTCAAGGGAACTACCACCAGAGCCCATGGCGGTAGGACGTGCAAACCTACCGCCACCCCCCACCTGGCGGTAGGCAAAAGGGTCAGATCCCGAAATATTTCCAAAGGGGAGCTGGAAGCCAGCGCGCGGCAGATTTGCAGAAGCCATCCCTACTCGTCCGTCCTCCCGCTATCTCCTGACGTCTTGCACAACACCCGCTCCCCGCCTGCAGATCTCGCGTCACGGCCATCTCCTCCCTCTCTGCACTTCATGGGCGTCTTGTCCTCCGCTGCAGCCCTCTCGAGATCCCCTCCGCCGCCGCGTCCCTGCCCCATTCCTCGCGGCCACTGCTCCTCTACGCCGCCTACTGCCAGGTTCTGCCCGCCTCCTCCTAGCCCACCCCTCCGCATCCTACCTGCAGCATGCTGTCGGCCGTTCTCACATGGAGAAGGCACAAGGGGCACCACCGCCGGCATCGCGGCAGTCCAGTTCCACCACCGCTGGTAGGTCCTCTGCCAATACACTGACAAACTGGTCATCTTATATGCTTTTGATTCTACGATTGATCTCAGTAATCACAAGGCCTATGCTCATCTAGACCATGTAGCAGACATCAATGCCCCTATAGGATTTGGATTTAGGAAGGCAAACAAATCAGGATTATAGTCTAAAAGACTGTGACGCCCCCGATTTGACCGTACACTAATCATACACGCAAATGTGTACGATCAAGATCAGGGACTCACGGGAAGATATCACAACACAACTCTACAAAAAATAAGTCATACAAGCATCATATTACAAGCCAGGGGCCTCGAGGGCTCGAATACAAGAGCTCGATCATAGACGAGTCAGCGGAAGCAACAATATCTGAGTACAGACATAAGTTAAACAAGTTTGACTTAAGAAGGTTAGCACAAACTGGGATACAAATCGAAAGAGGCGCAGGCCTCCTGCCTGGGATCCTCCTAAACTACTCCTGGTCGTCGTCAGCGGGCTGCACGTAGTAGTAGGCACCTCCCGAGTAGTAGTAGTCGTCATCGACAGTGGCGTCTGGCTCCTGGGCTCCATCGTCTGGTCGCAGCAATCGGGTATAGAAAGGGAGAAAGGAGGGAGCAAACCAACCGTGAGTACTCATCCAAAGTACTCGCAAGCAAGGAGCTACACTACATATGTATGCATTGGTATCAACTGGAATAAGGCTATCATATGTGGACCGAACTGCAGAATGCCGGAATAAGAGGGGGATAGCTAGTCCTTTCGAAGACTACGCTTCTGGTAACCTCCATCTTGCAGCACGAGAAGAGAGTAGATGGTAAGTTCACCAAGTAGCATCGTGTAGCATAATCCTAACCGATGTTCCTCCCATCGTCGCCTTGTCAGAGAGCGATCACCGGCTGTATCCGGCACTTGGAAGGGTGTGTTTTATTAAGTATCTGGTTCTAGTTGTCATAAGGTCAAGGTACAACTCCAAGTCGTCCTGTTACCGAAGATCATGGCTATTTGAATAGATTAACTTCCTTGCAGGGGTGCACCACATAACCCAACACGCTCGATCCCATTTGGCCGGACACACTTTCCTGGGTCATGCCCGGCCTCGGAAGATCAACACGTCGCAGCCCTACCTAGGCACAACAGAGAGGTCAGCACGCCGGTCTAAATCCTATGGCGCAGGGGTCTGGGCCCATCGCCCATTGCACACCTGCACATTGCGAGGGCGGCCGGAAGCAGAACTAGACCCCTTAATACAAGAGCAAGCTTACGTTCCAATCTGGCGCGCGCTGCTTAGTCACTGACGTCACGAAGGCTTCGGCTGATACCATGACGTTGAGTGCCCATAACTGTCCCCGCGTAGATGGTTAGTGCGTATAGGCCAGTAGCCATACTCAAATCAAATACCAAGATCTCGTTAAGCGTGTTAAGTATTCGCAAACGCCGACCAGGGCAAGGCCCACCTCTCTCCTAGGTGGTCTCAACCTGCCCTCTCGCTCCGCCACAAAACAACAGTCGGGGGCCGTCGGGAACCCAGGCCCACCTTTACCGGGATGGAGCTACCTGCCCCTTCAGCCCCCATCTCCGAACAGTATCATAAGTAATGTAACAGTATAAAGTATATAGCATATGCCCGTGATCACCTCCCGAAGTGATCACGGCCCAGTAGTATAGCATGGCAGACGGACAAGAGTGTAGGGCCACTGATGATAATCTAGCATCCTATACTAAGCATTTAGGATTGCAGGTAAGGTATCAATAGTTGTAGCAACAATGACAGGCTATGCATGAGAATAGGATTAACGGAAAGCAGTAACATGCTGCACTACTCTAATGCAAGCAGTATAGAGGAGAGTAGGCGATATTTGGTGATCAAGGGGGGGCTTGCCTGGTTGCTCTGGCAAGAGAGAGGGGTCATCTTCAATGTAGTCGAACACACGGACACCGGCAGTAGTCTCGGAGTCTACCGGAAAGAAGTAACGGAGGGGGAACATAATAAATAACAGAGCAATCAGAGCAACACAAAGCATAACATGGTGATACGCGGTGCTAGGGGTGACCTAACGCAGTAGAAGGTGATACCGGCGAAGGGGGAAAACATCCGGGAAAGTATCCCCGGTGTTTCGCGTTTTCGGACTGGTGAACCGGAGGGGGTAAGTTGTGTGTTTGCTATGTTAGGGATGCGTGGCGGACGAACGGGCTGCGCATCCGGATTCGTCTCGTCATTCTGAGCAACTTTCATGTACAAAATTTTTTCATCCGAGCTATGGATTATTTTATATTCATCTTTAAAGATTTAATTCATTTTTAGAATTAACAGAAATAATTTAATTACAAAATGCAATTATGACGTCAGCATGATGTCAGGGTGATGTCAGCAGTCAACTAGACAGTTGACCTAGTCAAACTGACATGTGGGTCCCACTGTCATTGTCTAAGACTAACTAAGCAGATTTAATTAGTTTAGTTAATTGATTAACTTAATTAATCAAATTTAATTAAGTTGATTAATTCTTTAATTAATTAATTAATTAATATTTATTTATTATTTTTATTTTTATATAAAAACGTTCTGTGGGCGGGGCCTACTTGTCATAGGCCCATGGTCATCCAGGGCGGGTCGTTAGCGGGTGCGGGCGGTGTGGCGGTGCGGGTGCCCGAACCCGACAGGGCGCCGGAGCGGGGGAGTCCGGTGGCCACGGCCCGGCCATTGCCGGAGCGGGGTCCAGCCGGCGGGCAGCGGGACGAAGGCGACGGCGGAACGGCGGTGCGACACAAGCGGGAGCTGAGCTGCGGCATGGGCAGGAGGGAATAGGGAGGCCACGGCGGAGGGAGGCATCAGGGGTGAGGCGAGGAGCACGAGGTGCAGGCGCGCGCGCTTCGGCGCGGCCAGGAGGGGGCCGGCCACGGCGCGAGCGCACGGGGCGCGCGCAGCGTGCGGGCGGCACGGGCACATGGCGGCGACAGGGAGTGCCGCGAGTGGAGGCGAGGCGGCTGGCTGTGCGGGCGAGGCGGGGAGGAAGAGGCCACGGCGGGACGGGCGTGGCCAGGTGTGGGGCGCGGCACCGCGGGGTTGAGGCCGAGCCCCAAGGGAGCCGGTCGCGGAGCGGCAGAGGCGAAGTAGGGGCGGCCACGGCGGCGAGCAGCGCGCGGGGGCTGCGGCTGAGGCCAAAGCGGAGCGCGCGGACAAGGGTGAGGCCGGACGCAGGACGGCAAGGCAGGCGAGCCCGAGGGCAGCAGTATCAGCGTAGGCGAAGCAGTGGCGGGGGCGCGGTCGCGCGGTGAAGGAGGTGGCCATGGGCGACGGTCG